>NW_006399779.1:17067474-17070724 GCF_000299155.1 Elephantulus edwardii
TCTCTTATTATTATTTTTTTTTATTTCCAGTGATAGATAAAGTGCAGTGTTCCCTGTGATCAGAGAAATGGGGGACAGGCTGTTGTTTTTGTATTGAATGTGGTATTTTATTGTTTTGAATGCAATATTTTCCTGATTAGCATAAACTTAATTTTATCTTTTAAATAGCCAATTTCGGAGAACAAAAATTACATACAAATTTGAGTCCATGTTTTCTTGATGTTTTTCAACTGAAAATGCTTGAAGTTTAGGATGTATCAATAATATTTCTCTCCCCATTCACAACTTACGACACTGTTGAAAATATTTTGAGATAGCTATCAATATGTATTTTCCACTTGCTCTTGTGTACAGAACTTAACAGCACCTAAAAGTCTTAACTTTTACTCGTACATAGGTGCTTAGAATAAGTTCCCTCAAGATAGTTAGGTCAACTCCAAAATATGTTATATTTGTATTATCTGAGAATGAGTGACAGGCAAAAATCGAAAGGGTAATACAAACATCTTTTCTAGATGCTCAAGCACAGAAAATAGAAACAAACACAAGATAGAATGGAAGATAAGTCTTCACAAAAATCTAATATAAAATTGATGCTAAATATATCATAATTATATACTATCATACTCATTTTTTATCTAATGCTGCTATAAAGAGATACTACAAGTGGATAGATTTAGCAAATGGAAATGTATTCTCCTCTAGTTCTTTGTTGTTGATGTTATTGTTGTTGTTGTTGTTATATGCTGTCAAGTAATTTGTGGCTTACAGCAACCCTCGGTACAACAGCTCTGAAGCCTGCTCTATCCTGAGACAGCCATACTGTTTCTGACTTACCTTCCCTCATTAACCCAGTCACTGAGTCAATCCATCTCATCCGGGGTCTTCCTCTCTTGTACCGTTCCTCCACCCTCCCAAGCATCATGTCCCTCTCCAAGTAGTGGGCCCTCCTTAACAATATTCTTGAAGTATGGCAGACAGAGGTTCAGAATACTTGTCTAGAAGTTCGGATTCAGGATACTAGCTCTAGAGGAAATCTCTCATGTCCTTGTGTCCTTCTGTATCTATAGGTTGTTTTCTGGAGACCTTCATGTATTCTGGCCTTTCCTAGTGTCAAGGAGTTTCATCATGCAGGGAGCCAGGCCTGAAAATTCTCTGCACTCCTGGTAATCATTTCCTGGAGACACTGAGTCACACCTCCTTGCTTGGTTTTTTTTTTTTTTCCTTTTCTTTTTTATCTTTTGTGAAATAAAATATATTATAGGCCACACTCTAGTGGAATTCCCCTTATATTCCATCAAGCCTCTAATTGGGTTAGGGAGTGTTCCATTACTTCCTTAATCTCCTGCCAGTATCATAATTAATCACTTCAACAATTATGTTGTTTATTTAATCCTTTCAAATACTATACTCTTTAATATAGGTAGTACTAGGTATTATAGTAATATCCTTTTAATAAGTTTATTAACTTCTGTACTTATTAATAAAGATGAACTATATTTGGTTTAACATCATAGAAGAACATTATATACTTTACACAAAATATCATGTACATATGTTGGGAGGAGACAATTTGATCAAAGACACATACAGAAATAGTTATCATATAAATAGCATACTTCGTAAAGTTGACATTATTTTACAATGTATTTTTTTTTAATTATAATTATATTTTATTAATTTTCATAAACATTTACAGAGATTTTGGGCTTCCACTCATTCATTGTTGCACTATTCTCTCTACCCTCCTCCCAGTTTGTTCTTGTCCAAATGCCACAGTGCTTGTCAAAGCCAGTTCTGATTAATCTTCTTTGTCAGTGTATCCTTTGCCATTCCCTATCACTCCTCCCTGAGAGAGACTTCACCCTGAGTCATAAGGAAAAGGGGACGGCGTATTAAGATGAGTTTACATATAAAAACATTTGTTAATGGTATGTTGTTGTTTTTGTTAAGTGCCGTCAAGTCGTAGACGACTCACATACTTACTTTTAGAAATAAACATAGAAATATAATAAAATTTTTAGAATATAAAAATTAGTTATCCACATCTTGGTATAAAATACAAATGTATATTTTTGCATCACTCTTTGGAATCATGTTAATACATATGATTACTGGAATAAAGTCAGTTTGTTGTTGTTGTTAGGTACGCTTGAGTCATTGTGACTCTGTTAATAGATTGAGCCTGGCCCTAACATGCACCTTACCCACAATATCTCACTTACTCAAGCTCACTGTTGCAGTCACTATATTGAATCATCTCTTCAGGATCTTCTTTTTTGCTGACCCTCTTCCGTTCCTGCATCATGCCCAGTATAAGTGAGACATAGCTTCAGTAGCATTACCTCTAAAGAGAATTCTCATAGTATTTCCTACAATGCAGATTTGTTCTTTTGGCAGTCCATAGGCTATTCAACCCTCTTTGCCAACACTACAATTCAAAGGCATCAATTGTTCTTCAGTCTTCTTTGTACATTGTCCAATTTTCAGATGCACATGAAGCAGTTCAAAATACCATGATTTGATCAAGCATATCTAATTCTTCAAAATGACATCCTTTCTCATTGGCATTTTAAATAGCTCCTTGATAGTAGGTTCAAAAGGAAATCAACACACATTCTCTGCAGAACTGGAGAGACATACTGTAGTTTGAGTCTTCACACTATCATGTTATTGTTTTTGTTGTTGTTATGTGCCATTGAGTTGCTTGCAACTCATAGAAACCCTATCTACAACAGTCCTAAACCTTTCTCTGTCTCTTGCCAACCTTATTGTCTCTTGACAAACCCGTAACCCCAGTGACAGAATCAATCGATCACATCGAAGGTCTTCCTCTCCTGCGCTATCCCTCCACCCTCCCAAGCATGATGTCCCTCTCCAAGGACTGGTCCCTCCTTGCAATATGTCCAAAGAATGTCAGATGGAGCTTCAGAATCCTTGCCTCAAAGGAGCAGCATGGCTTCACCCTCTGCAGGACAAACTTGTTTGTTCTTCTAGCAATGCATGGTACATTCAATACTCTTCTCCAGCACCACAGTTCAAAGGCATCAATTCTCCTTCTATCCTCCCTCGTCATTGTCCAGATCTCTGATGTATAGCAAATAATTGCAAAGACCATGGCCTGTATCAGGAGCACCTTACTCTCCAAAGTGACATCATTACTCCTTAGGACCCTGTCTCTGATAGCAGACTTTCCCAATGGATTTGTCTTTTAATTTCCTGGCTGCTGGTACCAAGAGTATACTGTAGA
>NW_006399779.1:17071095-17088101 GCF_000299155.1 Elephantulus edwardii
TGCCTCCTTGTCCAATTATAAGTTTCGCATAAGCACAATCAAGTGTTCTGGAATTCCCATTCTTCTCAGAGTCAGCCACAGTTTGTTGTGGTACACACAGTCAAATGCATTTGCATAGTCAATGAAATCCAGATAGACATTCCTCTGGTACTCTGTACTTTCAGCCAAGATCCATCTGACATTAGTACTATAATATCCCTAGTGCCATGACCTCTTAGCACTTTTATTTACGTTATTTAATGGATGAAGAAATAGACTTGGAAAAAGATGAATCATTTGCTCAAGGTCACATAGCACAAAAAAATGGCAGGACTAAGATTTTAACCCAGTTCAACGTGACTAGGTAAACTATGCTTTTTCCATTGACCAGGGAAATGATGGCAATTATTCCATGATAGCTCCTACATCCCACTTCTCAAGATTACAAATGCATATGTGAGTGTATGTTCATACATTCAGCTAGAATATCCAGAATAACAATATTCGTTATTATTCAAACCAATTTGTTTGACAAAAGTTCTAGGGTGAAAATGTTAAAAAGCAACAATATCTTTAGGTCAAAGGATAATTACAGTGAGAGATTAGTTTAGTCACTTCAGACGGAGTTCATTTCAGACATTTTTCTAGTGTCAATTGCAATATTTTCCACTTGCTAATGGGAAGGCAGGCTTTCTTACAAAATAAATCAAGAAATATAAAATAGCACTACATCAAAGGAGAGAACAATGCTCCTTTTGACTAGAGGGAATTTATAATTTACTTCTTCCTATTGTGGGACTAAAATATGAAATGGTTTTTCTTTTAGGGATTTTTCAAACTTGTTTTCACGTTTCTTTCTCTCCTTCTGCCCCTCTCTCTCTCTCTCTCTCTCTCTCTCTCTCTCTCTCCCTCTTCAATCCTTGCCTCTATAGAGCATCAGAGCATCATATTTGTATTTCTCCCAAGACAGATTTGTTTGTTCATTTTGCAGTACATGATATATTCAATACTTTTCACCAACATCTCAATTCAAAGATATTGATTCTTCCTTGGTCTTTCTTATTCTTTGCACAATTTTAATTGGTATAGGAAGCATTTGAAAATATCATTGATTAAGTAAGGTACACCTTAGTCTTTAAATTGATATCATTGTTTTTTTATCACCTTTTTCAGTTGGTATCTGCGTAAATTAACTACTTCCATCAACCATAAATTTTATCTATGAAAGCAGTGCTGTTTAATTCATTCTCTGCAGCATGATTGATTTAGAATTCAATGCTGGGCTTATCATTCTGACCACATTGCTTTTAATAAAGTATTCATATACCAACCAGACTATTATCTCATTACATTATAATTCTTGTGCTTTAACTAAGACAACTTCCATGTACAGCATTTTATCTACAAACATTGCTTCTGACAGCTCTTTATCAACAGGATTTTTAAGACCCTTTGTGACACTAGTAAAGAGTCTAACTGCAAAGATGACTGCTTGAAGCCACTAATCTTTCCTGAGGAGGAAGATGGGCAGTTCTCTTCCATGAAGAATCAAGACACAGAAACTCTAAGGTGGCTCTTTAAATCAGAGTTGACTTGACTACAGTTGGTTTGATTCTTTGGTTGCCATAGATTCCTGGCAGTGCAATGGTTTAAAGATCTGCTCCTAACAGAAAGGTTGATGCCTGCAACCTAACGTGTTCCATGGTCAACATTTGACGCAGTTTGCATTTTCAATTGGTATTGTTCCTGTTTCCTCTTCCATGTTCTCTTTGCTACTTTAGAGAAATCCGACTGATTATTTATGTCGATTTTGAATCCAACTACTTTGTAAATTGAATGACTATGTCTGACAATGTACTTGCAAATTCTTTAGGGATTTTCAAGAATATGATAGTATCATCTTCATATGTTGTTGTTATATGCCATTGAGTCGCCTACGACTCATAGCGATCCTACATACAGCAGGCCTAAATCCTACTGTCCTGTGCCAATCTTATTGTCTCTGACACACCTACCCCAATACCCTAATCACTGAATCAATTCATCTCATCAAGGGTCTTCCTCTCCTGCACTCTGCCTTCACCCTCCCAAGCATGATGTCCTTCTCCAAGGACTGGGCCCTCCTTGCAACATATCCAAAATAAGTCAGATGAAACTTCAGAAGCCTTGCCTCCAAGGAGCAGCCTGATTTAACCCTCTCCAGGACGAACCTATTCGTTCTCTTAGCAGTCCATGGTATAGTCAATACTCTTCTCCAACACCACAACTCAAAGGCATCAATTTTCCTTCTACCATCCCTAGTTAATTGTCCAGTCTCTGATGCATAGCAAGGGATTGCAAAGACTATGGCGTGTATTAGGCACACCTTAGTCCTCAGACTGACAACATTGTTCTTCACTTTGGAGCTTTCTCTCACAGCAGATTTTTCCCAACACAATGCATCTTTTAATTTCCTGGCTGCTTGCGCTAAGAGTCTTGATTGTGGAGCCAAGCAAACTAAAACTGTTTACAATCTCAATTTCTTCACCATTCATCATGATACTGCAAATCAGCCCAGTGATGAGAATCTTTGTGTTTTTTATATTGAGCTTCAATCCACATTGAAGGCTGCAGTCCTTGATCTTTTGGAGAAACACTTCATGTCTTTCTCAGTTTCAGCAAGCAGGGGATGCCTCTTATATCCTTCTCTTATCTTATTGCTCTCACTAGGACTTCCAGTATATTATTGAATAAAAGTGATGACTTGGGGCATCCTTGCCTGGTCTCCATTTTTAGTCTTTCTGGTCTTTCTACATTGACGTGATGTTAGCTATTGGTTTAGAGTAAATGCCCTTAACTATGTTGAGTCAATTTTCCTCTCTATTGCTATTTTCTTTAGTGAGCTTTTTAGGAAAGTGTGTTGGATTTTGTAAAATCTTCATCAATTGAGATATGGTTCTTATCTTTTACTTTGTCATGTGATTGATTACATTTATTATTCATCTTATGTAGTACTGTCCTTTCATGCCTATTATAAATCACACTGGTCATTGTGTATTGGTCTTTTGGTATGTCGTTGGATTTTACTGGCCAATATCAGGCTCACGGATAGGCAGACTCAATATTGTGAAGATAATAATTATACCAAAAGCATTCTACAATCCCAAAACATAAACTGATGTCATTCTTCAAAGAGATGGAAAAAGCAATTTCGTATTTCATCTCTAAGGAAAAGAGACCCTAAATAAGCAAAGCACTACGGAAAAATAAAAACAAAGCAGAAGACATCACATTTCCTTATTTCAAAGCCTACTACACAGTGATAGCAATCAAATTAGCATGATACTGGTACAGTGACAGATACATAGATCATAGATCTATAGAGTAGAATAACAAACCAAGAAATCAACTCACCTCCCTTTGGTCAAGTAATTTTTAGCAAGTAGATTAGATCAATTCAGTGAGGAAATGCCAGCCTCTTAAACAAATAGTGCTGACAAAATTGGACAATCATTTGGGCAAAACTGAGGCAAGATCAAAACCTAACATCATACACAAAAGCTAACTCAATGTAAATCAGGAAAGCAGGAGTAAATAAAAGAGTATCAAAAAGAAATCAAAGAGAAAACTTAGAACAACTCTAGAATCCCTAAGCTGCAGCATGAATAGATTTCCAAGCATAGTAAAAAACCTTCAGCAAGGAGAGAATAAAATAGATGAGTGGGACTTTCTAAAAATTAAATCCTTATGCATAAAACACCCCTAAAAATTGTTTTCCAACAGGATAAAAAGGAAGCCCACAACTAAGGAAATTACTTGACAATGAAATATCTGATAAGGGATTCATATCTAGAATTTATAGCAAACTTCAGAAAAAGGAACACAACCCAATCACAAAATAATATGAAATGACACTATAACAAAGAAGAAAGTCAGATGGCCAACAAACATCTAGAATTCCTAGTTAACAGAGAGATGCAAATCTCTATAACCATGTGATAATAATTATCTCACCTCAGTAATGACAGCAAAGTTAAACAGAACAGCAAACAACAAAAGCTGGTAAGGATGCAGAGATATTGGAAAACTTTTACACTGCAGGTGGAAATTTAAAATAATATTAGCAATTTCTAGAATGCAGATACAGTTATTCCACTATCTGAAATATACCTCAAAGACACCAGAGCTGTGGCACAAATAGACGTATATACATTCATGCTTATTTTAGCTTTCTTTAGTCATAATAAAAAAGAATTGGATGCAGGCCAAGTGCCCATCCACAAGTTAATGGATAGATAAATTGTGATACATCCACACAATATACATGGAAAAACAATGACTTTGTAAAACTACATTGGAACACGTGAAAGGAAAAACTATCTGAAAGGAATGGTGATTGAACTTTATATGTAGGACAATTAATAATTTAGAACAGAGCATGCATTATAAAGTGAAGTAGAGGAGGAGGAGGGAGAAAAATGTGTATTAATGAATGAATGAAAACCCAACTTTCTGCGAACTTTCACTAAAATAACAGAGAAAAAAAAATTTAGTCTTGGGCTATAATATGATCTCAGAAACCATGGAAAATCATAAGGAGGAGTTTTACTATGTTCTTTATAGTCACTATGATTTGGATTTGACTTAATAGTATCTATTTAACTGGTTCTGATTGATTACCATGAAACTGAATGCATTTTTAAAATTTATTTAAAGATAAAGAATGCTTTTTTTCTATTTATGTCTATAAGAGTACTCTGTGACGTCTTCCTTTGGCTAAGAAAGATTGTCTCAATGGTCAGAAACTCCAAATGCATATATTGATTTTATGGCAACCTAGCTCAGAGACAGTGGGTGGGATCCCCAAAGTGTGTAGCCGATAAAAGCTGAAGCATCTTGTTTGACTTAGAGGTTTAAAAACAAATGAGCATTATTTCCTCAATTTCCTAGTTCTTCTCAAACTAGAAAATCTCTTATTCACTGCTGCCAATTAGATTCTGACACTCAGTGACCTTGCATTGGGTTTCTGAGGATGTAAATTGAAATGCAAGAGAATATCCACTTTTCCCTCAGGGTGCTTCATGGATTCTAAACACTGCCTTTGTGTTAGTAGTGCAAATCATTAAGGACAATGCCACCAGAACAATATATGAGAAAATGACACTCATCTGTCCTATTTGCAACTTATTTTCCTTGCTTTGAAGTAAACTTGACATAAAATAGCATAGACTAGAAATTCTGATTGCATTTAGCTTTGACACATTTTTGTTCCCATTAAACTTTGAGTTATCAATATCTTAAAATAAAGCTTGATTCTCCGTTACTGCCGAGCACTGCCATGTCAGAGCTGAGCACGGAGAGCAAACACTATCTGGATAGAAGAAGTCAATACATTCATTTTTTCCTCTTGTGATCACAAGGACTTTCAATCTTAAAGCAAAGAATATATAGTCACCTACTACCTATTTTACTGATTGAAAGTATCAGGTTAGAACAACGTCATTTTTATTTTGGAGAACAAGACTTCTATTGCTCAGAAAGGAATGACCTAGTTATTGGTGCCATTTCTAGAACATGGTGAATCTACTGGCTTGTAAATTGTGGTAGAAAGAATCTGTGATCATGGGCGTTGGTTTCAGATTTTTCTTTGATAATAATCTTCATGGAAGTACATTGTCAGCTCATTCTACTGGCATTAGCAGGCCAGCTCACAAAGCCAACTTTTAAATTAGCAGTAGAATGGGATAAATCTGCACTCTATAAGGGCTAACCAAAGTATAAATGTTGCAAGAAGGGACCAGTCCTTGTAGAGAGGGCCATCATGCTTGAGAGGGTGGAGGGACAGCTCAAGAGAGGAAGACCTCTTGGATTGATTCAGTAACTAGGATAATGGGGGTAGGTGTGTGAGAGACAATAAGGCTGGTACAGTATAGAGCAGGGTTCATAGCTATTGCTATGAGTCACAAGTGACTCGATGTCATATAAACAACAACAATAACAAAGAGTTTGCAGAGAAGGAACAAATCTATCTTGAGGAGAATGTAGCCATGATGTTCCTTAGAGAGGGATGGTAGAACTTCATCTCACATACTTTAGGCATGTTGTGCGGAGGGGCTGGGTCCTGGAGAAAGGCATCCTGCTTGGTAAAATGGGAGAAAGAGAAGACCTTCAATGAAATAGGTTCACACAGTGACTGCAACAATGGGCTCTAGTGTGGGAGAGATAATAAGGTCAGTACAGAATAGGGGAGGATTCAGGACTGATGCGCATAAGGTTGCTATGAATCATGGTCAAGTTGAAGGCAACTAGTAACAACAATCACAACAAAGACTTCATAGGCACTCTGGGAGTGTCGTCCAGTCGTCCATAGGGTGATGGACAGTTAACCCAAAGATTGTAAGTCTCTGACAGGTTCAATTCATCTACTACTTAGCAGAGTCAAGACAATAGTCACGTCTTATTAAGATATACAGTCTCAAAACCTGGTGGAGAGTTGCTGGCAGTGAATTTGCTTTTGAAAGACCTCTAACAACTTCAGCAAATCTCCTTTTCAAAAAAATTTCAGTTGTATATTCATTTGATAGAGAGTTCTTGTTTGTACCACCAGAAATTGAGCTAAGCCAAAGGTCACATCTCTCTGGTAGTTGCATCCATCAACAATTCAAAGGAAAATCCGCAATACCCTCTCAGGTGGTTGATATCCCCAGGTGATTTGCAGCCCAAGAAACATAATATTGGGTTAACTGTGAGCCAGTTCATACTTGAAAGTCACAACAAAAGAGTTTATTTGTTTCTATTTGTTTTGTACTTCCATACATCTGTTTACTTTTTTTTCTGTAGAAAAAAAGAGAAAATTACCCATAAGTCTATCTTCATTTAATCAATTTGCTTAATAAAGGAGGATTTGCAAACAAAAGATGGAAAATGCTTATGCTAACTCATCTCATTTACAAAGAATTTGTGAGAATGCCTTGGGTTTTCCCCCTAAAACCAGAAGCAAGAACATTTCCCATCCATTTGGAGAAAATTCCCTAGGGCTCTCTCTATTCAGTAGCCTCCAGTAACGTAGATAAATTGAAGGTTTTCACTGAGGAGCATCAAGGCATTATTATCTATTTGAATGAAAAATATCAATCAATAGCTGAAAAAAAGGAAATCATGTAACTTCAGTCCATCCCACAACTTGCGTAACACATATGGGCGTGTTTACACCCCTCCACACACCCTGTGGAGTATGCTTTCCACTTTTGCATTCTCCTTACACATGTTTTTTCTTCTTTTCCATTACTACCTCATGATGACATATTTTAGAATGTCTTGACACCTACCTAACACCCTTAAAACACGTGACCTCAATCCGTTTTACCTGAGTCCCTTGTTAGGGAGTTAATATAGTAAAAGGAGATATGCTTTGGTTCAGACTGGTGAGCACATAACTTTAATAAACCTCTGTCATGTTATGTGAAGTGGAAAGAAGCTGCTCTACAATCCCAAAACCCTGTGGCGTGAACCTACCAGCTGCTCTGTAGGAGGAAAATGAGTAATCTCCATCCCTGCAAATTACCTTCTCTGGAAACCCACTGGAGAGTCAGCCGTGGGTCAGTTTATACTGAGAGGCACATAACGACTGTTGCTGTTGTTTGTTGTTGTTATGTGCCATCAAGTCATCTGCGACTCATAGCGACCCTATGTACAAGAACCCTAAACGCCGCTCTATCCTGTGCCAACCTTACTGTCTCCAGCACACTCACTCCCACCACCCCACTCACAGAATCGTTCCATCTCATCAAGGGTCTTCCTCACCTGCACTGTCCCTCCACGCTCCCAAACTTGATGTCCCTCTTAGAGGACCAGTCCCTACTTGCAACATGCACAAATTATGTCAGATGAAGCTTCAGAATCCTTGACTCCAAGGAGCATTCTGGATTCATCCTCTCCAGGATAAACCTGTTCATTCTCCTAGCCATCCATTCAACACTCTTCTCTGGCACCACAGGACAAAGACATCAATTGATTTTCTATCATCCCTAGTCACTGTTCAACTCTCCTATGTATACAACTAATTGTGAAGACTATAGCCTGCATCAGGCACACCTTAATCTCCAGCCTGATGTCGTTGCTCTTCAGTACTCTTGAGAGGTCCCTCACAGCTGACTTTACCAATGCAATTCATCTCTTGATTTTCTGGCTGCTGGTACCAAGAGTGTTGACAGTGGAGCCAACTAAACTAAAACTGATAACTATCTCAATCTCTTCACTGTCCATACTGATGCTGCCAATTGGCCCAGTGGTGAGAATCTTTGTTTTCTTGATGTTGAGGTTCAATCCATATAGGAGGCTGCAGTCCTTAACCTTCTGCAGCAAGCGCTTCAAGTCTTCCTCAGTTTTCGCAGGCAGGGTTGTGTCATCTGCTTAAAACAGGTCGTTGATGCTTCTAAAATATACGGAACCCAGTGGGTTACCTGTTGCCCTGTTGACTGAAAGTTCAGCAATTTGAATTGTTCTGTGGGCGAGAGATGAAGCTAGTTTTTCAGCCTCAGAAATCTTCTACGAGTTCATTATGAATAGAAATCAACAGTGTTACATTTGTATATATGTCATTGTTTATGTGCCGTCATTTCAGAAACTGATTGATTATAACGGACCCTTCAGGGGGTTTTCGGAGGCAGTAATTGCACGTAAGAGACTGCCCTGCCATCTTTCTTCCATGGAACAGAAGTGGCATTTTACTGCAAGTTTTCAGATTAATATTGCAATTCCTTGCCACTGGGCCACTAAAACTCTTTATATATAGATCGTTAGGAATAAATAATTACATGAAATTATCCAACATACTTTCCCATACCTGATCAACAGTTTCCATTCCCGAAGAGGAGAAGAATCATGATGGTATGTTATTGATGTTTAAGCGAGGTCCAGTTTTGTATGACTCATTGTGACATTATGAACAATAGATCTGAATCCTGTCCTGTCTTGTGCCAACCTTATCATCTCTGATGTATGTTGTCCCACCGCTGCAGCCAGTGTATCAATCCATCTTGCTAAGGGTCTTTGTCTCTTTTTTTAAATTTTTTTATTTATTTTTTTTAAATTTTATTATTTTTTGTGTGCGTGTACCGTCAAATCAGATCTGACTGGTACAGGAGGAGATTGTCCCTCCTTCCCCGGCAGAGCATCTGGTGGATTCGAACCCGGTACCTCTGGAATTGTAGTGCAGCTCCTTGCCACTAGGCCACCAGAGCTCCCCTAGGTTCTTTGTCTCTTTTGCTGACTGATCCTCCACATTTCCAAGCACGATGCCCTTTCTAAGAAAAAGCCTTCTCCAAAATCACAACTCAAAGGCATTGATCCTTTTTCTGTCATCCTTATTCATTTCCCAGCTCTCAGATACATTGAAAATGCACTTTCAAGTGATTGAAAAGATTATGACCTGAATAAGGCACATCTTCATCTTTAAATTAACATTACTCTTCAGTACTTTGGAGAGGTCCCTGATAGCCAACCTATTTTTAAGATTTTTCTTTTTCTTTTATTTCTTTCTTTTTTGAAGTGCTACAGATAAGAAAGACTTATTTTCTTACAAATATGGAGTCTGAACATTTAAATCAGGCCCTCAACCTTGTAAATACTCCCTTTTATAAAATTTATATATTGTTTCACATATTCCTTCATTCACATGTTTCATATCATCATTTCCATATATTGTGTTTTTAAAAATTCATAACCTTTGATCTATGCCATTACTGTCTTTTTAGGTCCCCACTAGATTTTTCCTAATTTCTACACCCTTTCTTTACCCACTCACTATACACTGTGACCTCATGATTTTCCCTTCCCCACCCACAATCAGCTCCCTTTCCCCTGTTCTCTTCCCTATTATGATTTTTGTACTCAATTTACTAGTTATCCTTCTATTTTTACAATAATAGCCTTTGGCAGTATTTGTCCTTATGAAACTGAGTTAGTTCACTCAGCACAATGCTCTCCAATCTCTCCCATGCTATATAGTATTTTTCCAAATCTTTGCTCCTGAGTATATAGTATTCTGAGTAGACAGCTAGCTAGCTAGCTAGCTAGACAGATAGATAGCTATTGATATATAGAGAGATATCTGCATAGTATTCCATTGTGTGAATGTACCACGATTTCTCACACTTTCTCAATCCGTTAGTTTCTTCATGGACATTTTGACCATTTCCATTTTCTTGCTTTGTGAATAATGCTACTGTGCACAATGGTGTACAGGCCTCCGTCTGTGCCTCAGTTCTATTTTCCTTAGAGTAAAATCTTAGCCATGAAGTACATATAGTATTTCTATGTTCAGTTTTTTTAGGAAATACCAAAATTCCTTCCAGAGTGGTTGTATCATTTTACAATCTCTCCAAATGTGTATGAGAGTTTCAATCTCTCCACATCCTCTCCAAAATTTATTGCTGGTTCCCTCAGCACCCCCATTTTGTGATTGGATTATCAGTCTTTTTCTTGTGGAGGCCCAGTATTGTTCTGTAAACTTTTGGTATGAGAGAAAGAGAGAGAGAGTTTTGCAAGATGGGTCAGAGAAGTTCGCACATGGCTTGAAGCAGTAGTGGCCTTTTAAAAGACTGGGGAGGAAGGGGCTGTCTTCTGGCAGAGGATGTAGTAGTGGAGCTCATGGATTGGCTGCAGTTGGAATCGCTAGTGGTGACGCAGTTAAAGGGGCAGTCTCTTGGCAGAGGAAGTAGTCCTGTGTAGCATGCTGCTTGGCTGTGGTGGTTGTCAGCAAGATAGGTTGTCACTGGGAGTGAGTCAGCCCCGCAGGGACTACCAGTTTGCTGGTGAGTTGAAACTCATAGCTGGCCCTCCAGCCATTTTTCAGAGGTAACAAACTGCATGGGAGTTGATTGCCCATTCTTCTCCCATGGAACTGGTGAATTCAAGCTGCCTTATCTTTGGGAGTCAGCAGCCAGAATATTAAAATATGAATTGCATTGGGAAAATCTGCTGTCAGAGACCACTCCAAAGTACTGAAGAGCAATGATGTCAGTCTGGAGACTAAGGTGTGCCTGATATAGAACATGGTCTTTGCAATTCTTGCTATGCATTAGAGAGCTGGACAATGACTAGGAATGATAAAAGGAGAGTTGATGCTTTTGAGCTGTGGTGCTAGAGAAGAGTATTGAATATACCATGGACTGCTAGGAGAACAAACAAATCATCCTGGAGAGGGTGAAGCCAGGCTGTTCCCTAGAGGCAAGAATTCTGATGCTTTGTCTGACATACTTTGGCCATGTTGCAAGGCAGGATTAGCAGTCCTTGGAGAGGGACATCATGCTTGGGAGGGTGGAAGGACAGCACAGGAGAGGAAGAACCTTGATGAGATGGATTGATTCAGTCACTGGGGTAATGTGTGTCAGAAACAATAAGATTGGCAAGGGATAGAGTAGAGTCTAAGGCTGTTGTAAATAGTGTCGCTATGAGTCGCAGGAGACTTGATGGCACATAACAACAACATCTTTGGGAATGCAGTGCAGCTTCTTACCACTAGACCACCAGAGTGTCCTTGGTCTAGGTGGAGGTTTTCTACAAGCGTGATTAAGTGTTCTAGGGTTCCCATTCTCTCAATTTCAGCCATAGTGTGTTACGATCCACACAGTCAAATGCTTCTGTATAGTCAATAAAAGACAAATAAATGTTTTTTTCAGGTGTGTTCTGCTTACAGCCAAAATCCATCTGACTTCAGCAATGGTATCCCTGGTGTTATGGCCTCTTCTACTACTATGGTTGTATAGTGATTACTTAACAAACTCAACTGTCAGCATAAGTGTTGGAGATTAGCACCAGTCTGCCCACCCTTGCGAGTAAAATGGGCAGACAGCTTCCGTAAAGATGTATAGACTTGGAAATCACATGCTGCACTTACTCTCTGCCTTATAGAGTCATTGTGAGTCAGAATTCACCCCATGACAGTTAATTTTAATGGTTTCCAATATGCAATATTTTTCTCAAAAGACTGTAATAGGCATCTTTATTGTTATAGGTTAAGATAGTGGATAAGTGAGAATTTGAAACATTCCCCAAGCATTCTTTGGGATTAATATTAGGAAGTTGGAAAAAACAAAAACAAAACCTTTCTTTTTTTTTAACAATTATACATGAATAGAGTCTTAACATCAATAATTTGAAATCTATTCGAAACATTCTGATCACACCACAACAATGCTACTTCTATTATAAGTGTATATCAGGCATAGACAGCAATATGTCCAAGTATCATGTTGGAGTCTTTTCCACTAAGTTACAATTATGAGGCAGGTGGGGGTCACATAGGTAACTTAGAGAGATTATTGATACTTGGAAACAGCGTTTTCCCAAGATCAATTGATCTCAACTCTAAGCAGCAGCTTACAGCATTTTTCTGGTGACTTCCTCTATCTTTTTCCTGCAGGGCTGTTCTGGAGGAAATCTAGAATCAGAGCTGCTAAAAAGACACACATCCTAGAGAGTAAATGTGAACTAAAGGAAAACATAACAACAGGGAGCCAGGCTTCATTGGCGCTGCTTTGAAACGTAAAAATAACACACAGTGTAGTCGAGAATCCCTGAATGCTGATTACAGTGTGTAAAATACAAGGCAGAGTCCAAATGAAAAGCATCTCATTCCCAGTGACAAACTTCTCCAAGCTGTGCTCTCTGATCGGTTCCTAAATGCAAGGCCTCTTACTTCCTTGTTTCTTTGTGTCCTCCTCAGGTAACAGAGTGCTCCAAACTCAGCCTTAATTGGGCTGCCCTGGTTGGGCAAGGCCATCTGCCGTGGCTTCTGAGGCTGCCCCATGGGTCTCCGTTCCATTCCCTGAGCACAACAGGGATCCTTCACAATAACTTGCATCAGCTGCAAGCTAAGTGTTTGTACGTGCTCATTTCATTTTAAATAAATTTTTCTCCGATTTCCTTTTACATGGTTTATGTCTTTTTAAAAGCTTTGGTGATTAAATTTAGATGGTACTCTGACACACACACACATTTTCTTAAGCAAACCAACAGGCAAGAACTAGAGACATACAATACCTAAAGGAGATCTCTTCACGTTTTTGAGCAAAGCAAGACTTTAAATAGCATTTAACTCAGAATGGAGTTTGTATGCATTAGGCAAACAGGTTTATGGTGTGTTCATCTTAGCACATACATGATCCTGCAAAACGAGTATTTGGCCTATCACTGTTTGGTTTCTTCATAGTTGTATTATTATTGTATTATTTCCATTGAATTTTCACCCTCCTTCTTAAATCTTTAATATTGTCCAAGTAATGATGGGATGTTCCTTGAGTGTAGAAATAATTTTTACATTACCTAAAATGTTGAATACAACCAAATGATAGATGTCAAGATTCCTCTTTTTCAATAAAGCCTGAACACAAATGCCACTGTGCTGAAGAGTAGAAATTATAGGTAGCATCTAATGTTGTTGTGATGGTTAGATGCTTCTATCATGCCATAGGTTTAGATACAATGTTACTATATTGGACATCTCCAACAATTTACTCAAGTGTGGGAAAATAAATCTGCTACTGATGTTGTGTTTGTTGTTGTTGATTGCATGACTCAGAGCGACCCTATCAACAAAAGACCTGAAGCCTATCTGTAACTATCATTGTTTCTCCAAGTTCACAGAATTTCCAGTGGCATGTTGTTTAGGAAGTGGATGGCACTCCTGGTTCTGAGATACTGTTTTTAGGTGCAATTAAGTTGACTATGATTTTATAGAGATCTTCTAAAAAGCAGATTGAAACTTTTAACTATCTTGTACCACTCTTGAAATTGAGGGACTTCTCCTTTCGTCTTGTTGAGAGGTTTCCGTTTCTTTGATGCCACTCTATTCTTTCCAGCAAGATATCCTTTTCCACAGACTGACACCTTCTGACAATATTTCCAAAATATGTGAGGTAAAGTTTCATTATCCTTGCTTGTAAAAAACACCCTGGTTGCACTTGATCTGATAAATATTTATTCTTTTGATAGTCCCTGGTGTATTCAATGCTCTTGCAAAACCACAATTCAAAGGAATCAATTTTTTGTGTCCCTTATTCATTTTCCAACTTTCATATGCCTATAAAGTTATGCAAAACACCATCCCCACAGCTTTGATGAGCTAGCTGCACATTAGCTTCAAACTGACATCCTTGCACTTAAGTACTTTCAAGGGCTCTTAGCAGCATATTTGCCCAATGCTATAAGTCTTTTGATTTCTTAAATGTTTGTATGATCCAAGTAAATGAAAAATTACTTCATTTAAGACATTGTTCTGAGTGCTTTGCAAGAATTAACTCACTCAGTCTTTTGTTTTAACACTATTGTTAGTTATCATTGAGTCAGCTCTGACATAGGACAGCCTTCTGCATGACAAAATGAAACATTATCCTCTCCTAATAAGTTTTAGTATGTTTGAGTTCATTGTTTGAACTTTTATGTCAATTCACCTCCTTGAGAGTCACCTTCATCTCAGGTGACATTCTCCTGTATCATATAGTATAGTTTTCTTTAGTAATTGAAGTTTCCTTATGGCAGATGTGACGTAAGTCAGAAAAAGATTTGCCATCATCCTCCCTCTAAGGGACATTTTCTCTCTGTATTTTGTCCAAAACAGATCTAATCATTCTTTTTGCAAGTGCATGGCTTATTCAATATTCTTTGCTAACACTGAAATTCAAACAAATACATTTTCCTTGATTTGATTTTCATAGTCTGACTTCCACATAGGGAGTTCAAGTGTCCTAGTGAGAAGAAGTTGCACTACCAGCCCATAGGCGTGTGTTTTGAATCCACCAGCTGTTCAATAGTAGTGAGGTGGGCAATTTCCACCCAGGTAATTTACAGTCTCTGAAAACTCACTAGAGGGTTTGTCTATTCTTTGACAATAGGAAAATCACAAAGGCTAGCTAACTTTCTTCACTATACCTGTGTTGTTTGCGTTGTGAGGTGTTTTCAAGACCACTATTACAGTAGAATCTGTGCACAACAACAGATCGAAAACATGCCTTCTGCACCACCACCCTCAGGACTCCTCAAGCCTATTGTTAGTCCCATGGCAATCCATCTTGTTGAGGGTTTTTCTTCTCTTTTGCTGACTCTTTACCATACTTAGCATGAGATCTTTTCCCTAACTTATCCAAAGTATATGAGATGATGTTTCACCATCCTTTTCTTGAAGGGGGATTTTGGTTACACATCCTCCAAGATAGATTAGTTTGTTCTTTTGGTGGCCGAGAGCATACTCAATATTCTTCACCAACATCGTAAAGAAATGATATTTCCCCCCTTGAGCCTTCCTAATTCACAGTTTGACTTTCTTATATATAGGAATCAGTTGAAAATACTACGGTTTGGGTCAGCTACATGCTCATCTTTAAGTGCACACTCTGCTTCTTGAGCACTTGAAAGTGTTGGTGGTACATCTGTACGATCCGCATCATTTTCTTTCCGTGGAGTTTTGCCTAGATGGAGACAGTGTGCCTCCCGATTATGTCCAATGTGTACTTAACCCATCAGAGCACTGAGAGAACACAAGGTGCTGCTTATCCCTGAGACACTGATGCACATTCAGTGAATTTTAAAATTAAATCTATATGGTATTTGAAAACAGGAATTTACCAAAGACATTTAAGTATCATGACATTACTATGCAACAATGAATTCATGAAATTCTCTGTGCTTTTGGTTGAAAGATAATAATACAAACCATAATATTTTAAGGTTTATATAAGATTTTCTCTAGACATATGATTACTTGGATGTCTTCTGGTTCAAATCAGATGCTTTTAAATACTATTTTCAATTGGTACAAATTGCCTACATTACAAATTTCCTGTTTTGCCAAGAATCAGAATGTTTGATAGCAAACAAAATTATATTTGGTTAATAGCTTACTTCCCCCCCTTTCTTTTATTAATTTTAATGAATATTTACAGAGACTTTGGATTTCCATCCATCCATTGTTGCACTTTTCTCCCTGTCCAACCCACCTCCACCCCGAGGTCACTATTCTCTTTGAAAAGTAAAAGAAAAGTTCTTTCATTGGTATACAATCCCCCCCAACAATCCCCTTCAAGTACACTCCACTCTGCAAGCCTCATTATGGACTCTTATGTTAATCATAATGCCCTAAAATATATTGCTTTTAAAGTGTTCTCTCTCTCGTTGGTTTCAATGCAGTATACATAACTCATCCAGTTTTTTTCAGTCTTACCCTAACCCTGATGTCAGTCCCATTCTACAGTAGTGGTACTACACAGTGTTCATCCTTTGTGACTGAGATCTTTCACTCAGCATAATACCTTTGAGGGTCACCCATTTTGAATAATGTTGTATGAGTTCCTTGTTTTTCAATGTGGTGTAGTATTCCATTGTGTGACTATACCACAGCTTCTCTATCCATTCATTTGTTGATGGCACTTAGGTTGTTTCCAACTCCTTGAATATTTTACTTTTTTATAGGAAGAGTTAGTATAGAAAAGTGAAATGTAGAAGGTAGTTTTAAGAGGATATGTTTAAAAGACAAAAAAGTACACTGTTAAAAGCAGAAATTCAAACATTTCGGTTTCTATTCCACTGAACTTTACAGAAAGTGTGACAAAGAATTTCATTGGTACATTCATCGAAATAAAGAACAGAAAAAGAATCTATTGTGGCGTGAAAGTCAGGAACATCATTAATGGTTGTTGTTGTTGTTGTTATTGTTGTTATGTGTCTTTTAGTCACTTGTGGCTTATAGCGACCTTCTGTAAAACAGCCCTAAACCCTGCTCAATCCTGTGCCAATCTCACTGTCTCCAACTCACCTACAACCATTACCCCAGTCAATCCATTTGAACTGATTCATCTCATAGAGGGTCTTCATCTCCTGTGCTGTTCCTCCAACCTCCCAAGCCTGATGTCCCTCTCCAATGACTGCTCTCTCCTTAAAGCATGTCCAAACTATGTCAGATGAAGCTTCAGAATTCTTCCCTCCAAGGAGCAGCCTGGTTTAACCCCCTCTAGGATGAACTTGTTCATTCTCTCAGCATTCCTTGGTATATT
>NW_006399779.1:17090641-17093438 GCF_000299155.1 Elephantulus edwardii
GACTCGATGGCACATAAGAACAACAACAACATCAGAATATGCAAATAAATAAATGAAACACTGTTTTAGAAGCTTTGATTTTGATCAGATAAATATTTTGAATTATGAATAAACAAAAAATATTTTTCTAGTATTTAATTTAATGTTTACTTAAAAACTGTGGGTTTGTTGAATGATGAAATATAGCCAACCACAGAAACATGAACTTCGGAATTTCTCAACAAGATTTTGCTCTTTTTAATTATCTGAGACTCTTCTTCAAACTCTAAGCACTGTGGATAGGAAAGACAAGCAATGTCTAAGTTTAAATATAACTGAAGAGGAAATATGATAATTCTATTCCATTTTTTATTTCTGTCATTAGCTATTTTAAATGTAATTACTCTAGACACTGACACAGAGTTGATCTGTTAAATTCCACCCTGTTTTGAGCATCTAAATTTACATAAGGATTTTTTTTAAAATACTGATTTCCTAAATAAACTTGGAACTTAAAATTAATGTTAATTAATTTTTTATATTTTCACTATGATTTGAGTGTTGAGTAACTAGTTCTGTTGTTATTGGTATGTGCTATGAAGTCATGTATGGCCCAAAATAACTATGGGTAACAGATCTGAAAACTTCTGTATCTTGTACCTCACCATCTCTATATATTCAATCCCTTTGTTACAATCACTGTGTCGATCCATCTCATTGAAGGTGTTATTCCCTTTCTGTGATCCTCTATCTTTACCAGTAATGTCCTTTTCCAAGGACTAAACCCTCTTAACAACATGCCCAAAGTACATGAGATGAATATTTGCCATCTTTGCCTCTAAGAAGACTCTGTTTGCATCCCCTCCAAGACCAGAGATTCTTGTTCTTTTGGCAAATCATAAGATACTTAGTACTCTTCTCCAGCACCAAAAGTCAAAGATGCCGATTCTTCTTCTGGCATTTTCATTCATTATCCAACTTCCTGATGCAGAGAAAGAAATTGAAAATACCACAGGCAATTAGTTCTACATTAAATAATTTGTTTGCAGACTGTGATTGGCTTGGAAATCAATCACAAGGTATTTTTGCAAATTGGTTACCAGTGTCAGATTATTTAATAAGAAAGATAAGCCTAAGTTTGCTTACACTTACTTACTAATCCACAAGAGAACAACTACACTGAGAAACTGAACTCATACAAAATTACAGAACATGAGGATTCCTGGAGCACATCACGCTGAATTCAATATCTCAGTCACACACACACACACACACACACACAAGACTCACAAAAAAGATAAATACTGCATAGCATGACTGTTATAAAGCATATCTGGAATGGGAAGTTAGAAGGTAAACAGGATAAGAGTGTTTTAGATAAAGAACAATGCATTGAAATGGGTGAAAAAAAGATCTAAAACCCAGAGGTATATCATCTCAAAGAGAACTGGGGGAGGGAGTGGTAGGTAGGTAATTCTATAATAATGCTGCTGTTGTTGTTATTCTGTTATGTGCCATCGAGTCACTTGCGACTCATAGTGACCCTGTGCACAACAGCCCTAAACCCTGGTCTATTCTGTGCCAAACATTGTCTCTGACAAACCTACCCCTATTACTGAATCAATCCATCTCATTGAGAGTCTTCCTCTCTTGTGCTGTCCCTCCACCCTCCCAAGCATGATGTCCCTCTCCAAGGAGTAGTCAATGTGTCCAAAGGTCAGGTCAAACTTCCTTGCCTTATAGCGACCTCCAAGGATTAGCCTGGTTTCGCATTCCCCAGGATTAACTGTTTATTCTCCTAGCCAACCATGCTATATTTAATACTCTTCTCCAGTACCACAGATTAAAGGCATCAATCCTCCCTATCCTCCCTAGTCATTGTCCAGCTTTCTGACACATAGCAAGTAATTGCAAAGACCATGGCCTGAATCAGGCATACCTTAGTCTCCAGATTGACATTGTTGTTCTTCAGTACTTTGGAGAGGTCTCTGACAGCAGACTTTCCCAATGCAATTCATCTTTTAATTTCCTGGCTGCTGGTACCAAAAGTGTTGATTGTGGAGTCAAGCAAATGGAATTTATTAACAATCTCCATCTCTTCATATGCTACCAATCAGCTCATTGAAAAGAATCTTTGTTTCCTTGATGATGAGTTTCAACCCATATTTAAGCTATAGTCCTTGACCTTCTGCATCAAGCACTTCACTTAGACTAGCCGATATGACAACTGAGGCTGAGCCCTCAAGTATCAAAACACAAAGGATGAGAAACATTTGTAAGCAGACACTAGTGGTTAGAACATGGAATGTAAGAATCATTAATGTAGAAAAATTTGACATTGTTAAGGAATAAATGGAACACATAAATATTGACATGCTAGGTATTGGTGAAATGAGAGGGACTGGCATGTGACATTTTGTGTCAGATGATATATTATCTACTGTGCTGGAGATGAAAATTTGAGAAAAACTGGGGTCGCGTTTATAGTTAAAAAGTAATTTCTAGATCTGTCTTGAAATACAATTTGGTGAGTGACAGGATAATATCCATACGCATACAAGGACTTCCAGTGAATACCACTATCATTCAAATATATGCACCAACTAGAGCCAAAGAGGAGGAAATAGAAGATTTCTACCAACTTTTGCAGTTAGTGATTAACCGAACATGCCATCAGAATGCATTAATAATAATGGATGACTAGAATGTAAGAGTTGGGAACAGAAAAGTATCAGTAGTTGGGAAACATGAGCTTGGGGACAGAAATGAAGCTGGGGATAGGATGATAAAATCAGTGATTTATTCATTGCAAATGCTT
>NW_006399779.1:17093843-17096097 GCF_000299155.1 Elephantulus edwardii
TCTAATTTCTTTGCAAATAGTTTTTAAAATCACAATTAAAATTGTAGTTAAGAAAAGATAACAAATACAATACTAAATTATGGTGAACAATTGAAAATGTTTACATCATTCAAAGAGTCTGCTTCCAGGAATGGTTGATAGCTGTCTCTCTCAGCTGCTCACGGACTTCATACGGAATCAAAGCATCTTTTCCAACTGACAGTCCCTGACAGGAATAGATTCCACAATAAAAAAATGTAAGCACAGATTCAAGTAAAAATGAGTCCTAGTTACCTTGTTTACTGAGCAATCCACTTCCGATGGTTACTGTCCCTGTTATAGTCATGGCTGGTTCTCTTATTCATTTGTGCTTCTTACTGCCTAGTTGATTACCAAGTGGTTAATACAGTCTCAGTATCTTGGGACCAAGCCAAATGTCAGAATTCAGAAAAGGGCAGTAATTCACTTGAAGGATGAATCGACTCAGTCCTACCAATTGTTTGAAGAAATTTTGTGCTCAAGCAGGAAATTAGAACTAGGTAAGAGATAATGACCAAAAGCTGAGATGGCATTGTTTCAAAGATTCCGTACTGCATGGAGTGATGAATTTTTTTTCTTTTTTTTTTTTCAAGGGTTTTCTTAAGGCTTTTTTTATTCCCTTGTTTGAGAGAAAATGACAAATAAAAATGTTGCAAAGATTTCTGTGCAATTGGTAGTAAAATTTTATCTGAAAAGGTCCTTAAAGAGAATTAAGTGATAATCTTTAAGTTTTCAAGAATATAAAAAAATCAAGAAGATCTCTCTAAAAGCATCATGATTTAATACTGTCTACAAAGCACTTCATAGAGTCCAGCCTCCCAGATGATCTGTTCTACATATAGATTGTAAAGGTAGAGAGATAGGACACATCCCTAGTGTACATCCTTCCCAATTTGAATCATTCAGGGTTTCCTTGCTCTGTTCTAATGGTTGCCTCCGGGTTCAAGTATGGGTTTCGCATAAGCACAGTTAAGTGTTCTAGGATTCCCATTCTTCTCAGAGTCTCACTATTGGATCCACACAGTCAAATGCCTTTTCAGAGTCAATGAAACACAGTAGACATTCCTCTGGTACTCTCTGCTTTCTGCTAAGATCCTTCTAACACTAGATATAATATCTATAGTGTCATGGCCTCTTCTAAATCCAGCCTGGTGGTTCTATGTTGATGTGCCGTTTGTTCATGTTCAGTCATTTTTGGATAATCTTCAATAGAATCTTGCTTGTATGTGATATCAATGATCTTGTTTGATAATTTCTGCACTCTGTTGGGTCATCTTTCTTTGGTGGAGAAAAGTGGCATCAGGATTGGAGGAAGATTTATCAACAATCTGTATTATGTAGATGATACAACCCTGACTGCTGAAACTGAGGAGGACCTCCTGCACTTGCTGTGAAGGGTCAAGAACTGCAACTTTCAATATGGATTGAAGCTCAACATCAAGAAAACAAAGATTCTAACCATGGGGATAATTGACATCATCATGATAGGTGGTGAGATTGTTAACAGCTTTAGTTTGCTTGGCTCCACAATGAATGCTCTTGGTACCAACACCTAGGATATTAAAAGACAAATTGCATTGGGAAAGTCTACTGTCTGAGACCTCTCCAAAGCACTAAAGAATAACAATGTCAGTCTGGAGACTATGGTGTGCCTGATCTAGGCCAAGGTCTTTGCAATTACTTGCTATGCATCAGAAAGCTGGGCAATGTCTAGGGATGATAGAAGGATAATGGATGCCTTTGACCTGTGATTCTGGACTGCTAGGAGAACAATCACTTTTGTCCTAGAGAAGGTGAGACCAGGCTGCTCCTTGGAGGCAAGAATTCTGAAGATTCATCTGATATACTTTGGACATGTTGCAAGGAGGTACCAGTCCTTGGAGTGCGACATCATACTTGGGAGTACGGAAGGACAGCACAGCACAGGAAATGAAGACTCTCGATGAGATGGATTGATCCAGTGACATGTTTTTGGGGATAGCTGTATCAGTTGTTGTTTTTATGTGCTGTCGAGTCTCTTGAAACTCATAGAGACCCTATGTACAACAGCCCTAAACTCTGCTCTGTCCTGTGCCAATCTTACTGTCTTCGACACATCCATCCTGATTACCCAAGTCACTGAATCAATCCACCTCATAGAGGGCCTTCCCCTCCTGCACTGTTCCTCCACCATTCCAAGCATGATGCCCCTCTCCAAGGACCGGTCCCTCCTTACAACATGTCCAAAATATGTTAG
>NW_006399779.1:17096800-17099799 GCF_000299155.1 Elephantulus edwardii
TATGCCTTTCCTAATTTTGAACCATGCAGTGTTTCCTTGCTCTGTTGTGATGACTGACCCTTGGTCCAAGTATAGTTTTCTCATTAGCACTATCAAATGTTCTGGGATTTCCATTCTTCTCAGAGTCAGTCACAGCTTATTGTGATCCACACAATGTCTTTGCATAGTCAGTGAAACACAGACATACATTCTTCTGGTATTCCCTGCTTTCAGCTAAGATACATCTAACATTAGCTATTGTAGCTAATTGTTAGCTGTATCAGAGACAATGAAATTGGCTCAAGATACAGCAGGATTCAGACCTGGTATACATAGGGTTGCAATTAGTTACGTTCGCTTAACAGCGTATAACAACATGAAATAATTGGAAAATTACTAGACCTCTAAATCAAATCAACCATTTAAGTAAAAATAAAAAAAGATGAGACTAGTTGACTTACCTTTTCCTGTAAGTGCATGTTTGATGGTTGTTGTAGTTGTTGTTAAATGCCGTCGAGTCGCAGGCGATTCATAGCGACCCTATGAAGGAGAATCCTCCACGCTTGGGTGCCTTTCATCCTCTTTCCAGGTTCATAGGGTTTCCAGAGGCAAGCTATTATGGAAGTGGATGTCACTCCTCCTTCCAAGCTTGTTTTTTTTTCCAAGCTTGTTTTAATTGGGGAGCTCCACCCCACTCTCTGTCTGCATTGGGGAGCCAACCATTAACGCATTTGACATATCAGTGTCACAACCAATTTAATGGTACACACAAGAAAAACTAATAAAAGAATTAAAAGATAAAAATAGAGGTCAGTGCCAACACCACTTATGTCTGTAGCCCATTTATTGACCCTTGATATC
Organism: Elephantulus edwardii; assembly: GCF_000299155.1. Classification (NCBI taxonomy): domain Eukaryota; kingdom Metazoa; phylum Chordata; class Mammalia; order Macroscelidea; family Macroscelididae; genus Elephantulus; species Elephantulus edwardii. The sequence continues at coordinate 17,097,641 of NW_006399779.1, forward strand.
AGAGGTCATATATCTGCCATAAATTAAATGCAAAGCTACTTGGTCATGGGGTGAACATTATTCTAATCTCTGTATGTCATGCCAAAGTTTAACTGAAACCATACTCATGCCCAAGTTGAGAGAATTGTTGTTGTTTGGTGCCATAGAATTAACACAAACTTATGAACAACCTATCAGACTACTTTGCTATCCTGTGCCATCCTTAAAATCTCTGATACACTCAACCCTATTGCTGCAGTCACAGTGTCAACTCACATGGTTGACAGTCTCTTTTTCACTGCCCTTCCGCCTTTCCAAGCATCATCTTTTTCTCCAAGGAATAGCCTCTTCTAGCAACACGTCCAAAGTAGGAGATGGAGTTTTATTATCTTTACCTCCAAGGAGAAATATGGCAGCATCTACTCCAAGATATATCTATTTGGGCCTTTTGCAGTCCATGGGATCTATAGCACTCACCCCCAGCACCACAGTTCAAAGGCATCAGTTTCTCTTCTGGTAGCCTTATTTATTGTCCAGCTCTCAGAAGCATAGCAGTTGACTGAAATCACCATGACCGGAATCAGGTGCACCGTTGTCCTCAAACTGCTCTTCAACACTCTTCAATAATCTGGAGTGATGCTTGAGTGCAGACTTTTCCAATGCAATATGTATCCTTACTTCCTGACTGCTGGTATCAAACATACTGGTCTGGATCCAAGTGCAATTCAATAGTGGACAGTCTTAATTCTTTCTCTGACCATCATGATGTTGCCTATGTGTCCAATGATGAGGATCATTTATTTTTTCCTTGACACTGAGATGCAATCCATATTGAAGACTGCAGTGGTTAACCTTTTGCAGAAAGTGCTTCAAGTTCTTCTCACTTTCAACAAGCAGTTGTGTCTTCTGTGTAATGAAGGTTATTGATGTATCTACATTCTTCTTCACAAAGTCCAGCTTCACAAATAATTTGTTCAGTGTATAGATTAAGTAGGTATAGAGAAAGGATACCACCCTGACACACGTTTCTTATTTTAAACCATGCAGTATTTCCCTGCTCTGTTTGCACAATAGCCTCTTGGTCTAGGTATAAACTTCACAGGAGCACAGTCAGGTGTTTTGAAATTCCCATTTTTCTCAATGTTAGTCACAATGTGCTAATATTCACACAATCAAATGCCTTTTCATAGTAAATAAAGCACAAATAGATATTCTTCACTTTTAGCCAGGTCCATCAGAGATTAGTAATTATATCTCTGGTGCAATAGCCTATTTAAATACAGCTTGAATGTCTGCCAGTTCTCTACGTACTATTCTAGTCATTTTTAAATGATTCTCATCAGTATTTTACTTGCCTGAGATAGTAATGATGTTGTTCAATATTTTCCACATTCTGTTGGGTCATCTTTCTTGGGAATGGGAACAAACATTGATCTCTTCCACTAAGTCCTGAGAAAATAGATTACGCCACTTAGTACCTAAATCAGTTGTCTAAGTATTTGTGTAAATTAACACAAAATACTACATTTATGTTACAAAGTTGTCAAAAGGAATAAGTGGTTTTAACCTGTAAATTTATGATAAGTAAATAATTTATAATTTCCCCCCTGTATTCTTATGCAAAAGGAATGCATTTCTGTTTCCTGGACCTGAACTTAAATGTCCTTATGCTCAGAGAAGTTCTCAGGTAAAACTTCTCTCCTGACCATCTGCATGAGCCTGAAATAATTATTTACAGTCTCACTTAAAAGTTTAGATCTTATAGCCTTTGCTGATAAGGTAGTCTGGTTTCAGAGTCTCTAGAGTCTTGTGCTGTTAAATAAAAGACAATGATTTCCAGAGGTCCTAAATCACCAGGAGCTCTATGAGAGAAAGACAGTCTCCTCACGTTGAGATTAACACTCTCAAAAACCTCAATGAGGTTTCTATGAACCAGAATTGTCTTGAAGTCAGAATTAAAGGCAGTAGGTATTAAGGATTCAGTTATGAAAAAAGAATAAATAAACAATTTGGATGTATAGTAGACTTGGTACATTAGCTTATTTCCTAGTAATAGAAATTATGATAATTTTAGAAAAATATTTGATCTGTTTATGTTTTTTTTAAATTTTATTATTTTTGTGTGTGTGTGTACCATCAAATCAGATCTGACTGGTACAGGAGGAGATTGCCCCTCCTTC
>NW_006399779.1:17099899-17106863 GCF_000299155.1 Elephantulus edwardii
AAAGCTGTGTACAATCTCAATCTCTTCACCATCCATCCTGATGCTGCCGATTGGTCCAGTGGTGAGAATCTTTGTCTTCTTGACATTGAGCCTCAATCTATATTGCAGGCTGCAGTCCTTGACACTCTGCAGCAGGTGCTTCAGGTTCTCCTCAGTTTCAGCAAGCAGGGTTGTGTCATCCGCATAATGCAGATTGTTGATGACTATACAAAGAAAAATATGATTTCAGGATCATGGATAACAATTCCTTTCACTTTGTGATGATTTTCTCTCAACTCCCTTTTGAAATTGCTTAAGAAAGAACTGTAAAGAGCCTTAGTCATGAAAGTCCCCAAAACTAAGAATATTAACAAAGAGGTTTGTTCACATCTGCAATGCTTTATTCTGATCACTACACAAAGAAGATTATTTAATCAGTTAAGACCAATGGTTTTCAAAGGGAACATAAATTCATTCTTTTTTCTGATTGCTGTTGAGTCAGAATGAACTCCTAGCTGATCCACCATTGGATTTATAAGTCTGTAAGTAGCAGGGAAAAGTTCATCATGATTCTCCCTTAAAGCCACTGATAGACATGGGCCACCAGATAGACACAGTCTTTAAATGACCAGACCAACTATCTATGGACTATATCATCACAGCTCCCATAAATTGGTTTATTTATTGGCTACACTTATTTTCCTTTGTGTAGTCAGATAGCCTGAAGACATAGCCATCTGTTATATTCAAGGTAGAATTATAATTACTTGGAGTGATGCAGATCCTGTTCTTATAAAACCATAAAGGCAAACAGAAAATCAGGGAACTAGAATTACAAGGAATGAGTTGAATCATGTTGCTATTCTCTTTGAGTTGCAAGGTACAACTGTCAGATTTAAACAACAACTTACTCAGATGGTAAGTATCACCCCACTATTGGAGTAAAAGTACCCTTTCCTTTCACCCAAGCCTCACCAGGTTCTTCTTAGAAACAATCAAAACTGCTTATAACTGAATGATATAACTCCTTTCCAAATATCAGCTAACAGGAAGCCAGCTACAAAGTTAATTTGTACCAAAATTGACATGTGATGATGATAAAGTGAGATTAAATGATGACGGTGGTAAAGGGATTGATGCTGTTACTCAGAGATGCTATGGGGATTTGTCCTTTCCTTCTCAGACTACTGGATGGAATAATTGTAACCTTTTTAAAATGTGTTTTATTTCATCACAACCAGATGGATGTGCCTTAAAGGTAATATATATCAGATACAGCAGTCCAGGACCAGTTGCACTCCTAATCCAAAGGCTGCACAACACCCATGGTTCAAATCTACCCAGGACTCTGAGGGAGAAAGACAGTCAGTCGTTGCCGATTGTGATGTACAGTCTAAGAAACTCAATAAAGAATCACTGAGTCAGAACTGACTAGATGAAAGTGGGTTTAGAGTAGAATGATGACGCGTTTGGTTGACTAGTATAGAATAGGTTGGACTATGAGCAGGAACCCGGGTGTCCTCTATGAGATAATACGTATGTTCTTTAAGAAATGTGCCTCTTAGATTACATGAAGTTTGGCACCTTTTATTTTGTAAAGTCAAAGATTTGACATAGAACATATTGCTCATTGATCCTAAAACATTGTATCTTGTTGACAGAGTAATACAGCCCAGGTATAAATTAAACTGCAGTGTTTTGAATTGTTTCTGAATAGTGACATGCCCTACATCTTTTCTTTTGACCTTTGTGCAGTAGTAAAATATCCTGTCTCCTTGGCATTTTTACTTTCACAGTATTCTCTTCTTCTAAGTCCTGAAGGCATTTCCCCCACCCCAAAACCACCTCAAGTTTCCAAATAGAATTGCATGATTTAGGCATAATAGTCCCTGACAGCGGCAGAGAAACAGTCCCTTTTAAAGGATTTATGGATTTTTCAGAATGCTATCTGGGATGCCACCTCTGCCCACATCACTGATTCATGAGTTCATCTTTGGCGAGACAGCCTCAGAATTACTTTTCTACAGGGAACTGATAACTTCTTGGGGGATGAAGAGGGTCAGCCTGTTACTGGGTGGATATCATACAACATAAAGCCCCAATGCAATAACGCTATAAAATGTCATCAAGTATTTTACAAAATGAGGTACTTGCTGCTTGGATTCCATCAAGAAGCAATTTTTACTCTGATCACCTGAAGTCACTTCATCTGTCTTTCAGAGTTCGCCTGCCTGTCTGCTTATCACTTTTCCTCTAAAAGAGGATTTGTTATTCTGTCAATTTCCCTATTGTCTTCAGCTGCTGTTTTGTATAAACAGAATCCTAATGTAAGCAACAATTAGGACAATAAAAATAATGTTAACCTCTTTATACTTTCAGGGATCATTTCTATAGTTCGTTAACCTCTTTTTAAATCTTTGAATAATTTCCTGAGGTCTATAACACCTTCCAGCAATTGATACATCAGAGCAGATTGACATCTTTGGTTTGTGTCTTTGAATTTTTTCTTATGTAAATTTTATTGTATATTTTTTCTTTAGATGTTAGGTCACAGGTAGGAATATTCCTAATATCCCCCTTTCACTCCTTTCTTTGTTTTGAAGCACATAGCAACTTTTTTATGAGACATAAAAGTACTACTGAGGGTAGCTTCTTGTTGTTATGTGCTATCAAGTTGCTTGCGACTCAGAGCGACCCTATGCACAAGAGCCCTAAATGCCATTCTATCCTGTGCCAACCTTGCCATCTCAAGCACACTCATTCCCACCACCCCAATCACAGAATCGATCCATCTCACCGAGGGTCTTCCTCTCCTGCACCGTCCCCCCACTCTCCCAAACATGATGTCCCTCTCCAAGGACCAGTCCCTCCTTGCAACATGCCCAAAATATGTCAGATGAAGCTTCAGAATCCTTGACTCCAAGGAGCATTCTGGCTTCACCTTCTCCAGGACAAACCTGTTTGTTCTCCTAGCAGTCCATGGTATATTCAACACTCTTCTCCAGCACCACAACTCAAAGGCATCAATTCTCTTTCTACCATCCCTATTGACTGTCCAACTCTCAGATGCATACCACGTAATTGCAAAGACTATAGCCTAGAACAGGCTCACCTTAGTCTCCATCTTGATGTCATTGCTCTTCAGTACTCTTGAGATGTCCCTCACAGTTGATTTTCCCAATGCAATTCGTCTCTTGATTTCCTGGCTGGTTGTACCAAGAGTGTTTATTGTGGAGCCGAGTAAACTAAAACTGTTAACTATCTCAATCTCTTCGCCATCCATACTGATGCTGCCAATTGGCCCAGTGGTGAGACTCTTTGTTTTCTTGATGTTGAGCTTCAATCCACATTGAAGACTGCAGTCCTTGACCTTCTGCAGCAAGCACTTCAGGTCCTCCTACGTTTCAGCAAGCAGGTTGTGTCATCTGCATAATGCAGGTTGTTGATAACTATTCCACCAATCCTGATGCCACATTCCTCCTCATACAGCCCAGCGTCTTGGGTGATCTATTTTACATACAGATTGAAAAGGTACGGAGAAAAAATACATCCCTGATGTACCCCCTTTTTGATATTTTACCATGTAGTGTCTCCTTACTTTGTTCTGACAACTGCCTCTTGGTCTAACTATAGGTTTCGCATTAGCACGATCAAATGTTCTGGGATTCCCATTCTTCTCAGAGTCAGCCATAGCTTGTTGTGATCCGCATAGTCAAAAGTCTTTGCATAGTCAATGAAGCATAGATAGACATTCTTCTGGTATTCTTAGCGTTTCTTAAGCTGAAGGAGTTGAAAAACAAATTCAAGCCACAGGTGGCAATGCTTAAGGATACTTTGGGTAGAATTATCCAAAAAGTATCAACAGAAGATGGAAGGAGTACAGAGAGTCACTGTATCAAAAGGAGTTGTCTGACACAGAAGAATTTAATGAAATAACATATGAACAAGAGCCTATGGTGATGAACGAGGAAGTTCAAGTTGCTCTGAAGGAATGGGCAAAGAAAGAAAGGCTCCAGGAGTTGACAGCATACCAACTGATTTATTTCAACAAACAGACGCTGCCCTGGATGTGCTCACCAAGTTGTGACAAGAAATCTGGAGGACAGCCAGCTGGCCAACTGACTAGAAGAGATCGATATTTGTTCCCATTGCAAAGAAAGGTGACCCAACAGAGTGCAGTAATTATCGAACAGTATCATTAATATCACATGCAAGCAAGATTCTGCTGCAAATTATCCAAAAACATTGGGAACAATATGTCAACAGAGAACTGCCAGATGTGCAGGCTGGATTTAGAAGAGGTAGTGGTACCAGGAATTTTTGGTGACCTATTACTCATATAAATAAGATAGTTCATCTTCTATATGAATTGAAAATGTCTTGACTGGCTTAAGAAGTAATCCTTATAATCACAGATTGAATCCTTTGCAGTGGGTACTTTCTAGGACCTTGATACTCAAAGGACAATGTATGGACCATTTGGAAGCTTCAGAAAAATACAAAATCTTGACTATACCTGAGTCAAGACTTATATTTCAGTAAAATCTTCAGGTGATGTGAGTGTATATTAATATTTGATAAACAAAACTGTTCTATAAATCATGATAGACTTTAGTGATTTTACTTTATAAAATCATCAAAATGGCACTTTAATGTAAATAATCATTGAGAACTTCATTGCATAAGTGAGAAATCAAATTTCTTGACAATTTTACTAATATTCTCAAGGTCACATAGTCAGTATATCCAAACCTGGTAGTAAATTCTAAGTCATGATGACCACAAGCTGATCCAAGTAGAACTGTACTGTGTAGGGCTTTCAAAACCGATATGTTGTGATCATAGATATCAGGCTTTTCCTCTGAGATTCTTCTGGGTGCATTCAAATTGCCACTATAAGTTACATGTATGATCAGAGAGCTGGACAATGACTAAGGATGATAGAAGAATCGATGCCTTTGAGTTGTGGTGCTAGAGAAGAGTCTTCAGCATACTATGGACCACCAAAAAACAAACAGGTCTGTCCTGGAGAGGGTAAAACCAAGATGCTTCTTGAAGGTAAGGATTTTGAAGGTCCATCTCAAATACTTTGGACACATGGCCAGGTGGGTCCGGTTCTTGGAGAAAGACATCAAACTTGGAAGGATGGAGGGACAGAACAGGAGAGAAAGACTCTTGATGAGACGGAGTGACACAATAAGTGGTATAATGGGTGGAGGTATATTGGAGACAGTGATACTGGCTCAGGATAGGGCAAGATCCAGAGTTGTTGTGTATAGTAAGGTCGCTATGATTTGCAAACGACTTAACTGGCACATAACAGCAACAACAGTTATATGATACATCTGTTCCTATTCTGATGGAGAAGGTAGAAGAACTAGGCTGTTATTTAGTAACTCTTTCCTCAAAACGCTGAAATATATCTCTTTCTCATGATCATTCTTACCCCTGGCAACGCGTCCATGCTTGACTTTAATCTCAGTATAGAACAAATGATCCAGAAAGCCAAAGGTCACTCTGATAGCAAGCTCTGTGTAGGTGTCCAAATCTTTTTCTTCTAAAAATAATTCCCACTCAACTTTACTCAACTTGAGGGACATCACGCTAAACCAAGGTATCAAAACTTCCCATTTAGTATGTAATTAAATGTGCAAATAATATAATGGCTTTAATGCCTCACCAGGATCCTTACAGACACATCAGAAACCAGTTTCTATGTATTCTTTCTTATAAATGATTTGGATAAAAGAATTAATTCAGTGATAAAGATTGCTTCATCAAAGAAAACAAATCTGGCTATTTACCATTTTAAAAAGAATGGGAACTTGTTATCTGCACATGACATGCTAAAATGAAACTCTTCTTTATTGTGGAAAGATTAAAGATTTTGGCTAAGTTTTACAAACAAAAAGAGTCTAGAAGACAAATGTTTGGAAGTGAAGATTCATCTTTTCTCTGTCATAAAAAAACATAAAATCATTGGATCTGTTCTGAATTCTTCTTAGCTCATTATTTTTGAGCACTTTTTATGACTTCCTTTAGAGTATTTTACTGGAAAAGACATGTAGGTAAGGGAAACAATACACATTTTTCACTTCGGTGAATTCTTTTTTTGTCCTAATAAAACAACCAAGATGTCCTAGAAATTAAAATATTTTCACATTACAAAGATGGTTTATACCTGCTCGATTCACTAAAATAATTTTCCAAATCACCTTAAACTGCTGATATGTAATGTATAGTCCTTGTCTGCATAATCCCTTCTCATGTTGGATGGTGTCTGTAAAACATAGATTTAGTTTACTACTGTATTTTGACAGCCGGCGAAAGTAAAGGACTAGGATGCACAAAGATTATTTTTCTTATTTCCTTAAGTGTTTTATTTTATTTTATAGTATGCTTTTCTAAAGAGTTCACACTGTTTTCACCTCTGCATCTTGTAACAAGATGGAAGTTTTGAAATATCTTAGAACCTTTACAAAGAAATGAAGAGAATTTTTTTCTCAGTATTAATCTTTGTATACTTTTATCCATGCTTATCCAATTTAGTTACAGCAATCCTTGTTTATGTTACCTTAGACCTTACCATAATGTTTTAGAAAAACTGTTGTCATTGCTGTTACTTGGAAAAACAAATAAATTAACAAATCATATATTTGCATACTTAAAGGAGGTTTGTAAACGGTGTACATTTCAAATTCTATTGAAAGTGTTTTGAAGCTGGTGCTATTATTTCAGTGGTTGATTACTTTCATATCAAAGTTTCACTTCATTGAAGATTTTATTTTCCCCCAACTTCTTCAAGATATTTATGTAAGCCCTGTTGTTGTTGTCGTTATATGCCGTCGAATCCTTTGCGACTCACAGCGACGCTATGTACAACAGCCCTAAACTCTGCTCTGTCTTGTACCAACTGCACTGTCTCTGACACTCCCATCCCGATAACCCCAGTCACCGAATCAATACACCTCATAGAGGGCCTTCC
>NW_006399779.1:17107979-17108871 GCF_000299155.1 Elephantulus edwardii
TCCTTGGAGAGGGACATCATGTTTGGCAGAGTGGAGGGACGGCGAAGGAGAGGAAGACCTTTGATGAGATGGATCGATTCTGTGACTGGAGCGGTGAGAATAAGTGCATTTGAGATGGCTAGGTTGGCACAGGATAGAACACATTTAGAGCTCTTGTACATAGGGTCACTATTAGTCACAAGCGACTCGATGGCCCATAACAGCAAGGTTATTAAATGTAAATATAAATAGGTTTATTTCCTTAAAAATACATGGGTCTTACAAATGAAGTTATGAAATTTTTCTAATTTATCTTCACAAGGGAGCATATTCCTGCGTAAATAATGAAGATCATTCTATTTGCCTAAAAGTGACAAATATAGCCCTGGATGTGCTCATCAGTCCATGCCAAGAAATTTGGAGAGCTATTTGGTTATATGTCTAAAAGAGATACCTATTTGTCTCCATTTCCAAGATAAGTGTTCTGACAGATTGTGGAACTTATCAAACAATATAATTAATATAAAATACAAGCAAAATCTTGCTGGAAATAATTCAAAAAGAGCCAACACAGTACATTGACAAAGAACTGCTAAAAGTTCAAAGCAGGTTTAGAAAAGGTCATGGCACCACGGATATCATTGCTGATGCCAGAAAGATCCTGACTGAAATCAGAGAATACCAGAAAAATGACCATGCAAAGACATTTGACTATGTCAATTATAACAAACTATGGTTAATATTGAGAAGAAAAGGACCAGCAAGAACACTTAATTATGCTCATATAAAACCTATATTTAGAACAAGAAACTGTTTTCTGAACAAAGTAAAGGAAAGCTCCTGGCTTAAAATCAAGAAAGAGGCGTGTCAAGGTTGTATCATTTTCTTGTACTTATTCAATCTGTTGTTTTTG
>NW_006399779.1:17108971-17115821 GCF_000299155.1 Elephantulus edwardii
GTGGTGAGAATCTTTGTCTTCTTGACATTGAGCCTCAATCCATATTGGAGGTTGCAGTCCTTGACCCTCTGCAGGTGCTTCAGGTCCTCCTCAGTTTCAGCAAGCAGGGTTGTGTCATCTGCATAAGCCCTAGAGAACAAAAAAGATAGGGAACTCTGGCGTCCTAGTGGTAAGGCATTTGGGCTGCCAACCCAGAGGCATGCAGTCCAAATCCACCAGCTGCTCTGCAGGAGAAAAAGGCAAAAGCTCCTCCAGTGGGATCTATAGCATCTAAAAACCCTCCAGAGGCTCAGCTATAAGTCACTTCCAACTCAATGGCACATTCAACAGCAACGTTACAATTACAGAGCTCTGTTTGCACATTCCACAGAAAGCTGCACCACTACCTCAAAGATTGCGTCCCTCTGGGAACTTTAATTCTTCAGCTGCTCCTCAGTAGAAATAGGAATAATATCCTCATGTGTAATTTACACCTTTGACCAACTCCTCAATTATCAGCTGTGACTTGGTTCTGAGTCTATGGCAAGGAGTGAATGATGTGTTGGTGTTCTGAAGAACTGAAAACCACTGTAGGCAATACGTTCAATTGGAGTAATAGATAGTTTTTGAAGTCTTACAAAAATATTTCTCTAAATGTAAAAATAGTACAGTTACAGGTAAGACAAAAATTATGCTTGAAATGCCCATCAGAAGGCAGCTATTGTCTTTTTTAAGATTTCAGTGAAATTTCTGCATAACTGTGGCTAAGAAGAGTAAAAATACTGATAAATTTTCATCTAGGAGTTATCCTAATAAACTCGTATTTAAAAAACAAACAAAAGTAAAACACAACAGTTTGAAATCTATGTGTTTAATTGTGCATATTTTGAAAAGAGCTAAGACCTGTGAGCACAGATCTATATTCTTTTTAAGAAAGTCAAGCCAGGAGAGCTCAGGTGGCCTAATGGAAAAGCTGCACTGCAATCCCAGAGGTGTGTGGTTTGAATCCAGCAGATGCTCTGCAGGAGAAAGAGGGACAATCTACTTCTGTACCAGTCAGATCCAATTTGATGGTACACAAACAAAAATAATAAAATAATTTTTAAAAAGTCAAGCCAAAATAAAACATCTTTTCTTTTCACAATCTTCTCTGTGAAGAGACCACCAGTGCTCCCTGATTCTACCAACTGGTACATTCTCTTTAGAAACATACATGTTAAGATGGCATTATTCGACATTTATTGTAAAGTAGGGTTGAATGCGTGTAGATAATATGACCAAAGAGAGCAATCAAAAGTTTTAGAAGAGTGCAACAATGAATGAATGGAAATCCAAAATCTCTGTAAATGTTCATTGAAATGAATAATAAAAAAAGTTTTAGAAGAGACTTAAAGATTTTTTAGATTTTCTTTTAATAATTTTAATAAACATTTACAGATATTTTGGATTTCCATTTATTCATTGCTGCACTTTTCTCCTGGCCCAGCCCTCCCCCTTCCCCACCCCCCCACCCTAGTTCACTCTGCTCTGCTCTTTGAAAAGTAAAAGAAAAATTATTTCTTTGATATACAATTTCCCCACCCCCATTTCCTTTCACGTGGTGGAAGGTGGGCCAGGTGGATAGGGGAAGAGCATCTTAGAGAATGCATAAAGGTTATTTTTTTTTTAAATGAAACAGAAACAACTCAACTTCCAAACACCTTTTTAAAACTACCATGTGTCACTTTTTGTTGTTGTTGATTGTGGTCAAGTCGAGTACAACTCATAGTGACCTATGAACAAAAGGCCTGAAGCCTTTCTATAACTATTGTCATATATCAGAGTTCATAGAGTTTCCAGAGGCATGTTTTTTAGGAAGTGGCTGCCACTCCTGCTTCCTTTTGAATCATAGCCTGACATGGCAATCCCATAAACCACAGAGTGGAATGCTTCAAGGGACTATTGTGATTCATATCATCGTTGTTGTTGTCAAGTACAACTCACAGAGACTCTATGAACAACACATCTATACTCTGTCTTATTCTGTGTCATCCTTATCATCTCTGATATACTTGATCTCGTTGTCTCAGTCACATGTCAATCCATCACACTGTAGGTAGTTTTATTTTATACTGAGTCTCCACCTTTCAAGCTTAATATCCCTTTCCAAGGAATTTGTCCTTCTCATAATGTGCCCAAAATATGTTTGACAACGCTTCACTATCCTTGCCTTTAAGGAGAATTTTGACTACATTTTCTCCAAGAAATATCTGTGTGTTCTTTTGTCTGCTCATAGGCTAATTAGTGCTGGCCTCTATCACCACAAATCAAAGGCATCAATTCTTCTATCATCCTTATTCACCATCGAGCTGTCAGAATGCCTCACAGGTGATCAAAAAGAACACGGCTTGAATTGGGCGCACTTTGGTCTTTAAACTGGCATCATAGCTCTTTAAGATTTTGAGAGATTCCCTGACAGCAAACTTTCCACATGAAATACCTCTTCTGATCTCCTAATGGTGTTACCAAGGGTGTTGATTGTGGATCCAAGTAAGATTCCCTCTTTGATCATTTCAGTCTTTTCTCGATGTATCATGTTGTTGTTTCATTGTTGCCTGTAGCCTTATTGGTGCAGTGATAATGATTTTTGTCTTTTAATATTGAGATGCAATCTGTAATGAGCTGTTCTGGGGTTCTCAATATTAGCTCTAATTTGTTATGATCCCACACACGCAAAACATAAATAGACATTCTCTTAGTATTCTTTGCTCTCCGCCAAGATCAACCTTACATAAGAAATTATATCCCTGGTGCCATGACCTCTTCTAAAACCTGATTTAACTTCTGGGAGTTTCACTTATTACTCTGTTAGTGGATGATCTTAGGCAATATTTTGCTTGCATGTGCTAGTAATATTCTGTTGGATCTCCTTTCTTAAGAATGGGGAAAAAAAATATAGATCTCGTCCAGTTAGTTAGCCAGGTAGCTGTCTTCCAAATTTCCTGGCACAGACAGGTAGGTCCACCTAAGGCTACATCTGTTGCTTGAAACATGTCAATTGGTATCCCATCAGTTTGTGGGAATTATTTGTGATTCACAAGGTTTCCGTACGGTGATTTTCAGAAGTAAATCATCAAACCTTTCTTTCCAGTCATAGTTTGAAAGGTCCACTCAAAGGTGTTCAGCATCATAGCAGCACACATATCATCGTTCACAGATGGATTATGACTGTAATTGAAGTCCATTGGCTCATAATCAAAATTAGATCTGTCAGGAGTGGGCAAAAGTCTATCACTGAACCTTCAATAGTGCCTGTATCAATAATAGCCTTCTATCATATCTAGTTCAGTTGAAAATGTTCAAGTATGAATTTTTGTCATTGATAGGTTGAGTTGCATTGTATTCATAGAGACCCTGTGTAAAACCATTCTGAACTATCTTCTATTCTGTGCCAACCCTATTGTCTCTGACACACCTACCCCAAAATCCCAGTCATTGGATCAACCCATCCCATCCAGGGTCTTCCTCTCTTGCACTATTCCTCCATCCTCCTAAGCATGATGTACCTCTCCAAGGTTTGGTCCCTTTTTGAAATATGCCTAAAATATTTCAGAAGAAGCTGCAGAAACCTTGCCTCCAAAGAGCATTCTGGTTTCACTGGTTCTAGAACAAATCTGTTTATTCTCCTCACTGTCCCCGATATATTCAATACTTTTCTCCAGCACCACAGCTCAAAGACATCAACTCTCCTTCTATCAGCCCTAGTCTTTGTTCAGCTTTCTGACATATAGCAAGTAATTGTGGAAGACTATGTGAAATTACATAACCAATGGTAGATAGCGTTTGGTGGAGCTCCCAGTTTTAAAAAGGTTTGGAAGAAGAACCATCCACATCCTAATCAACATACCACTGGAAACTCTATGAACTTTGATAAATGATGATAATTATAGAAAGGCTTCAGGTCTTTTGTTCTTAGGGTCACTATGGGTTGTGCTCGACTTGACAGCAATCAACAACAGCAACATGGACTCCATCAGGTGCACATTAGTCTCCAGAATGATATTGTTGCTCTTCAGTACTCTGGAGAGGTCTCTGACAGCATACTTTCCCACTGCAGTTTGTCTTTCGATTTCCTGGCTTCTGGTACCAAGCATGTAAGTTGTATATCCAAGCAAACTGAAGCTGTCAACAACCGGGATCTCTTCACCATCTGTTATGATGTAGCCAATTGGCCCAGTGGTGAGAATCTCTATTTTCTTTTGTTGAGCTTTAAAAGTTCATATTTAAGGCTTCAGTCTTTTACCTTCTGTAGTAAGCACTTCAAGTCCTTCTCAGTTTCAGCAAACATCTTTGAAAATAAGCATCAAAGATTTCTGTGGAAATAAACTTTGGCTGTAGAAGATTATAACTCTATTCAAATGGTGAAGTCACTTGAGTAACAATAAAATGGATTTCTTTAATACGTTTTTCCAGATTTTCTCAACTTCTTAGCGAGGAATACTGGTTTCTTTACAAAGTATTACAGAGAAATTGTATCAGTCTAGAGACTAAGGTATACTTGGCCCAAGCCATGGCCTTCCAAATTACTTGCTGTGCAGACACCTGGGCAATAACCAAAGACAGAAGAAAAATTGATGTCTTTGAGTTGTGGCACTAGAGAAGAGTATTGAACATACTATGGGCCACCAAAAGAGCTGACAAGTTTCTCCAGGAAAGGGTGAAACTAAACTGTTCCTTAAAGGCAAGGGCTTTTGTTTGTTTGTTTGTTTAAATTTTATTTTATTAATTTTAATGAACATTTACAGAGATTTTGGATTTCCATTCATTCGTTGTCACACTTTTTTCTCTACCCCAACCCCCTCCCATTTGCTCCTCTCTTTGAAAAGCAAAAGATAAACTTCTTCATTGATATACAATCCCCCCATCCCTCGACCCCTTCTCCCTGTCCCGAATGCACTCCACTATGCAACCTTAATTCTTGATTCCTGTGATAATCATAATACTCTATCATATATTGCTTTGAAACTGTTCTCTCCCTCATCCGTTTCAATACAGTATACATAATTCATCCAGTTCTTCTCAGTCTTACCCCAACCCTGATGTCAGTCCCATTCTACAACAGTAGCACTATGCAGTATTTGTCTTTTTGTTACTAAGATATTTTATTCAGCATAATGTTCTCCAGGGTCACTCATTTTGAATAATATTACATGAGTTCCCTGTTTTTCAATGCAAAAGGCAAATGGTTTTGAGGCTCTGTCTCATATACTTTGAGCATGTTTCCAAGAGAATCCAGTGCTTGAAGAAGGAAATTGTGCTTAAAAAATGAAGGTATAGCACAAGAGAAGAAAACTCCAGATAAGACTGGGACCTGGATTGACACAGCAACTGGGGTAATGAGGGTAGGCATATCAGAGACAGTGAAATTGGTTCAAGATAGAGCAGGATTCAGATCTATTGAATAGTGTGGCTATGAGACATAGTTGACTTGATGGCACATAACAACAACATGCATGTCTTGGTCCAACCAGAGTAAATTTGGTGTTTTATTATGCATTGTGTTTCTAGCTGAAAGGATAGTGGTTTGACTCCATGTTCCTTAAAAAAATATATTTATCTCCCAGAAAGATAACATGTTCAGAAGTTGATTGAAGGCCACTATCAATTGATTCAATCCAATGGTAATGAATTTGGTGTCAGCCAGATATATGTTTATACCTGTTTCCATTTTACCATAATATACCTCAAATGTAATATTTTCTTTGTGTTCCAAAGTCTGTGAAAACTTTGGAAACAAATGTTGCATTATGTAATCATGTTTTTGTTGTATACCTTAGAGTCAGAACTGACCTACCAGTAGATTTTTCAGAGGCATTTAATCATACAGGAGGACATTGCCCATATTTCTCCTGCAGAACAGCTGGTGACCTTGAACCTTTGGGACTGTAGCACAGCTTCTTGCCATGAGGCCACCAGAACTCCTTATAGAATCATAGACTTAAAGTTATTTAAACTCTCCCATTTCAAGACTAAATATTTCAGATTAAGAAAGCCCAAGATATTCCATAAAGTTACAAATCAATTTTAGGCTATAGAGAAAAACAACTAGATTCTAATTAGCATGTTTAAAATAGTCCTTAAATATAGTACTCTCCTTCAGAAAATGACATGCCTTTTGGTCACAAAGACGTAAAATCACTCAGCACATTTAGGAAGGATTACCATTTTGAATTGTCTATGATCTATGTCTAGAAATGTTGTTACATAAAAAGAATTTGAATCATGGGCTGTGCAGATCATGACAGCTGATGAAAGATGAAAGAGGTCAAAACTAGCCTTACAAATAATTCAAATTAATCTTTATTACTTGCAATAAACCGTAATACATCTATAATAAAGGAATAATATGTAGCTATTAAAATGAGTGATGTGGATCTCGATGCAATCACACAAAAATATATAAGAATGGTGTTTTAATGAAAAAAGTAAGTTTAAAAAGGCATATAATAAAGATCTATAACCACTTACCTACAATTCTAAAGTATGTAAGAGTATCAATTTATTTTTAATCAACTCTAATTACCACAAATACACACATACTTTGCTTATGAAGTATCATTGTATTAGACACTGACACAGAGTCTCTGACCACACTATTATGTCATTAGTATTATATTTGATTTCTTTGTCTTTATAAAACCTTAAATATTTTCTTGAAGGAGCGGCATCCATTTACTAAACAACAACTAGATTCAATGTAATTGCGATATCTATTTCAAAAACTCTATCAAGGCTCAAACCAGATATCTGTCTACTATTCCCTTCAAGAGGTTTCTTCAAAGGGAGCCCTGGTGGCCTAGTGGCAGTAAGCTGCATTGCAATCCCAGAGATA
>NW_006399779.1:17116098-17117018 GCF_000299155.1 Elephantulus edwardii
ACCTCTCCAAAGTATTGAAGAGCAACAGTGTCAGTCTTGAGAGTAAGGTGTTCCTCATCCAGGTCATAGTCTTTGCAATTACTTGATATGTATGACTTGAGATGATAGGAGAATTGATGCTTTTGAGCTGTGGTGCTGGAGAAGAGTTTTGAATATACCATGGACTGCTAGGAGAACAAACAGGTTCATCCTAGAGAGAGTGAGACCAGGATACTCCTTGGAGGCAAGGGTTCTTAAGCTTTGTCTGACATACTGTGGGCATGTTGCTAGGAAGGACTGGTCCTTGGAGAGTGACATCATGTTTGGGAAGATGACAGGACAGCGCAGGAGAGGAAGACCCTTGATGAGATGAGTTGAGTCAGTGACTGGGGTAATGGCAGTAGGTGTGCCAGAGACAATAAGAGTAGCACAGGTTAGAGTAGGGATTAGGGGTGTTGTATACAGGGTTGCTATGAGTTGCAAGTGACTTGATGGAATATAGCATCAGCATCTCTCATATAATTTCTAAAAATAAGAGTAGACATTATCCATTAAGCATAGTCTAACCAAAATGACCTTCTTTGTCCTTAAAGCTATTTGGATGAAAAATAATAAATTAAGATGCCTTTAAAATTGAAGAAATGAAAGTAATAAGATTATACCTGAGAGTACCATGAGTTAGAATTCAATATGAGTATTTATCTTAAAGCAATTTATGATTCAGGTAATAGTTAATTTTATGAAATAATTCTACTTTGTCTTACCAATTCACAAATATGAAAACTTATGTTTATCTTCTTCAGTAAAATTGTATAGATGACAGAATATATATTTCATGTTGTAAAGTTTTTGGCTCCACAGTCAAGACTTTTGGCACCAGCAGTCAGGAAGGAAATCAAAAGACAAATTGCACTGGGAAAATCTGCTGTCAGGGATCTCTA
>NW_006399779.1:17120303-17139921 GCF_000299155.1 Elephantulus edwardii
GATCAGTGGAATGCTTATTAACAAGCTATGTTATGCAGATGACACAACTCTGCTTGCTGAATATGAGGAATACTTGAGTACTTGGTGCAGAAGTCAAAGAATACAGTTTTAAATAAGGATTGTATATTAAACTCAAGAAGACAAAAATCCTCACCATTGGACTAATAAACATCATAATAGATGGAGAAAGATTGAAATTGTCAATGATTTCATTTTACTTCTTGATTTACAATCAACATTCTTTTACACTCTTTAGCTGTAAAGATATCAGGAAATGTATTGCTTTGGACATATCAGTTGTCAGGGACCTTTCTAACTTCCTGAAGAGCAATGGTGTCAGTTTAAAGACTAAGGTGTAAAAGTTTGCTTGGCTCCACAATCAACACTGTTTGGTACCAGCAAACAGGTAATCAAGAGACAAATTGCATTGAGAAAGTTGGCTGTGAGGGACCTCTCAAGAGTACTGAAGAGCAACGACGCCAGTCTGGAGAGTAGAGTGTGCCTGATCCAGGTCATAGTCTTCATAATTGCTTGCTATGAGATATGGACAATGACAAGGGATGATAGAAAGAGAATTGATGCCTCTGAGCTGTGGTGCTGAAGAAGAGTGCTGAATATACCATGGACTTCTAGGAGAACAAACAGGTTCGTCCTGGAGAAGGTGAAACCAGACTGTTTCTTGCAGGCAAGAATTCTGACATATTTTGGACATGTTATAAGGAGGGACTGATCCTTAAAAAGGGACATTATGTTTGGGAAGGTGGAGAGATTGCAAAGGAGAGGAAGACCCTTGATGAGCTCAGTTGATTCTGTTCTGTCACTAGGGCAATGGGGATAGGTGTGTCAGAGACAATAAGATTGGCACAGGATAGAGCAGGGTTTAGGGCTCTTGTACATAGGGCTGTTATCAGTCACAAGCAACTTAATGGTCCATAACAATAACAATCCTAACATACAAAGTTGTGAATGATAACACACTATCTATATACATACAAGGAAAGCTTGTTATTAAGATTTTTATTATATGTATAAAAGACTAAAGCCCCAAAAGGAAGAAATTGAAGATTTCTACCAACTAAAAAAAATATTTCTACCAACGTTTTCAGTTTGAAATTGACCAAATATGGAATAAGGATACATTAATTATTACTCGTGACTGAAATACAAAAGTTGGAAACAATGAGGAAGGAATGACTTTTGTAAAGTATAGATTTGGTGACAGAAGTGAGGATGGACATGGAATGATTGAATTTTTTCCATTCAATGATTTATTCAACACAAGCACTGTCTTTTAAAAAGCACAAAATGTGATTTTACATGTGGGCCTCATCTGATGAATTTCATAGGAATCAGATGATTACATTTGTAGAAAGAGACATTGAGAAGCTCATTATTAGCAGTCAAAACTAGGCCATTTACTGGCCATGGAACATATCTTTAGATCAGAATAAATAAGAATACATCATTTTAGTAAATTACACTACCACAAAAAAAATTGTAGCCCAATGGAGGTGCCTGGGGCAAGAAAGATAAAATGTATTTGAGTACTTGTTATAGACCTAGGGCTCTATTAGGTGCTAGATGTGTTGAAATGAACCTGGAGAATTTTTATACCTTGGCAAAATTGTGTAGCACAAATGAATCCCAGTATGCAAACAAGTAAGCTCTTGTGAGTTCACAAGAACTAAAATGGAGCTTATGTGCTATTTCTAGTGAGCATTTGGTCATTGCAAATACAACATCACTATAAAGACAGGGGAGACATTAAAAAAAACAACACAACCAAACTGAATGTCAGAAGTGAGTATAAATTGCACTAGAATACCTAAAAGGTAAACAAAACAATGATTAATTAAAAATGAAACAAAATAATTCAAAGGGCAAATCAAGAAGACAAGGCAAAATATTGTAAGGAAATATGCAAAGAGATAGAGTCAGGAAATCAAAAGAGAAGAGCTCATTTAACATTACTAGACTATGCATCGGCATTTGACTGTGTGGATCACAACAAATTGTGGCTAACCTTGAGAAGCATGGAATACCATAACACTTGATTGTGCTTATCTGAAAGATATAGTCAAATAAGGAAGCAGTCCTCAAAACAGAGCAATGAAATACTGCACAGTTCAAAATCAGCAAAGTAGTGCAACAGGAATGTGTCCTGTCTCCTTACATTTCAATCTATAAGCAGAACAGTTCGTTCGGGAGGTTGTATTTTATGAGGAGGAATTTGGCATCAAAATCGGAGGATGACTCATCAACAACCTACATTATGGAGATGACACAACCTTGCTGAAACTGAGGAGGACCTGAAGTGCTTGCAGCAAAAGGTCAATTATTGTAGTCTTCAATATAGATTAAAGTTCAAAATTGAGAAGACAAAGATTTTCACCACTTGGCTAATTGGCAGCACCATGATAGATGGAGAAGAGATTGAGGTTGTTACAATTTCAACTTGCTCAGCTTCACAATCAACACCCCTGGTATCAGCAGTCAGGAAATCAAAAGATGAATTACACTGGGAAAATCTGCTTCAAGGACCTCTCCAGAGTGCTGAGAAGCAACAATGTCAGTCTAGAGACTAAGGTGTGCTTGATCCAGGCCATAGGCATCACAATCACTTTCTTTGCATCAGAGAGCTGGACAATGACTAAGGATGACAGAAGAATTGTTGATGCCTTTAAGTTGTGGTGCTGGAGAAGAGTCTTGAGCATACCATGGACCACCAAGAAAACAAATAAGTCTGTCTTGGAGAGGGCAAGTTTCTCCTTGAAAGCTATGATTTTGAAGCTCCATCTCACATACTTTAGGCACGGGGCCATGAGGGTCAGTCCTTGGAGAAAGACATCATGATTAGGAGGGTTGGAGGGACAGCATAGGAGAGGAAGATTCCAGATGAAGTGGACTGATACAGTAACTGGAATAATATGGGTAGGTGTGTCACAGTCAGTAAAACTGGCTCAGGACAGGACAAGCTCCAGGGCTGTGGTACATAGGATCGCTATGAGTCGCAGACAATGTGACAGCACATAACAACAACAATAAAGCTAAAAGTACTGAAGAACAAATTCATGCCTCAAGTTGCAATCCTGAAAGCTGCTATGGGCAAAATCTTGAATGATCCAGCTAGTGTCACAAGATAGAGGGAATACTGAGTCACTGTATCAAAAAGAATGACTGACGTGACCACTGCAGGAAGTAGTGTATGAGCAAGAAGCAATTGTAATAAAGATGTTCAAGCTGTGCTGAAGGCATTGACAAACAATAAGGCCCTGGAATTTATGGGATACTAAATGACACGTTCATACAATAGATAGGATCCTGGATGGGCTAATCAGATTTTGCCAAGAAATCTGGAAAATAGTAAGCTGGCCAACTAACTGGCTCTTGTTGTTAGATGCTGTCAAGTTGACTAGGACTCACTGGGACTCTACAAACACCAGATCAGAACCCTGTCTTATCCTGTTTCATTCTCATCATTTCTGGCATACTTAAGCCCTTTGCAGCGGTCACTGTGTCAATCCACCTGGTTGAGGGTCTTCCTCTCTTTGGCCCACCCTTCTTCTTAGAATGATGTTCCTCTTCAGTCTATTGGTTCTCATAGAATAATTAATCTGAGGACAGTTTTGTAAGTCTAACGTAAAGGCATATATTTTTGTATTTAATTGTTTTTAAACAACGGATTGTAAATTTTTTTTAATACCATCTATTCCCACATCTGAATTTTTATGAAGTTCTACAGCATTCCACCCAAGAATGTTGTTATTCTATATTTCAAAAGGAGGTGTTAGCAATGTTTATGCTAGGCAATTTTAGTGTTACATAAATCAACTTTTTATGCAATATTTTTAAATTAAAAAAAATCTACCTTTGAATATTTTGCATAGAAAATTATTTTATTGACTTTAAATTGTGTTATGTCTAAATGCATTTCCCTCCAGTAGTTTATCCATTACATGCAATAATATTATGTTTTTATTTTACCATTGTGCACATTTTTCTATCTCAGAACGCCTATTAGAACATTCTTTTTTCTTGAAAGAAAAATGCTGTAACAAATGCTTTAGAAACTAATTGGCTTATAAGTAAATGATGGTCTTAAAATTTCTCTTTATGTAAAATACAAATAAATAAGAATCTTAATCGATGTTAGCAACTAAAACCCAAATTCACTGTTGTCCATTCAGACTAATGGCAACCCTTCACTGTGTTTATTAGTTTCTAAATTTTTAAAGAAGGAGATTATTTTTCTCAAGGGTGGTGAGTTAATTCTTATGTCATTCTATTTACAATCCAACAAACAAGAGATTATGCCTTCAGAATATTTAATTATGGATATGTTACTACAATGTTTGCTTATTTCTATATTTTTCCTATCTTTCAGTGAAGATATTTACTTGTATTTTATTGGTTAGGAAAAAGACATTTGACCATGTGAATGATAATAAATTATGAATAACATTGAGAAGATTAGATATACCACAACACTTAGTTGTGCTTATGTGGAACCTACACATTAAACAAGAAGCTGTTGTCCAAACAGAACTAAGGGATAGTATTTGTTTTAATAGCAGGAAAAATACGTGAGAATTATATTCTGTCACCACATCTCTTCAGTCTGTATGCATAACAAATAATCTGGAAAATTAGACTAAAAGACGAAGAATGTGGCATTGGAAGACTCATCAACCGCCTGAGATATGCATATGACAGAAGCTTGCTTGCTGAAAATGAAAAAGATTTGAAACATTTATTGAAGACCAAAGAGTAGCTTTATAAAAAGACAGGGCGAAGGTAGTCATATTTCAGTGGTGATTAATTTTACAAACACAATGTATAGGAATAATTGTATGAAATTTAATGTCAATTAAGAAAAGTGTGAAACACAATGTAAAAAAAAAGACTAGCTTTCAGTGGGATTAAACGACAACATAAAGAAAAAAATCTACGCAAGAGAATAATCAGCATCATGATATACAGAGAAAAGATTGATGTTTTCAATGATTTTGTTTTCTTGAATCTTCCAAAAACATCTGTGGAAGCAACAACCAAGAAATCAAATATGCAATATACAAGATAAATCCTCTGACAAAGACCTCTTTGGAATGCTAAAAATAATGCTGCTGTTTTGAAGACTAACATCACCTAAATGACTTCTGTGTGCCGGAAATCACAATCACTATTTCTCACAATATGGCTGGTCTGGTAAAATTAGGCATTTCTGGTCCAGGAACCAGAAATTGATTTTGCTAACAGTAATCTAAATGATTTTTCATTCTCAATAATTCTGTAAATTTAAACAAAAACTGTTGCTACTCTGTATGACACCTCTGAACCCTGCCCTATCCTGAGCCAATCTCACTGTTTCCCGGTTTACTGTGTCATTCCATGCCATCGAGGGTCTTCCTCTCTTGTGCTGTCCCTTCACTCTTCCAAGCAAGATCGCCTTCTCTAAGAATTAGTCCCTCCTCACAACATTCCCAAAGTATGTGAGATGGAACTTCACAATTCTTGGCTCAAAGGAGCAGCTAGGTTTCACCCTCTAGGGTAGATCCATTTGTTTTCATGGCAGTCCATGGTTTGTTAAATACTCTTTCTAATACCACAACACAAAGACATTGATTCTTCAATCATCCTTATTCATTGTCCACTTCTCATATGCATAGCAAGTAATTGCAAAGACCATGGACTGGATCAGGTGCACCTTAGTCTCTAGATGGACACCATTGCTCTTCAGTACTTTGGAGAGGTACTTGATGGCAGACTCTTCCAATGCAATTTATCTTTTGATTTCCTGACTACTGGTCCCACGAGTGTTGATTGTGGAAAGAGGCAAGTTGTGTTAACAATCTCAATCTCTTCTCCATCTATCATGATGCTCCCAATTGGCCCAGCATGAGAATCCTGTTTTCTTGATGTTCTAGTTTTAGTATTAACAGTTACTCTATAGAAGTTTAACAATAAATTCATTTAAGGAACAAGAACATATCTCAAGTTCCATTTCCTTAACAAGGTCAATATTAAGATAAGAAAAATGCTCATATTTCTATTTGTATAAAAAAAGATTCATAAAAACCAAAAATGTGATTTTAAAATAGAAATAAGGAGAAATATTGATATTTATAACCTTCCTACACATAGTCTTAGAATGTAAATATTAATCTCATAGGAATAATTTGAATGAATAATATGGAAAATGTGTAAATTGTTTTCAGCACTTGTTCTGGTATATTTCATAAAGTCACATAGGGGAAAAAAACTTCTCAACTTAAATACTCATATATACCAACAAACAGAAGGGACAATATTAATTTATTTTCAAACCAATTAATGGATTACTTTATAACAACTATAAGTAATTGTATCTACTGTTGTTATTGCTATGTCCAATCAAGTCACTTGTGACTCATAGCAACCCTATGTACAATAGCTCTGAACCCTGCTCTATCCTGAGCCAACCTTATTATCTTTGGCACACCTGACCCCATCACTCCAGTCACTGGGTCAATCTGTCTCATCCAGGGCCTTCCTCTCTTGTGCTGTTCATCCATCCTCCCCAAACATAATGTCCCTCTTTAAGGTCTAGTCTTTCCTTGCAGCATGCCCAAAGTATGTCAGATGAGGCTTCAGAATCCTTGCCTCCAAAGAGCAGGCTGCTTTCACCCTCTCTAGGAAAAACCTGTTTGTTCTTCTAGCAGTTCATGGTATGTTCAATACTTTTCTCCAGCACCACAGCTCAGAGATATCAATTCTCATTCTCTCATCCCTAGTCATTGTCCAGCTTTCTGATGCATAGTGCGTAATTGTGAAGACCATGGGCTGGATCAGGTGCATCTTGGTCTCCAGACTAACATAATTTCTTTTCAGTACTTTGGAGACATCCTTGCATAAAAATTTTCCCAGTGTAATTCATATTTTGATTTCCTGGCTGCTGGTACCAAGAGTGTTGATTGTGGAGCCAAACAAACTTAAGCTGTTAACAATCTCAATCTTTTCATAGTTTTTCATGATGCTGCCAATTGTTCCAGTGGTGAGAAACTTTGTCTTCTTGGTGTTGAGCTTCAATCCATATTTAAGGCTGCAATCCTTGATATTTTGCAGCAAATGCTTTAGGTCCTCCTCAGTTTCGGCAAGCAAGATTGTATCATCTGTATAATACACTTTCTTGAGGAATCTTCCTCCAATAACAATGCCACATTGCTCTTAATGGAGCCCAGCCTCCTGGATGTTTTGTTCTGCATATAGATTGAAAAGATGTGGAGATAGGACACATCCCTGGTGTATATCCTTCCTGATGTAGAACCATGCGGTGTTCTTTGCTCTGTTCTGACTGTCTCCCAGACCAAGTATAGGTTCTGAATAAGCACAGTAAGTGTTTTGGGATTTCTGTTCTCCTCAGAGTTACCCACAGTTAATTGTGACCCACACAGTCAAATGCCATTGCATGGTCAATGAAACACAGATAGACATCCCTCTTGTGTGCTTTGCTTTCAAACAAGATCCATCTAACATTAACTATAATATCCCTAGTACCATGGCTTCTCCTAGACCTTGTCTGGCAGTTCTTATTTGATGTGCTGTTCCAGTCAGTTTTGCATAATTTACAGCAGAATCTTACTTGCATGTGATAGTAATGATACTTTGAAAAAATTAATTTTTCTTATGAATTTACTTCATAGTAACTACCACCAATACTCAAATCTAGTACACATAATCAAATCTATTGGGAAGAAAACCAATTTTCAAATAGTTGTGGTTATTGTTATGTGCCATCTAGTCACCTGTGACTCATAGTGACCTTATGTACCAGAGCTCTGAATCCTGCCATATCGTGACCCAGTCTCACTGACTCTGACCCACACAACTTCATTACACTAGTTACTGTGTCAATCCATCTCATCTGCGGTTTCCTCTCCTGCATTGTCCCTCCAATCATCCATGCATTGATGTCCTTCTTGAATTA
This sequence comes from Elephantulus edwardii, assembly GCF_000299155.1. Taxonomy (NCBI): domain Eukaryota; kingdom Metazoa; phylum Chordata; class Mammalia; order Macroscelidea; family Macroscelididae; genus Elephantulus; species Elephantulus edwardii. The sequence continues at coordinate 17,128,267 of NW_006399779.1, forward strand.
CCAGTCTCTCCTGGCCACATGCCCAAAGCATGTGAGGTGGAATTTGAAAATCCTAGCCTCCAAGTAAAAATTTGGTTTCACCTTCTCCAAGACAGATCTATTTGTTTTTGTGGTGGTCTGTGGTATGCTCAATACTCTTCTCCAAAATCATAAATCAAAGGCATCTCTTCTTCTTCCGTCATCCTGAATCATTATCTAGCTCTCTGATGCATAGCAAGTAACATACACCTGAGTGTACCTTAGCTTCTAGGTTGACATCCTTTCTCTTTAGCCCTTTGAAGAAGTCTCTGGCAGCATATTTTCCTAATGCATTTCATCTTTCTATTTACTGACTGATGGTACCAGAGTGCTGCTTGTGAAGCTGAGTAAATTGTATTTTTTTTAATACTAGTTTATTTCCAAAATTCTAATACATTGATTTTGAGGAAAGATTCTTCCAATTTCCTTCCCCAAACCCCCTCCCATCAAATTATACAACTCCATGATTAGTCTCTTCAATGAGCTGCCAAGTGGCCGAGTGGTAAGAATCTTTGCCTTCTTGATGTTGAGCTTCAATCCATAATGAAGACTACTGTTCTTGAATTTCTGCAGCAAATATTTCAGGTGTTCCTCAGTTTCAGTAAGTAGTATCATCTGCATAATGCAGGCTCTTGATAAATCTTCCTCCAGTCCTGATATCACATTCCTCCTCGTCAAGCCCAGCCTCGTGACGGATCTGCTGCACATACATATTGCCAACGTATGGAGAAAGTATGTATCCTTGACACACTCCTGTCCTGAGTTTGAACCATGCATGTTTCCTTGCTCTACTTCAGATAGTAGTAAAGTTAATTTCTACACATTGGTTGGGAACTAAAATGTTAGAAGGTCTTTGCTTGAAAAACACTCACAGAAATTAAATTCATTTTCAGATGTGTTGAATGTATGTATGTGGGAGACAAATGTATTTCCATACTTATAAAAAATAAGAAAGATGTTCCAGGGGGGAAAAAGAAATTAAAACAAACTAAAGTACTGAGAACATTGAATATTTGAGGAATAAATGATACTTATAATCTGAGTAGTACTTTGTTAAAAAATTCCTGGTTTTATTTTTAATTTTTTTTTTTTTGTGTGTGTGTACCATCAAATCAGATCTGACTGATACAGGAGATTGTCCCTCCTTCTCCAGCAGAGAGTCTGGTGGATTCGAGCCATGCATGTCTGGAATTGCAGTGCAGCCCCTTGCCATTAGGCCACCAGAGCTTAAAAAAAAAAAAATTAAAAAAAAAAATCCTTGTTCTAATCAAGATCTAAACCATGTAGTGAAAATACAACTGATCCTTGAATAAAGAAGTAATAGATTTACCATTTGTCTTTTTCATTATTTAGAAAATAATCATTTACTAAGTAACCCAAAATGTCAATCATTGTATTGAGTTTCATCCTAAACTAAATTAAACAGTAAGTCTTTATTCTAAAGGATCTCAAAGAAGGTGAAAATAAAAGTATGTTTTATGCTTATGTAGTCCTGCAAAATTATTCAGGAAGTTAAAACTGTTGTGTGTGTATAAAAGGTGTGTACATGTATTGGTAGTAAAAAAATAAAGAAAAAAGAAACATTTCCTTATGAATACTGAGCAAATGTATCAAATTAGTATCCTGCAGTGTTGATAACTTCACATCATTCACAGTTGAGAGAGCAGTGAAAAAGAAGATCCAATTGACTTTAGTAATAGCTTTAGGAATAATGATTGTGAGAAAGATGTATGTTGAACAGTATTTCTCTCCTACATAGGTTTATTATGAGTCAGCTAACTTGACAGCTCCTAACAACAACAGAAGATAAAACAACAAATTTCAAAGGGTGAGGCAGGGAATGGTGCGAAATAAACCTAGAGAAACAAAACCACAGAGGATGTTTTATGCCAGGTTAAATGATAGAGGAATCCATCGTGACAATAGATCTATACAGACCTATTGTGACAGCAGGTCTGTATAGGGAATCAAGTGAACCACAGTTTATCTGGATTAGATCAAGACGTTCAGGAGCCAGAATCTACTCAGTGACAACTTCAAAAAATATTATTTGAAGGGGGCAGCACTGGAGATATGAGATATTGTGAAGAAGATTGAAAGTTCTTGTTAATCCAATAGAGAAATGATAATGACCTGAAGTACAGAGCTCTCCTACCTTACTTGGTAATGTTTGTGCTACCAAGTCAAAGGTATGTGGTTCACATCTGCCAGTTATTCCTCTGGAGAAAGATGGGCAATCTCCACCCTTGCAATTTATAACTTGTGAAAATCTACTAGAGAATAAGCATTAAGAGGTCTGACTGAATGACAGTGAGAAAGAGAGAGTGAACTAGAATATTGCTTCTGGTAGGTATTGAGAGCAATCATATTATAATTAATTGTGGAGATAAAAGATTGATAACATTGTACAGAGTTACTAAATCAGAGTAAACTTTATAAAACCTAACCACAACAACATTATGAGTTTTGACAGATGCATAATACCACTCTTCTACCATGACTGTCACACATAAAACTGATTCATTGTCCTGAAAACACTCTAAGTTTCACATGATCTTCTCCTATCTCTTCTCTCAAAGCCCCTGGCTTTGAAAAAACTATGAAAACTTTGAAAAACCTATCTAGACCATTATAAAAACACTGATTTTTTTTAATGATCTCCATAGATTTGTCTTGTATACTTCGAAGATGTTATCAGAAGGGATCAGGTCTTGGGAAAAGGCAGCATTCTTGGTAAATTAGAGATTCAATGACGAAAAAGACTCCCAGTTAGAATGACACAGTAACTGGAATAATAGTTCAAGCACACCGACAGTTACGGATATTGTAAAAAAATGGAGCAGTAAGAATAGCCAAATTTAACAAAACAGCAAACAACAAATGCTGGTGAGTTTGTAGAGAAACTGGAACCCTCATTCACTGTTGGTGGGAGTGTAACCACTGTGGAAGGCTGTATGGTGCTTTCTCAAAAAGTTGCAAATAGAAATACCATTTGACACAGCAGTTCCGCTACTGGGAATATAACCATAACTGACACCCAAACAGATACATGCACACCTATGTTTATTTCAGCTTTGTTCACAATAGCAAAGAGTGGGAAACAACACAAGTGTCCAACAAATGAATGGCTAGAGAAGCTCTGGTATATTAACACAGTGGAATACTTACTATCTGACATTGAAAAATAAGGAACTAATGAAATATTGCACAAAATGGGTGATTCTGGAGGACACTATGCTGAGTGAAATATCTCAGTCACAAAAATACAAATACAACATAATGCCACTGTAATAAAAGAGGACTGACATTGGGGTTGGGGGGAGACTGAGAAAGAAGGGATAAATAATGTATACTGTATTGAAACAGATGGAGAGAACAGTTTAAAAGTGATATATGATTAGGTATTATTGTTATGACAGTAGTCCAGAATGAAGGTAGCATAGTGGAGTGGACTGGGGCCGGCGGGGGGGGGGGAAGGGATTGTATACCAATAAAATAATTTGTTTCGTTTTTACTTTCAAAGAGAAAAGCAAATTGGGAGGGAGGACTAGGCAGGGAAAAAAGTGCAACAGTGAATGAATGGAAACCCAAAGTTTCTGTAAACTTTCATGAAAATAAATTTAAAATTATATATATATCTCAACTAAAAAAAAAACCAACAAAAATGGAGCAGTAGTCAATTTTGTAGTGCATAGGGGCACTATGAAGTCGACCTTATTTGATGAAACCTAGTAACATAAACTCCAAAGAGTATGCTGCTGCACCCTCTCCAAGACATATCTCTTCATTCTGTTTGCTATCCATGGGATGTTCAGTGCTCTTCTCCAACACCACAGATCAAAAGCATCAATTCTTTTTCTGTCATCCTTATTAATTTTTCAGTTCTCAAGTACATAGCAAGTAATCAGAATGTCTGTCGTTTAAATCAGACACACCTTATTCCTCAAACTGATATCATTCCTCCTCAGTAGTCTGAAAAGGTCCCTAACTGCAGGTTTTCCCATTGCAATGCATCTCCTTATTTCCTGACTGGTAGTAACAAGGGTGTTAATTGTGAATCTAAACAAGGTGAAGCTGTTGACAGTTTCATTCTCCTCTCCATCCATCATGATGTTGCCTATCAGTCCAGTTATAAAAATTTCTGTTTTCTTGACATTGAGACAATCCATACCAAAGGCTTCATTCCTTGATCTTCTGCAACAAGTGCTTCACATCCTCCTCATTGTCAACAAGCAAGGTTTTGTTATGTGCATAACACAGGTTATTGATGACTCTCCCTCCAATCCTGATGTCACACTCTTTTTCACAGGTCCAGCTTCTCAAATAATTTGCTCAGCATGCATATTAAATTGGTATGGAGAGAGAATACAACTTGACACACTCCCTTCTCAATTTTAAAGCATGCAGTATTCCCCTTCTTTGTTCACACAACACCTCTTGGTCCAGGTATAGGTTCCACATGAGCACAATTAAGTGCCCTGGGACTCCTTCACATATTTTGGGCATGTTGCTAGGGGAGGCTATTCCTTGGAGAAGAACAAGATGCTAGGACGGGTGGAGGGTCAGCGAAGGAGAGGAAGACCCTCAACCAGGTGGATTGACACAATGACTGCACAATGGTCTCTTGTTTATCAGGAAGTGTGAGGATAGCACAGGATAGAACAGGGTTCAGAGCTTTTGTTCATAGGATCACTATGAGTTGTACTCGACTAGACAGCACCTAAAAACTACAAGAAGTAACATCAACAAGGAACTATGGTGCCATGATGGTTACTAACAAATTTCATCAACATCCGAAAACACAGTTGCTAGCATCAAGCTGAATTCATCTTTCTCCTCTGGAGCAGCTGGTGAGCTAGAACTCTCTGTATGTAGTGACTATGACTTAGAAAACCCTGTTGGACAGTCCTGTTCTAACCTTGCGGATAACTATGAGTCAGAATTGAGTCAATAACAAACCAATGATAGTTTTATCTTTCCAGTTTGTCTTATAGTTAGAATACCCTCGCCTCAGTATCATAATAACTTTTTTATAGCCTACAATTTCTAATTTAAGACAACGTTATTTAGATATTATTTACTCTGGCACAGAATAGGACAGGGTTCAGGATAGCTGTTTATAGCCTCGCTATGAGTCATAGTCGATTCACTGGCACCTAACAACAGCAATAATATACCTCAAATTAATATAGGAGTTTTGGTGGCCTAGTGGGTAAGGAGTTGTGCTGCCAACCTAAAGGCAGATGGTTCAAATCCACCAGCTGTTGGAAGAAAGATGGCCCATCTACTCTTGTGAAATTTAGCGTCTGAATACCCACTGGAGGGTCAGCTGTGAATAACTTCTATCTCAACAGCAGCAGAGATATGCCTCTCACAAGAATTCATGGTTAGGCTGTGGGCTTCTTTCTAATTAAAAGGTTGGCTATTTGAAATCAGCAGTTGGGAGAAAGGTGTGGCTGCCTACTCCCATATGGGGCTATACTACTCTGTCCTTCAGGGTTGCTATGAGTTGGAATTGTTCCAAGTACAGTGAGTTTATTTTTGTTGTAGCTGTGGTTGTTTAGACTTCTCACATTGCACCTTATTAGGAGCGGAAAGCTAGGCTTCTTTCTCAAGCTCTCAAGCACCACAGAAGCTTATTAGTAGAAAGCTATTTCCATGCTTTGATCCATTTCACCCACATTCTTTCTTCTTGTATTAACAGCAACATCATGAACCTGGGTTCACTGTCCACTCATCTGGTAAACAGATAATAAGAAGCTAATTGGGTGACCATCTCACTGAGGTCCAAATCCAGCTTCATTATCTCAATTAGCGTTTGATTTATCAATTAGCTACAAAACTGATAGTTCAAAACTGATGTGAAAAAATTTAATTACAATACAGGCTATTTAAAATCACAGAAAAATATGATGTGGTTAGTTAATAAGCTAATATCTTAACATTTAACTACTAAGAAGTATTTAGCATTAACTCTTTTGCAGAGGCCGGGAGCAGGATTGCTCAGATCCAGATAATGTGATCCAATTGATGCAGAAGAGTAGGGCAAACATTTTGAAATATTTTTTCCAAAATTCTGAAACATACTGAATTATTTCTGATAATTCATGATAAAGGTGTGAAAATGGTGCAAAACAAAGATGTGTTGCTTAATCGGAGTTTTCAGTTATTACCATATCTGAAAAACTATAAAATGAGAAACTTCTTTAAAATATTTGGTTACATGTATGTATTTATATACACACCCATACAAATTCATTATGGAAAGCTACATGGCTTATGTATTATTCCTTGCTATTATGAATAAGGAAAAAATAAGGACTATTTATAGATATGTTAAAAAAAACACGCTGAGATTTCCTTAAATCTGGAAGTAGCTACAGTAACAATTGTTATCTCTATATACCAACCAATTGCCATGGAGTTTATTTTGAGTCATTGTGTTTTCATGTATGCCAGACTAGATTGATTTAGCAGATAACTGAAAAATTCTAGAATATAGGAAGAAGAATTTAAGATTAAGAGTGCAAGAATATTAATCAACAAAGTGCTTTATGCAGATGTCACAAACTTGTGTGCTGAAAGTGAAGAAGACTCTCAGCATTTACTGAAGATCATGGACTAGTCTTTGATACAGGTTAAAATTCAACATCCAGGAGAAAAATCTTTACCACTGGACCAAGATACAACATAGTTAATAGTTGATAAAATAATTGGAGCTGTCAGTGGTTTTATTTCACTTGGATCCACAGCAAACAACAGGGAAGAAACCAAAAGATATTGCATTAGGGAAATCTGCCGTCAAAAACCTCTTTAAAGTACTAAAAACAAGGGTGCCAGTTTGAAAACCACGATGCACTTGATTCCTATGCCTCAGAGAGTTAAATCTAAACAAGGAAGTCTGAAAACGAATCCATGCCTTTCAACTGTGGTGGTGTCAAAGAGTATGAGACATGCATCATGGACTGACAAAAGAATAAACAAGTCTGTCTCAAAGAATGTGCATCCAATTTATTCCTTAGAGGTAGAGATAGTGAAATTTTGTCTTCTAGTTTTGGGGAATATCATCAGGAGGTACCAGACCTTGGAATATGATGTCATATTGGGAAAGGTAGAGAAGGTCAGCAAAAGAGAGGCAGACTTGTAGCGAGATGTCCAGATCTAGTGACTGCAAGCAGCAGTCTGAGCCCGGTGAGGATCAGGAGGCTGACGCAGGACAGGCCAAGATTCCGATCTGCTGTTCACAGAGTTGCCATGAGTAGAGGTCAACGTGACAACACCTACAAGCAGCAGAAACAGATTAATATCCATGTAGAGGGCCAGAGGAGAATTCATCTCAGGGATTTATTATTCAGAAGCAACACTTTCTTCAGAGGTCCCTCAGAGCACACTCACACTCTTGTTATCTTTGGTTAGCCATTAAGGGCATTAAATATTTGTAACACAAAATAACTCCATATATAGAAATGTCTATGTGCCCTCAAAACATTTGCTTCACCTATTGTTACTATTGCATAAATCCACATTGTTGAGATGCTTCTATTTGTTTAATGACCTTGCCAACTCAAAGGAAAATGGTTCAAATACACCAACTGAAGGAAAAAAAAAAAGGCAGCCTTACCAGTGGACTGATAGGCACCAAAACCCATGGCAGATGGAGAGAAGACTGAAAATGTCAGTCATTTCATCTTACTTTGACCCACAATCAACCTCTGTACCAACAGTCAAGAAATTGCTTTAGGAAAGCCAAGTATTGCTTCAAAGTACTGAGGATCAACAATGTCAACCTGAAGACTGAGGTGCATCTGATTCACACCATGCTCTTTATAATCACCTGTTAGGTGTCTGAGTGGTGGAAAATACATACGGATGACAGAAGAATGCCTTTGAATTGAGGTGTTGGATAAGAGTACTGAATATCACATGAACGACTCAGTTACATTTGGGAGAAGGTGCAGCTAGAGTGCCCTTGAAGGCAAGGATGGCAAAGTTTTCCACACACTCTTTGGGTGTGTGGCTCAGAAAGGCTATGTCTTTGAAATGGAAATCTTTCTTGGAAAGGTAGAGAGTCAGTAAAAGAGAGAGAGAGACTCTCGATGGAATGAGTTGCCACAGTGACTGCAGTAATGGGGTCAATTCTTTCAGGAAAGATGAAAAGGGCACAAAAAGGACAAAATTCAGATCAGTTGTTTATAGGGTCACTATGAATTATACTTGATTTGATGGCACATAACAATAGACATTATCATCTAATTGATTCAGACTTATAGAAACCTTCCATTGGGTGGCTGAAGCTGTTAATGGGAAGAGATTCTCTTGCAGAATTGCTGCGAGATTTGACCACCAGAGTTATGCAGCAATTTTGGTTACTAGCAGAAGGCTGTACAAGCTACATCACCACAATTCCATATATATGCAACAGAATGATATTCTGCCCAAAGCTGAACCATTTTCATAATCTCTGCTATGTTTTGATCTCCTGTTGTAGTCACAATCTGATTGTGTTTTCTTGGGACTCTTCCTTCTCCATCCCTGTAACGTCCGAACCATCACACATTACTCCAGGGATTGGCTGTTCCTCAGAGCATGCACAGATACATGAGACAAATTATCTCTGTCCTCACTCCTAAGGAACATTTTGACAGCATTTCTTCCAAGAAAGATCTGTGTCTTTTTGAAAGTCTGTTGTATAAGCAATATTTGTTTTTCCCCCAAAACAATAATTTAAACATTAATTATTTGATCTTTCATATGCAATGCCATACTTTCCTATGCAATGCCTTCTCCCAGATCTTTAGCATTTAGATGTGTCCTGGGAGACATGTTCGCCCCTGAAATGTAGTATTTGCTTCCTGACTGACCCCACAACCAGTAAGTGTTGGTTTTTGGATCCAAGGAAGCTGAAATCTTGGACAATCCAATCATTGTGCCATTTACCATGATATTGATTACTAGTCCAATTTGCTTTTTTTTTTAGGCTTCAGCATGGTCAGTACTGAAAGCTTTAGTCTTTGAGCTTCCTCAGCAAGTTCTTCAAGTGTTCTTTGTAAGCAAAGTTGGACTAACTGCCTATCAGATTGCTTATGAGTCTGCTTCAAATCCTGATGCTTAATTCATCTTCATATAACCTAGCTCATAGGATTATTCACATACAGATTCAATGCTGCTTTTAGATGTCTTTGAGTTGACCACAACTCATGGTAAACCTGTGAGCAACAGACCTTCCTATTCGCCATTTGTCCTCATGATGTTCACCATGCACAAGCCCATTGTTGCAGTCTCTGTGTCAGTCTACTTGGTGAAGCATCTTCTTGTCCTTGGCCAATTCTCTCCTTTCCCAACATAATGTCTTTTCTGAGTACTGGCCTCTCCTGACAACATGTCCAAATATGGGACATGAAGTTTCAGCATTCTAGTCTTTAAGGAGCACTTTATCAAATATAGAATTGTTTGTTCTAACAGTCCTTTGCATATTCAACATTCTTCTCTAATACCACAATTAACAGGCATTCATTCTTTTGTATTGATATATATTATATATAACATATATTATGTAATCATTTATATATTACATATATATCATATATCAATATGTCAATATCTAGATCTCTGTCTCTGTGTCTATCGCTATCTCTATCATCTCTATCTCTGTCTCTATGTCTAGCTATCTATATATTTATAATGCCATGGCTGGCATCAGCCACACTTTTAACTGACATTCTTGCTCTTTAGCACTTTAAAGAGGGCCTTGACAAAACATTTCCTGATGCAGCATAACTTTTGATGCTTGACTGCTATGACTGTGTGCTGATTGTTGATTCAAGTGAAATAAAGTTGTTGACAACTTTCATCTTTTCTCCACCCATTATTATGGAGACTCTTGGTACAGTGGTGAAGATTTTTGTTTTCTTAACGATAAGATGTGAGCAGTACTGAAGGTTGCACTTCTGTAGAGTTTCAAGTTTTCTTCACCTTCAGCAAACAAGGTTGTTTCATCTGCATAATAGAGATCTTTGAGGAGTTTTCAACAGGTAAAGAGGAAAAATACAAGCATGACCTGCACCTTTCCTAATTTTAAACCACATATTATCCCCTTGTTTTATTCAGTGATGCTTCTTGTTCCATGTGTGCATTCAGCATGAGCAACTGTAAGGGTTCTGGAATTCCCGTTCTCACAACATCATCTATAATTAGTTACAATTCACATAGGAAAATTCCTTTACATAGTCAGCAAACAATCAATCATGCAAACAAACAGAAAACCCTCACAAGTAAACATCTTTCTTGTATACCTATTTTCAGTTAATATCAACAATAATAACTGATAGCAACAATAATATATTTTTCCATGTACTCATCTGATATCAGTAATGATATCTTTCATTTCATGGGCTCACCTGATATCAGCGATAACACCCTGCATTCCATGTATCCACTTGACTGTACTTTGAATTTCTTATATTTATCTGTCAATGTTGCTACCATTGTTTTAAATAATTAAATCTTTTTTAATTAATAGACCCACTGCTATGAAATAAATTCTGATTTAGAGAGATTTTGCATCAGTTTCAGAGGTTTAAGTACTTATGAAGGAGATTTCCCATTTGATGGACTTGACCCGCAGACCTTTCAGTTAGCAGTTCAATATTTAACTTATTATGTTATCCAGAATATCAATGCAGAAGGAGAGATATAGGGAGTTCTGATGGCTTAGTGCATAGAGATTTGCATTGTCAACTCAAAGGCAAATGGTTCAAATCCTTCAACTGTCAGAGAAAGATGGAAGAACAGTCTCCTCCAGTGTGATTTACAACCTCTGAAAATCTGCTGGAGAGTGAGCCCTGAGTTATTACGATTTAATGAAAGTGAGTTGAGTTAATTCAAATTTCTATTCAGTAATCCACGAGAGCTCCCTTATATAAAGCTAACTGAAGTACTGTTACAGATTTTTTTCTTGTTGTTGTTGTTGTTAAGTGCCATCGAGTCACGGGCGACTGATAGCGACCCTATGAAGGAGAGTCCTCGACGTTTAGGTGCCTTTCATCCTCTCTCCAGGTTCACAGGGTTTTGGAGACAAGTTATTATGGAACTGGATGTCACTCCTCCTTCCAAGCTTGTTTTAATCGGGGAGCTCCACCCCACTTTCTGTATGCATTGGGTAGCCAACCATTAACGGGTTTGACACATCAGTGTCACAGTGTTCAGCCTCACAGCAACCAAAAATGACCGCGTTACGGCAACTTGTACACCAGGGCTATATGATCTAGAGGAATGCCTGAACAAAAACAATGAAAGGCAGTCTCGAGACTGTCATATCTGACAGGTACAGGAGGAGATTGTCCCTCCTCCAGCAGAGCATCTGGTGGATTTGAACTGCACACCTCTGGGATTACAGTGCAACTTCTTGCCACTAGGCCATCAGAGCTTGCCTCTGTTACAGATTTTACTCCTCCTATTAATAACCACTTGGCCAACTGACTGGAAGAGATCTATATTTGTTCCCATTCCAAAGAAGGGTGACCCAACTGAGTGAGGAAACTACAGAACAATACCATTAATTTCACACACAAGCAAGACTCTATTGAAGATTATCCAAAAATGACTGGAACAGCACATCAGCAGAGAACTGCCAGAAAT
>NW_006399779.1:17140463-17162055 GCF_000299155.1 Elephantulus edwardii
GAAAACAAACAGATTCAACCTAGAGAGGGTTAAATCAGGCTACTCCTTGGAGGTAAGGATTCCGGGGCTTCATTTGAAATACTTTGGACATGTTGTAAGGAGAGACAGGTCCTTGGAGAGGGATACCATGCTTGGTAGGGTAGAGGGACAGCGCAGGAGGGGAAGACCCTCTATGAGGTGGATTGACTCAGTGACTAGGGTAATCAGGATGGGTGTGTCGGAGACAGTGCGATTGGCACAGGATAGAGCAGGGTTTGGGGCTGTTGTACATAGGGTCGCTATGAGTCGCAAATGACTGGACGGCACATAACATCAACAACAACGTTATTATGATTCCTGTTCTATTAAGTTTATGATACTATGAATTACAGAGGTCACACCAACACATCCAGGTTTACCAAGCTGAATGAATTTTGTCTCAGAAGAAGCTTGGTTCCCTTCTGCATGGCTCTCCCCTGCCTTCTATTTCCTAAGCTACATTATCAGGAGTCAATTTAATTTAACCTCCACTGATCAAAGATGAACCCCTGGGTGGATTATCGATGCCCTTTGAGGAAGTTTAAGTAAATGACTAGTCAATTATCTGGTCTTCAGAAATGAAATTATTAGTTTTAGCCTAAGAGAAATGTAATGTGAAATCAAAGGGAGAGAATCCATCTTCCTTTCTGTTTCCTTCTGCTGTTAGCAAGTCTTCATAAACTGATTAATCATAAATTATTAATGTCAGTGAAACGGAGATAAATTCCGTCTCCTTTTATTGAAATATGTCTCCCAGGCATTCTGGCAGTGGGTTTGACTGATAAGCCAATAGAGCTGGTATTTGCATAATCACATTGGCACCTTGTTGCTAAGCTAACTTGCTGTAGTGTTGACATAGTAGCTCATGATATATTTGCTGTTGGCATAATCTTGATAGCCCAATCAGTATCTTTGGCTGAGTAGAGTCTAAATAAGTCATTTTTTTAAATTGTAATTTTTCATCTGATTAATGCACATGTCTCTTGAAAAACAGCTTGAGGAGAAAATAATCTTTCTGAATGAGGAGTGCTGGTAGTCCAGTGGTTAAAGTTTTGTCCTCTAACCAAAATGGTGATATTTAGATTGCCTCCCTTAGCTTCTCAGAGAAAGAAGATTGGGGCAGTCTGCTTCAATAATGATTATTGTCTTAAAGCTCTAGAGAATTCTACATTATCTTACAGGGTTCTTTTGAATAAGTATTGACAACACAGGGTACATTTGAGTGTGTTAAGTTGGTGAAATTTTAGACACAGCTTTGTTAAAATACAGAGATTTAAAAGGTAGCATTTCTTGAAATAGCTTATATTGTTGGGGTCAACTTCAAATACATATGAAATTCCAAATTATATATCCTGTAATTTAAGAATTTTTTAAAAAACCAGGAAAATTTTATAGAGCTCAGTATTTAGCAAGCCACAATTAATTAGTAGAGACTTAATAATATTTTTAGAGTCACAGTAACCTGAAACTGTGTGTGGACAAGGTTTTGTTGATGTAGTGGCATCTGGAGAACAGTCTGACACAGATTAGTAGAAATTCCAGTGATTTCTTGTTAATGGACCGCAAGCTTTAATGGAGTGAATAGATCCATTTTCTCTCTATTGATGTTATTTCCAAGATGATTTAAGAAAAAAACTAATTGAAGAAAACTGGGGGATTTAACCTCTTATGTAACTTTAATAATGCCTAAATAATACTGATTATTTGCTGTGATTTATTTGTCCCTCTGCATTTCCTAAAAAAAAAAAAAATTGACTCTCAGAAAGGTTAATTGTCCAATATTACATAGTTCTTGTTAGCCTGGGGATAAAAGACCAGACAAACTCAGTACTTCCTTGTAAATAAAAGTTATATTCTCTTGGATTAACAGCAGTTAATCTCTTGGATTATTGTGATCAGTAAATTTAAAAAAATATAGAAGAGATTAACAACTTACTTACTGAAGTATTTCTTTTCTTCCTGGGAGATTTAGACCATATAACAGGCCACAATTTTAGAAGTTGGTATTTTAAATTCAAAACACTGGTAGGCATAAGTTCTTCCTTTTTGATGTAGGAAAGTACCGTGCCTCGTCTCCTTCAGCTTCCAGTTATTACTATTATCATGTGTAATTCAGGTGGTTCCAATTTATGGTGACTCTGGGCAATAGAATGAAACAATGCCTATTTCTATGCCATCTTTGTCACATTGTCATAGTTGAACCCACTTTTGCACTCAGTGCATCAATTCACCTTGTTGAGTGTCTTTCTCTTTTAATTACCCTTGAACAGTCATGATCTCCTTCTTCAGAGACTCATCTCCTGACAACATGTTCACAGAAGGTGGGATGAAGTCCCTGTCACCCAGACTTCTAAGAAGCTTTTGGCTATTTTTATACCCAGTCAGATTGGTTGGTTCTTCTGGCATTTCATAATATATTGACTGTTATTTTCTAACATCACAATTCAAAAGTATACACACATTTTTGGTATTTTTTTATTAATTGTTCAACTTTGCCTTGCTTATGAGACTGCAGAAAACAAAACAAAAAACCAAAACCAAACAAACCATGGCTTATCAGGCCCCCCTTAACCCTTAGAGTGATGTCTTAGCTTTTAAGACTTTAAAGTATTCTTCTGTGGTGGAATTGCACAATATGGCTTGTGATTTCTTACCTGCTGCTTCTGCAGATGCTGATGTGGTGGATTCAAAGAAAATGTAATCCATGACAACCTCAATCTTTCCTTTTTTTATCATGATGTTTCTTGTTCTACTAGTGTGGGTTTGCTTTATTTTTTATTATCTCTATGTTGATAACTTGACATAAACTTGGAGAAACGATGAAAGTTATACAACTGTCCAGTTACTTCATCTTCCAAGCAAGCATTTCTCTTTTAGTTGTTTTATTCCAAGTCTCTGTATATTTGGCTATAATAGTTCATCTTTCTTAGTCAATATTTGAAATCTTCTCCTTAGCTCTTTCATGCCATCCTTTCTCCAATCAAAGTTAGCTATTCTAAGTTCAAGAGTAAGATTCAATTTTATCTCCACTAGCATTGATTTAAATGTGTTGGCTATTGGATGCATTTCACAATGAATCTTCTCTTTGTATGACTCTCTTTAAATAGCTACTTCTGGTTTTATTTTTTTGTGTGTGTGTGTGTGTTTTTTAAAAAACATAACACTGTTCAGAGAAGATTAAGAAATGCTTTACTCCTAAATGACTTCATTATATTAAGCAAAAACCGTATTGAATTAGCAAGGAAAGATTGCATTTCTTCATAGTCATAGATAAAGAGGTTAGGGAATGAATTTATGTTTTTGGGAGACACAATGCAATCCATAAATAAATCTAAAACCATTAATTCAAGAAGACTTACCTAGAACAAACTACTAGAGTAGATCCTCAAAGATTATTCTTTTTTAATTACAGTTTGATTTTGGTGGTTTTCTTCTTTTTCCTTTCTATAAATTAATGTAAAAATCGTGGTGGTATTGAGCTTATTTACACTAACAGCGTGTTCAGCCCCACAATTAACACTCTTGACACCAGCAGTCAGAAAATCAAAAGATGACTTGCATTAGGTAAATCTGCTGTCAGGGACTCTCCAGAGTACTGAAAAGCAATGATGTCAGTCTAGTGACTGAGGTGTGCCTAATCCAGGCCATAGTCTTCACAATTATTTGCTGTTTATCAGAGAGCTGAACACTGACTAAAGATGACAGACAATAATTGATATCTTTGAGTTGTGGTGCTGGAGAAGAGTCTTGAACATACTGTAGACAACCAAGAAAACAAATAGTTCTTTTCTTAGAGAGGGTGAAATCAAGCTTCTCCTTGGAGGCTAGGATTTTGCAGCTCCATCTCACATACTTTGGGCATGTGGCCAGAAGGGACAGATTCTTAGAGAAGGATATCATGTTCAGAAGGGTGGAGGCACAGTGCAGAAGAGAAATACCTCAGATGAGATGAATTGATACAGCACCTAGGGTGATGAAATTAGATGTGTCAGAATCAGTGAGACTGGCTCAGGAGAGGGCAGGGTTCAGAGCTGCTGTACATAGGGCTACTATGAGTCGCAGGCAACTCAACAGCATATAACAACAACAACAAGTAGTAGGTTACATGTTGCTTTGCTAAAATGAAAAGCTGGAGCGTTGAATAGACCAATCACTTCAATGGACTCAGTAGACAACCTGCTTCAGTTAAGATTTACACCCTCAGAAATCTGGTAGAAGATCCTCCCAAGGTGAAATCAACTTGATAGCAATTTTTTGAAAATGATTTTTATTAACAATAATAACAGTTAGTGCAACCATTTAGTTTAGCATTTAGTGTAAACCATTTGTTTGCTTCCTATTTCTTCTTCTTATTCCAAAGAACAAAAGTAGTATTTGTCTCATTGTTTTTTACCAAATTTCTGAACAATGCTTAACAAATAGTGCTATTGTTGTTGTTGTTGTTGAGTATACTTGAATTGGAACCAACTCATAGCTCATGCTTCAATGAGGTTTAAGTGGGAGCTTTTAATTACATGGAAGGAGATTGTCCATCTTCTTCCAGGGAGGAGCTGGTAGATTTAAACCAAGCGCCCTTGGAATTCTAGTATGGCTCTTTACCACTAGGTCACCAGAGTTTACTCAGGAAATAGTAGGTGCTCAAGATTTGTTTATAAAATATTAGCATCAACATACTCTCAGAAATTTAGTTAACAGTATAAATGTAAGTACCAGCTAGATGATATTATTAGTAAAGATTATAAACAGGGATGATAAAGAATTCTAGGAGCTTTGCATGTACAATATTAAAGCCAATGATTGACAAATACAATAACAGTAGTTCAAAAGCTGTCACATGCATCTTCCTTAAAGATTTATTCTTATAATCCGCATGGGCATTTCTGCTTTGTCTAAATGAGTTAATATAACTCAAATTCACTCTCCTGCAATCAGTTTGTTGAGTAGTTTTAGTTTGCTTTCTGAGAAGCTGAATTGAAGAATAAATGATTGAACTTGAGGTAGACTAGAATTCAGAATAAAGAATATGGAATAAAATACCACATTCAGGTGTAGCTAGCCTAGAACCAACACCAACAAAATGCTTTCTTTGCTAAACTTTACAACTATGAGCCATATTATTCACCTTTTATGGAGTATGAGAATAGTAATACAACATTGTCTGCTTAACTCGTAAATCTTGGTAATATAAAATAAACTTTGTTTATCTTTTCAAACAATAAATATTTATATAGAGTGAGGAATTATTCTAGGTAAACAAGAAAGACAAGTAACTTTTTCCCACCTGGAGCATACATTTTCCTCAAGGAAGACTCAGATATGCAACAAATTAGATAAATTAGCATTATATTTATTGTAATAAATAAAGATAGATTATAAGGAAAGATACTTATTGAGGAAGGGTAATAAAATGGTAAGTAAACAGATATAATAGGGTCCCTAAGAAAGATCTCAATGAGGGAGGAGGTCTTTTGACTGATGGCTAGAAATAGGTGAAAGGCAAAGGAAGTATATTTTTAGTGGAACATATGTCAAAAGTGCAAGTGACTATAAATACTTTAAGGCAGAAATATGAGTAACAGTTGCAAGGAATAATGGTTAATTTAGAATTTTCAGATCAAAATGTGAGAAATAGATTGTGTTCCTTGTTAGGTTCCATTGAGCTCTCTACAATTCATAGTGACCTTTTGAACAACAGATCAAAACCTTGCCTTATCTTATACCATCATTACAATATCTGCTGTGCCCAACTGCATTATTGTAGTCTCTGTGCCAATGCATGTGTCTTCCTTTCCTTTGCTGACCCTTTACTTTTGCCACTATGATGATATTTTTACCCCAAGTACTGGTGTTTCTTGACAACATACCCAAGTGTGTGAATTTAAGTTTCAGACTCCTTTAAGGAATATTCTAGCTGTTTTTCTTCCAAGGTAAACTTGGTTGGTCGGGTTTTTTTTTTTTTGTTTGTTTGTTTGTTTTAGAAGTCCATGAAACTTTCAATACTTTTGCCAACACCACAATTTGAAGGCATCAATTTTCCTTTGGGCTTCCTTTTTTATTGTCCAACTTTGATCTACATACAGAGCAATTAGAAATAGCACCGCTTCAGTGAGTGTTAGAGTGTAGGGGAAGGATAGGACTCACGTGGAACCGTACATTGTCAGGCACTTTAATGTATAGTGAGTAAATAGAAGCTTGGAATATTCTAACTTACTTTTACATAGTATGCCTCCAGAACTACTGTTGCAGTAAAAGCTAAAGTTAACAAGATTGGGAGCTAGAGAACTATTAAATGCTATTATAGAAATCCACATGAGTAATAATTGGAGCTATGAGCAATAAGGGATTAGTGAGGACTATTTTAAAAATTTGTTATTAAAATCTGTACATACATGTGAAGACCTAAGCTTATAATTGCTTATAAATTACACTTGAGCGAGGAGGGGATAACTTACCAAAGATTTCACTCAAACATAAGCTAAGCAGTTGCAAAAGTAATTGTTATTTACTAGAATAGGTATTTCTGAAGGAGAAACATGGTTTTTTGGAAAGATCAGAGTTCATTGTCAACAGATTAAGTCTGAAAACTACATTGACGATCGTAAAAATTTGCTCTGTCAAGCCCAAGGCAGATGATTTGAATCTGCCGGCTACTCCATGGAAGAAGATGAACAATTATCTCCTGTATGATGTAAAGCCTCTGAAAATCTGTTGGTGTATCAATAATAAGAAAATATCATATCTGGTTAATTTGCGTGAATGTGTTTGGTGATGTATTAATTTAGTAATATAATTTAGAAGCCACATTTCTCCTCATAAATCCCAGCCTCCCAATGATGTCTCTGCATATGGATTAAAGAGGTATGGAGTCAGGATGCCTCCTTGAAGCAATCCTTTCCTGATTTTGAACCATACAGTGTTTTCTTGCTCTGTTTTGAGGACTGCTTCCTGGTCTGAGTATAATACATTTATATACATAAATTTTATATGATGTTTGCATTCTATTTCTCGTCATTCTCTTCCCATTTATTATATAGTTACACTTTTTTTCAATTATATTTTATTTTCTCCTAGAATCTACCTTAATGGTACAGAAAATTAGCTATCCACTTAGTATCTGTCGGCATTATTCATTTTTAATAGTCCTTCATAAATCTGTAACTATTAAAATAAGTCTAACATTGCAGCATCTTTTGTGCAGATTAAAGTTATTTTTTTAATTGAAGACTGAAATACATTTCTAAAAGTTTCAAAATCTGTGATGTAGAAACTCAGACATCTTTGAGCTATGTTGATAATCTATTTTGACTTTTCCACATAGGAAAATTAATCATTTCAGCATTAGACTTAGAATGACATAGGGTAGAGAATGAAAATTAATATAATTCAGATATAATTAAGTTAGTGAAAGGCGAAAGATTGGTATGATCTGAAGAGAAACCAGAGTATGATAAAATTAAGTTAGATCCAACAGGTTAGAACAGAAAACACAAACTGTGGAAACCACAGTGATAAGATTTCATTCCTGAAAAGCACAGACTCACTAATTTAAGCAAGTGAAAAATAAATTTTCAAGAGCAGCACAGCTTATATCTCTTTGAAATGCTAAAAAGATATTATATGTATTCATTGAGGGACCAGTAAGAGTTGGTAGAATGTATTCTAGTCTATAAATAAGAAACAAATATGAAAGTTGCTTAAACAAAAAAAAGAAAAATGCTTAAACCAAAATATTATTAATATAAAAATGGAGTACTCTATAATTATAAATAAATAGATGTAGACAGTACTATGCATCCAATAGTAATAGTAGTAATAATAATAATAAAGCTGCTAAGAGAACTCTTTGATTGCTTTGATTTTTGTGTGTCTGAGTGATTATTACTAAATAAAAGAATCCCTAATTGTTATCTTTCATCCTAATAAACTTCACTATTGACTTAATATTAAGAGTAATATATTTAGTGCTACATCTTGGAATGAAAGCCCTAAGTCTTATATTTTATCATATATTATTCTTATCTGGAGGATATGTTAGACTCAGATTGCTGAACCCTACTCACAGAATTTCTGATACAGTAAAAATGCAGAATGCCTGATGCAGTAAGAATGTGTTCTTGTTCTCTTTTATTGTTGTTGAGTTGGAACTTACTCATAGCTGACCCTCTGTTGGGCTTATGAAATGACACTTACCATGCAATAAAAGTATTCATTTTCCTCCCATAGAGCCACTTGTTGTAATGTGCCATTGAGTCACCTATGACTCATAGCGACCCTATGTACAACAGCCCCAAACCCTGCTCTATCCTGTGCCAATCTCACTGTCTCCAACACCTCTACTCCCATTACCCCAGTAACTGAATCAATCCACCTCATAGAGGGTCTTCCTCTCCTCCACCCTCCCAAGCATTTCGTCTCTCTCCAAGGATTGGTCCCTCCTTGCAACATGTTCAAAGTATGTAAGATGAAGCTTCAGAATCCTTGCCTCCAAGAGCAGCCTGGGTTCACCCTCTCCAGGACAAAACTGTTTGTTCTCTTAGCAGTCCATGGTATATTCAATACTCTCCTCCAGCACCACAGCTCAAAGGCATCAATTCTCTTTCTTTCATCCCTAGTCACTGTCCAGTTTCTGATGTATACAGCACATAATTGCAGATAGCATGGTGCATGGTGGGCTCAATTTACCAGAGAAGTACGGCCTTTGTTTGAGTAGATAAACTCTGTATAGATTAGGACAGCAGAGGCACCATAAAAATGAGGTTGTCATTGTTGTTAATACCGGTCGAGTCAAGTATGACTCACAGGGACCCTAAGAACCACAGATCTAAACACTGTCCTGTCCTGTGGCAACCTTACAACCTTTTAATTGAAATTTCTGAGAATTTCTTATATGATGACTAGTTATAACAATTTGTAAATCATTGAACTAGAGGGAGAAAAAAGGATTTTAAGAAATACTCAGGCCTTCTGTTCATAGGGTTGCTATGAGTTATATGATACATTAACACAAAAACTAATCACCCTTGAAATATTACCCTAATCACATACATAATGAATTAAGAGCAATATGATTATCAAGTTATCAGCCTCTGAAAAATAAGGTTAGACAGTGTCTCTTGTTCAGGGCCACTGTGATATATTTTTAAAAAGATTTTAAATATTTTTAATTTCCTTGAGAATATCTATGTATGTTGTTGTTGATCGCCATTGTGTTGAGGTTGACTCATAGTGACTCTGAACGAAAGACCTAATGCCTTTCCATAGCTATCGTTGTTTTTCCAAGTTCATAGATTTTTCAGAGGCATGTGGTTTAGGAAGCGGATGCAACTCCTACTTCCCAACCTGTTTTACAACTTGGAGCTCCACCAAACACTGTCCACACTGGGAAACCATTATGGTATTTGATATCCCCATGGCACAAGGTTCAGCATCACAGCAAGCACAGGTTACCTCATACAGCATGTTGACGAAGAGTGATGTGCAAAGTGGAAAAAATGTTCCTCCAAATAGAACAGCACTAGTCTCACTGAGCAGTGGTTAATGTTGTCAAGTCGAATATGATAGTATATATTTTTCATTGGTGTGTTGTTTGGATAAAAATAAAATATTTTAATCCTGGGACTGAGAAGGATGTTTACTCTTGATAAACTATTGACTTAATGGCAATACAGACTCACACAGGGAACATACCATAGACATTTAAAAGAAAAAAAATAACAATTCTTCAGTGTGGCAAGTTCAGGCATATATGAGTATACTCACTGTTCATTTATCCATATGGTTAGGTTGTAAATGTGAAACTGAATAATAAAATAATCAGTAGGTGAAGAGAATGGGTAGAAGGAGGGATAATCATAGATCTCAGGTCTGTGGTAGTCCCTGACTTTAAAAGACTATATAGCCTGTTATATCTGTCTCATAACTATACAGCTGTTTCATTTTAGTCCTTTAGTCACATAAATATATAACAAAACATGACTCTAATATTAAGTCTTCATATTAACCAGTTTAAATAAGTATTATTATTTTGAATTTTTCATCCATTTAAAAGAAATGAAAAGCTATTTTTTAGCTCAGAGAGAGATCTAAGAACAAAAAGAAATAAGAGATGGCCTGGATTTGACCCACGGATAATACTTTTCCAACACCATTATAGACAGTGTGGTACTTGTACAAAGGCATAAATTGCCAAGTGAAACCCTGCAAAGTCTGTTGATCGACACATGCATACAATACAGTAATTTATTATAATCATCACAAACCTCTGGAGAATGATCTGCAATTTAAGTGAATTTTCTGGGAGAACTGATATCTTGAATTTCGGAGGAAAAAATACCCCGAATACCACAACACTCTGAGTGTTCTTCCAAGACAAATTTGCTTGTTCTTTAGAGTTCTCCTTAAAAGCAAGGGTGGTGAGACTGTTTTCTGTATTGTTATGCATGTTATCATAAGAATTCAGTTCCCGGAGAAGAACATCATACTTGAAAATGTAGAGGATCAACACAAAAGAGAAAGTACTAATAAAAGATATTGTTGTTGTTGATTGTCTTTGAGTTGAGCACAACTTATAGTAACCCTATGAACAAAAGGCCTGAAGCCCCTCTACAACTACTGACATTTAGCAAAGTTCATAGAGGTTTCGGAGGCAAGTTGTTTATGAAGTGGATGCCACTCCTATTGATAAAAGTAAAATACAACTCACAACCTGTTGAAGATACCACGTGTTTTCAGCATATACTTAACATTCTGAATACAAATTACATGCTTCTCGTTGTTAGGTGCTCTTGAGTTGAGTATGATCCATAGTGACCCTTTGAACAATAAATCTGAACCCTGTCTTCTCTTGTGCCAAAAGGTATTCTACAATATAATCCCCTCAAAAAAAACCCCCCAAAACCCCAAGTATCAATCCTTACCTGAAAAATAAGGAAAAAAAGACTATAAATTTAACATGAACCTGAAAGAAATGTTCATTCTTATTAATATTAAAGTAAATACAAATTAGAACTGAATATTTATTATTTTTGTACTACTTTCGGTTAAAAAAATCCCAAATATTTAGACTTTTGGAAGTATGGCTTGTTGTTATTTGCATTACTTAACAAAATGAAATTAATGCATAAGACTCGAGTCCATAAATTCTACTCAAAACTGGACAAGATGTGAATAATATTGTTCATTGTAGCATTTAAAATAAATGAGCACAGAGAAACACACACATCACAATTACACACTTACACAAATTCCAAAAACAATAATTTTTAAAAACATGTTAAATACCCAGTGTTGCAATTATAAATTATTATTTATTTAAACAGTGCAATGCTGTTAGTTTATGGAAAATCAATAATCTAAAACTGAAGCACACTTCAGAATTAATGACTTTCCAAATTACATGTAGTAAAAAATTAAACATGTTATAATAGCATATCTAAGTTACAGTTATGTAAGAGCAATAAAAAAAATGGAAAATATTTTGTTTTAAGGAAATT
This sequence comes from Elephantulus edwardii, assembly GCF_000299155.1. Classification (NCBI taxonomy): domain Eukaryota; kingdom Metazoa; phylum Chordata; class Mammalia; order Macroscelidea; family Macroscelididae; genus Elephantulus; species Elephantulus edwardii. The sequence continues at coordinate 17,151,974 of NW_006399779.1, forward strand.
TATTTATCTTTAGAAGAAGCTGTAACACCAGGAATATCATTACTGATATCAGCTGGATCTTTGCAGAAAACAGAGAATTCTAGAAGAATGTATGTGTTTATTGACTATGCAAAAGCATTTGACTGCATGAATTAAAATAAACTATGGTTAAGACTGAGGAGAATGAAAATATTAGGACATTTAACTATGCTCATAAGAAAACTATACCTGGACTAGCAAGCTGGTCTTTCTGACCAGCTTCAAGAAAGGAGTTCATCAATCTGTGTGCATAACAATTAATTGGAGAAATTTCACTCTAAGAAGAAGGAGACACCAGATAAAAAGAAAATCCATTAACATTCTATGTTCTGTAACACAATCATGCTTGCTGAATGTAAGGTGCATTTGAAATGCTTGCTGCAGAACTTAAAAGAATAAAGCCTTCAATATGGATTATATCTCAACATCCAGGAGAGAAAAATTCTTCATCAGTAGGCTGATAGATGGAGAAAAAGTTGAAATTGTCAATTGTGTCATATTACTGGGATTTACAACCAACATCCTTATAAGTTGCAGTCAAAAACTCAAAAGACCAGCTTCAGTGGGAAAGTGAGCTATCAGGAAACTCTTCAAAGGTTTGAAGAACGACAATGTCATTGTAAAGATTAATGTGCAGCTGATTCAGGCCATTCTCCTTTCCATCTCTTAATATGCTCCTGAAAGCTTGACAATATAAGGAAGACATAAAAATATCAATGACTTCTGGTTGTGTTGGAGAGAAGTAACAAATATTCTATGAACTGCCAAAAGAACAAGCAGATTATGTCTTAGAGAAAGTACAGCCTGAGGGTTCCAGGAGGCAAGAAAGAAGCAGCTTCATCTCACTATATGGGCATGCTGTTTGGAGCAGCAGTTGTTTGGAAAGGGGCACCATGCTTAGAAAGTTAGAGAGTCAGAGACTTGGAAAGTTAGAAAGTTGGAGAGTCAGTGAAGGGGAAGAAGACCCCAAATGACATACATTGACACAGTGTGAGGTTAACAGTGGGTTCAAGCATGTAGAGATGATGAGGATGGCACAGGACAGGACATGTTTCAGATGTGTTGTTTATCGGGTCACTATGAGTCATATTAAACTGGAGGGCACATAACAATAATATCTTATATAAGAAGCTCTGGTGGTCTAGTGGTAAGAAGTTGAGCTATCAACCCAAAGGCAAGCAGTTCAAATCCACCAGATCCTCCACAGAAGAAATATAGAAAGTCTCCTCCTTTGCAATTTGCAGTCACTGAAAGTATGCTGGAAGGTCAACTATGAGTAACTTTTGACTTGCTGAGCCATGATAAGAATGACTTCTTTCTATCTTTATCTTCGTCTATTTACCTACAAAAATGTCTATCCATATCTTCAAATTACAGAAAAGCAATGTCAATTTGAAGACTAGCATATTTGATTCAGGCCATGATTTGTTCCGTCCCTAAGCTGTACAATGAAGAAGGATGCTAGAATAAAAATTGATGCCTTTGTTAGAGACGAGTTTTGAATAATTCATGGACTGCAAAACCTCCCCAATAACTTATGTCCTGGAGTATGTACAGCCAGAGTGTTTCTTGGAGGCAAACACTCCAATGCTTTGTCTCTAATATTTTGGGCTTGTTGCTAGGAGAGGCTATTCCATGGAGAGGGACATTATACCTAGAAAGACAGAGGGTTAATGAAAGAATGGATGATTGTAAACCAGATGAATTGACACAGTGACTGTAGAAATGGACTCAGGTATGTCAGAAATGATGGGGATAGGGTAGCTCTGGTGGCCTAGTGGCAAGAAGCTGTACCGCAATCCCAAAGGTACACGGTTCGAATCCACCAGATGCTCTACCGGAGAAAGAGGGACAATTTCCTCCTGTACCAGTCAGATCTGATTTGACGGTACATGCACTAATAATAATAATAATAATAAATTTTAGAAAAGGAAGAAATGATGGAGATAGTGACCCTACATACATAGATATATAATAAGTGAAAAGTATATTTGGAATCAAAGATGCCAACTTTAAAATATCATTGCTGTTGTTTTGTGTAATTGAGTTGGAATTGACCCAAGTTGACCTTCCGCAGATTTTTAGAGGCAAAAAAATCCTGTGGGAGAAGATTGCCCATCTTTCTCCCATGGAGCACCTGGTGGATTTGATCCACATGCCGTTGTATCTGCAATGACACACTCTTTACCACGAAATCTCCAGTAGATACTACTATATTACTTTGTACTATAAAGAGAATTTAATATGTTTATCAGAGAGGGGTTGTTGTTGCTGTTGTTTTTATGCCCTGTTGAGCCTGTGACTTATACTGATGCTTTGTGCAACAGCTCTGAAGCCTGTCCTGTCCTGAGCCAGTCTCACTGATTTCAACACACCTACCCTCATTGCCCTAGTTACTGTATCAATCCATTTCATCCAGGGTCTTCCTCTCCTGCTCTGTCCCTCCATCCTTCAGAGGAAAATGTCTTTCTCCAAGGCTCTGCCTTTCCTTGCCACATGCTCAAAGTATGTAAGATGGAGCTTCAAAATCCTAGGCTCTGAGGAGAAACTTGGTTTCACCCTCTCTAAGATTGACCTGTCACATTTTGGTACTTCTCACAATGTTTAGAATTTTCCCCCAATACTATCACACACTTAATAGATGTGTAAACATACTTTTATATGCAGAGAGAAACAAACAAAATATCTGTGACCTGATTTCTTATAATACTCTTTTTACTGATGATGATATGGAACAAAACTAAGAATATCTCAGAGGTATTCCTGAGATATTCCTGAGTTATTCATTAGTCTACACTAGGATATAAAAATATTAAACATTGATTTTTACTTTTAAAGAAGAAACAATGGATCCAAATGTTAGCAGAAAAGTAAATAACTATGGTAATAAAGCAAGTAAAGGAACATTGTTTTATAAAAGGAAACTGGTTCTCTTTGTCAGAACTGGTGTATTTGAACCTATGGCCTTCCATTAGAAATCAAATACAGCAAGGTTCTTTATAATCATCATCATCATCTTAGTTTTTATAAGTATACACTAATTATGTACAAAAATCACCTTTATGGAAACAGAATAAAGAGTAATAGATAATCTTGTTTCCCAAAGCTTACACAAATACAAAATTATTTCCAAATGAAAACAAGGAAGAAAAAAATAACTTTTAAAACATAGTTTGGTTGATGGCTGGGAATGGGGAGAGGAAATGGGAAGGACAAGTAATTTCAGAAGAGGGAAAACTGGTAGGAGTCTCACTGCTAATCCAAAGGTGATGCATCTCTAGCAGTTCATCTCCACCAGTGATTCCACCTCAGAAATGTGGACAATCTTCTAGAGAGCTATAAACATGGTGCAGGAGCAGTTATGAGTCGTTTGCAATCAGTGGCAATGCCTTGAGTTAGAGATGTACTTTGAAGGGAGGATTCTTGGGGATATACTTTGGACACATGGCCAAGAGAGACCAGTTGTTGGAGAAGGACATTATGCGTGGAAGGGTGGAGGGATAGGACAGGAGAAGAAGACGCTGGATGAAATGGATTGACACAGTAACTGGGGTAATGCTATTAGGTGTGTTGGAGTCAGTAAGACTGTTTCAGGAAAAGGCAGGTTTCAGGGCTGGTGTAAGTGATTGATTGGACAGCACATACCAATAACATATGTAGTAGAAATGACTCAGGATATGTTCTTTGAGAAAAAATAATTTAGAAGACATTTAGGGTCTATTTTATCTATCTAAATTGAATTTATTGATATCTTTCAAATATTTACTTACAGTTTTTACCCACCAAAGGCCAATACTCTGAGTTTATAGCTTTGAAGGAAGCCTGCATAAAAAAGAATATTTTACCAAATAATTATGTATAATAGAAATTCTTCCTGCTTGTTACCTTAAGAGGATAATAGCAGTTTATTTCTGAAATCAGTCAATTCATGTGTGTATTTTAGAATACCTTCTCAACTCCTGTAGTCAGTAGTCACATGTAACTATTTTTCTTTAAAAAACCCATTAAAATAATTAAGAATAAACATATTTGTACTAACCATACTAGCCACATTTCAGATAATCAGTTAACACGTATTATGTGGTGGTGGTTACTTCACTGGATTGCTTTTATCTGCCATCGAGTACGACCCTATGTACAACAGCCCTAAACCCTGCTCTATCCTGTGCCAATCTCACTGTCTCCAACACACCCACGGATTACCCCAGACACTGGATCAATCCACCTTCTAGAGTGTCTTCCCTTACTGCGCTGTCCCTCCACTCCCCCAAGCATGATGTCCCTCTCTAAGGACTGGTCCTTTCATGCAGCATGTCCAAAGTATGTCAGATGATAGAAATTTAAAACATCCCATTATCAAAGATGGTTCATCGATTCTGTTGAGAAGTGCTAGACTAGAGTTTTTTGTTGTCTTACATTTTTTTTAAACAACGGCATGAGAGGAATAGGCTAAACAAATTATCTATGAAGGAAAATTTAATTTACATGGAAATGGCTACATAATGACTGCCAGCATAATAAATCCTCCGTAGAAATTTCCCTGAGGCTAATTTCCTGGAGATTTCCCCATAATGTCCAGACTGGAGATATACTGCTCTGCAGAGAATACATATCATTATCAGATTTTGCATGCAGTGGTTCCATATTCTGATGAAATTTAGCTCTGAATGTCATACTCTTTGTCCACTAAAGGTCAGTACGTCTGCCTGAGCCATCTGAAAAGTAATTTGCATCAGATAATAATTACATTTTCATAGATGTCCTATAACTACAACTACTTTTCTCCGTGTTTCCCTTTTCCAACTTGCTTTTCTCAGCATTAACTTTATGGAAACTTTTGATGACATCAGTCCCGTTTAAAAACTTCTTAGAAAAGTCTTGAAATCTTAGTATTTACAAAGTCATTTTTGATATTATCTTAAACACATTTTGGCTTGACTTGCCATTCCTTTTCCATTTTTCTTTCTGTAAATAAAAGCCTTTTCAACTAGGAATATTGTTTATTTGTACGCTTGATCTTTGCCTAGGAAGCTCTGATATCTTATTAGTGGTCAGAATTTGCGCTGCTAACTCGAAAGTTGCTTTTTTCAAATCCACCAGCAGCTCTGTAGAAAAGAGAGGGACAAACTCTTCCCATGTGATTTACTGTCCCTGAAAACCTACTGGAGGGTCAACCTCACAACAGCAGTCTTTGTCTAATAAACTCTGTTGTCTTTAGTGGTAAAGCGTTATGGCACCAACTCAAAGTCATGAGGTTCAAATTCACCATCTGCTCCCTGGGAGGTAGAGGAACAGTTTTCTCCCCTGAACCTTACAACCCCTGAAAACTCACTAGAGGGTCAGCTATGAGCCAAGTTCAGCTCCAAGACATATAACAAAACCCAAAAATAATCTTTGCTTAGAATATTAGTCCTTATTTTTTTCATTTATTTGTATTTCTTATTTTTATTTTAAGAGTGTTCTAAAATCCCACTTATATTTTACACTTAGCATTTGTTAGTTACTTCATTGTTGTAGTTCCCTAGGACATAGTACACATTTTCATGAGACAATTTTTCTGTCCTACTTAATTTATTTGTTCTCCTGAATTTTTTTCTTGAGTTTGAAACCTTCGAAGACAAGATGTCATGTATAACTCTGATATCATCCTTATCTACTGTATATGCAGTATGCAGTAAACATTCACTATTGTTGTTGTTTTTATGTGCCACTGAGTCGCTTGCGAGGCATAGCAACCCTATGTACAAGAGCTCTAAATGCGGTTCTATCCTGTGCCAACCTCGCTGTCTCAAATGCACTCATTCCCACCACTCCACTCACAGAATTGATCCATCTGATAGAGGGTCTTCCTCTCCTTCACAGTACCTCCACTCTGCCAAAGATGATGACCCTCTCCAAGGACTAGTCCCCCTTGCAACATGCCCAAAGTAGGTCAGACAAAGCTTCCAAATCTTTGACTCCAAGGAGCATTCCGGCTTCACTTTCTCAGGAACAAACCTGTTTGTTCTCTTAGCAGTCCATGATATATTCAACACTTTTCTCCAGCACCACAGCTCAAAGGCATCAATTCTCTTTCTATCAACCCTATTCACTGTCCAACTCTCTGATGCATAGCGTGTAATTGTGAAGACTATAGCCAGGATCAGGCACACCTTAGTCTCCAGCCTGACATCGTTGCTCTTCAGTACTTTTGAGAGGTCCCTCACAGCTGACTTTCCCAACGCAATTCGTCTCTTGGTTTCCTGGCTGCTGTTACCAAGAGTATTGACTGTGGAGCCAATAAAACCAAAACTGTTAACTATCTCAATCTCTTCACCATCCATACTGATGCTGCCAATTGGCTCAGTGGTGAGAATCTTTGTTTTGATGTTCAGCTTCAACCCATATTGAAGACTGCAGTCCTTGACCTTGTGCAGCAAGCGCTTCAGGTCCTCCTCAGTCTGTTGTTGTTAGGTACTGTCATATCAAGTCAATTCTGATTTTAGGTACATCATGGACAACAGAACAGTTATAAAAACTGCCTGGTCATGTATAATCTCATATTCATGGCTATTGCTGAAACCACTGCTTCAATCTACCTCAGTGAGAGCTTTCTGTTTGTGTATTATAAGGTTTATGACAAAAAATATTAACTTAATAACCAATTGAAGTTCCTATCAACCTGCTGTGTTTTCAGACAAGAGTAATGGAATTAAGAGAAGAAAATAGTCTAACACTTTATAAAGAACAAAAGTTGCAGTTTTCTATTTTGAATATTTCAGTTAATGAGTTGATATTTAGCTGATATTTTAACAAATGATAGAATTTAATTTTATGTTAATCATAAGAGAATTTAAAAATTTTTTTACATGCTCAGAAAACTTTATTTCCACATGTTGTTGTGTACCACTGAGTCAGCATTGACTCAAAGCTGACCCTTCAGTGAGTTTTCAGAGGCAAGTAATCGTAGGGGAGGAGATTGCTCTTCTTGTTCCCATCGAGCAGCTGGTGGATTCAAACCATGTACCTTTTGGTTGGCACTGCAGCACCAGAGGCCACTAATGAGAGTATATTTTGTATGTCAATTTTACTGTTGTTGCTGTTGTTATGTGCCGTCGAGTCGTTTGCGACTCATAGCGACCCTGTGCATAACAGCCCTAAACCCTGCTCTATCCTGTGCCAACCGCACCGCCTCTGACACACCCATCCCGATTACCCCAGTCACCGAATCAATCCATCTCATAGAGGGTCTTCCCCTCCTGCGCTGTCCCTCCACCCTCCCTAGCATGATGTCCCTCTCCAAGGACCCGTCCCTCCTGCCAACATGTCCAAGGTATGTCAGACGAAGCCCCAGAATCCTTGCCTCCAAGGAGTAGCTTGGTTTAATCCTCTTCAAGATGAATCTGTTTGTTTTCCTGGCAGTCCATGGTACATTCAGTACTCTCCTCCAGCACCATAGCTCAAAGGCATCAACTCTCCTTCTGTCCTCCCTAGTCATTATCCAACTTTCTGATGCATAACAAGTGATTGCAAATACCATGGCCTGTATCAGGCGCACCTTAGTCTCCAGGGAGACACTGTTGCTCCTGAGTACTTTAGAGAGGTCCCTAACAGCAGACTTTCCCATCGCCATACGCTTTCTAATTTCCTGGTGCTGGTGCCAAGAGTGTTGACTGTGGAGCCGAGCAAACTGAAGCTGTGAACAATCTCAGTCTCTTCACCATCCATCCTGATGTGGTCCAGTGGTGAGACTCTTTGTCTTCTTGACACTGAGCCTCAGTCCATACTGAAGGCTGCAGTCCTTGACCCTTCGCAGCAAGTACATGAGGTCCTCCTCAGTTTCAGCAAGCAGTGAAGTAGTATGGGCACTTATATAAATTATCAGATTACCTTCATATTATGAATGGACCTCATAGGATTGTCTCCAAGGTTCATTATACCTATAATTAGACATTTTTGACAGAATTAACGCACTTATTGCCCTTGCTGTCATTTGATTTACACAGTATTAGATACCAGATTTCGGAAACCTTGAACTTGCAAAGAGACTTAAAGGAAATGAAGACACAGTCCATAGAGTCTTGAGATTATCTTTCCATATTCGTTTTGGATGTGGCATGAGCCCAGAATCACATGATTCAATTTCATGAAAACACCTATCTCTCTAATATCTAACCATACGTCTCTTTTTTCATTTGAGAACCTTATAATACACACTCCTTTTTAAAATACTAATTTATTTACAAAATGGTTTTGAGAGCAGATACTTCTAATTTCCCTCATCCACTCCACCCACCAAATTTTACAACTCCATTTTTAAGTTATTGTCTGTGTTAGATATTTTTCTGCCACCATACAAACCACTGAATCTTATGGATAAAACATATAGAAAAAGAATATTTATTCTGAAATGTGTAAGAATTATACAGTATAATTATTTTTATATTTATATTTTATATTTATTTTTGTAATTATATGGACATCTAACAAGGATATTTTACCTGCAAGAGTAATCATATGTTATGAATCATATCAGATTATATTATATATCAGATATTATACTATTTTCTTAAGAGTAAATAAGGCATATGTACAACATAATCACACTTATAAGTTTTAGAATCATAGGCAATTACTTTTATTATTCTTTTAATTGTTTTTACAATTGGACAATGACATTAAATGTTATGTTGTTGAATATTTACTCAGTTTACTTTCACATCTAGATATTTCTAACCATAATTTCAAATTGTAACCTCTTAACTGTTTATGAGTTCATTCAGGGCTTATATTTTTACCATAGTTTATATGTAGATAGTAAAAAGTAAGAAATGAAAGTCTGTGTTTTAGAACTTACTTTCAACTTAATAACTCAAAAACCTTAAAAGAGTTACGTTGAATTTTCTTAATATTAATTGGTCATTTAAAGTGACTTTTTTTGTAAGATTGTATTGTTGTTTCTAATTGTTGTTGAACTGACTGCAACTCATAGTGAACTTTGATGTACAACAGTTCCAAAGAGTATTTGGACTGATACTATCCTTAAAATCTCTGCTGTGCTTATTTAAGCCTATTGTTACAGTCGTTGTGTTCATCCATCATATTCGGGATCTACTATTTTACTGACCTTGTATTTTTCTAAACTGATAAGAGAGTAGTGAAATGTAGGTAACACAATGTGTATAAATTTGCTCAACAATAATAATTGCTCCTATGAGTGGCATCCGCTTCCTAAACAACATGCCTCTGGAAACTCTATGAACTTTGATAGATGATGGTAGTTATAGAAAGGCTTCAGGCCTTTTGTTCATAAGGTCTCTATGAGTTGTGCTCAACTTGCCGGCAATCAACAACAACAACAACAACATGGATTAAATATATGAATAAGAACAAATTCTGTGTCCTCTGAAAATTAGCCGCTAGTGAGGAGAAACAATGCAAATCAGAATTCAATATAAATTCAATGTCAACATAAGAAGTGAGCAAATTTTTAATTTGCTATTGTCATTGTAAAAAAAAAATATTACCTTGGAGATTTTCCAGTTTGGGATCTTTGCAATCTAACTATCTAGTTATAAATCCTCAAACTGTGGCTTTAGCTGATATGTATTCTAAGACTAAAGAGCTTTTGTTTGTATTTCTATTTATAAAATATACAGATAAATAGAACATTAGTATCATTAAATGAAATAGCATGGTGCAAATTTTTGAAAGGAACTTTCTTAGAATTGGATTAATGTCAAAATGAAGAGATAAAGTTAAAAATAAAACATATTACTTTGGCTGTATTTCTCTATAATAATCCTTCAGTATTCTTTAGGTTTTGGACAGATACATATTAATTTAGATTGTATTCTATTTGCTTTTCGTGAGTAGTGACTTATGTAATTATTTCCACATGGAACCTAAAAAGCATATGTTTTTTTTGTTTGTTTTTATTAAATTTTATTAGTTTTAATGAACATTTACAAATATTTTGGGTTTTCATTCATTCATTGTTGCACTGTTTTCTCCACCCTCATCCCCAGTTCGTTCTTCTTCCCCACTCCCATGTCTGTTTTAATTGTCCAATTGCCACAGTGCTT
>NW_006399779.1:17162790-17163989 GCF_000299155.1 Elephantulus edwardii
AAACAGTTTTCTCCCTTCTCTGTTTCAGAACAGCATACATTATTGAACCCATCTTACTCAGTCTCTCCCCAACCCCAAGGACAGTCCCATTCTACAACAGTCAATGCCTTTTATTACTTTTCTAATCAAATCCCCATTACTTTGTGCCTCCTCAGCATCCATCCCTCTGGTGCCCTTGTGGATTTTGAACCACTTATTCCACCGTCCCTTCTCCCATTCTCCATCTGGACAGTTATATTTATCCTGTTTCTATTTATTAATCACAACAGCCGTATTTTCCTTCAATCAATTCTTGCCACGTCGACCCTTCCTAGTACTGACACTTTATTGTTAATTTATTTTACATTCTGTTCTCTCGATTCTCCTGGTTTTCCAGATACCCTCCCATTTTCACAGTAAATGTCTTATGCAGTCTTTGGCCTTCTGTAACTGAGTTATTTCACTTAACATAGTGTCCTTCAGACTCTCTCATATTGTGCAGTATTTTATGAGTTCATTTTTCCTTAGTGCTGTAGTGGCTTAGTCCGTTGTGTGAAGGTACAGTAATTTTTCAATCCTTTATTGATGAGCACTTGGGTTATTTCCATTTTCTTGCTATTGTTAATAATGTTGTGACCAGCATAGGTGCTTCCATAGCATCTCCATTCATGCCTTGGCTCTGAGACCTTCTAAAAACAAATCAAAAGACTTTTCCATTAGGGTGAAAAGGAAATCCACAGATTGGGAAACTATATTTAACATTGGTATTTAAGACAAAGGACTCATAACAAAAATTTATAGAATACACAAGGCCTCCACAAGAAAAAGTCTGGTAACTAAATTAAAAATGGGTGTCAGGCATGAAGGAGAATAGTCATATGGAAAACAGACACATGAAGAAATGTTCAAAATCACCAGCAGTCAGAAAGGTGCAAATCAAAATAACAATAACATAATATCTTACCCTGTTGTTTGCTGTATACGGTAGAGTGGGAATTAACCCATAGCCGACTCTCCAGTGGGATTTCAGAGACAGTTAATCTCAGGAGGAGGAGATTGCCTATCCTGCTCCCATGATTTTACCCAGTAGCAATGGCAAACTTGAACGGGCCTGCAAACAATGAATGTTGGAGAAGATGTAGAGAGATTGAAACCCGATGGGATTATAAAACCACTATGGAAAACAGTTTGACATTTCCTAAAAAACGTTGAATATAGAA
>NW_006399779.1:17164089-17231609 GCF_000299155.1 Elephantulus edwardii
ATATATATATATATATATATATAGTATGTATGTATGTATATGTATATATGCATATATATTTTTTCTCATTAAAGGTTCAAAACAAAAAATGGAATATATGATTAGGCTTTATATGTGAGACAATGATCCAGAAAAGAGGATTTGCAAAAAGGACTGGGGGAGGGAGAGGAGAGAGAGGAAATTGTGCACAAATGCATGATTTTATTTTTTTTTTAGATGAGTTTGGGGAAAGAGAGAGGAAAATGAGCAACAATGAATGAAAACCCCAACTTTTTTGGTAAACTTTTGTTGAAGTCACAAAATAAAAAAATTTAAAAAAATATTTAAAAAAAAAAAGATTCATGGTTCCTAGAGCAAGAGGTTTGTTTATTCATTGCTGACTCACAGTTGTGGTGTCAACAACGGAGTTTAATAAGGAAGGTATTTGGACAGTGGGAGAAGCAAAGAATATTACCAAATAAAAAAAAAAATCCAAGTTTTAGACCAACAGTCCCAAGCACAATTCTTCATCTAGTCCAAGCTCCAGTTTCAGTATGACAGTCAAAGTCAAATCATCCAGCAAGGTTGCCTCAGAGTAGTTATAATTCTGCTTCTCCTTCAAGCATCAGCTAGAACAGCAAAAGCCTTTAAATGTAGCCAAATGCAAAAAAGCCTCAGGTATCATCTTGCCACAATTTCTCTGAAGCAATGCCAGGGTTTCATTCTCATAAGGGTCTAGCTCCAGTTTTCATCAAATCTTGCCACTACAGATCTTGCTCATCTCAAGTCATGCTACCCAGTATGGGAAGCACTGTTTTTCTTATCTTAGTGCCACAGTTATCTGTGATTTTCAGGACCATACTAATTTGCAAGACTGTAAGCTTGTAGTTAAGGTAGCTGGAAATTACAGGGGGCTAACAGTTATGGCTAAAAGTGTCCAACTTTTAGGCTAACACCACAATATCTAGTCGCACTTCCTTTAAAATATTTTTTTTTACCTTTTGGTAGTTTATGGGATGCTTAATAGTCTTTGTCAACACCAAAATCCAAAGTCATTCATTCTTATTTCCCCATCCTTATTCATCATCCACCTTTTAAATGCATAGGAAGCAATCAAAATGATCAGGGCACAGATCAGGTGCACCTTAGTCTTTAAACTTATATCCTTGCTTTTTAGCATTTGAGAGCCCTTTGAGGGCAGATTTACTCAATGCAATATATCTTTTGCCATTTTGACTGCTGCTGTCAAGTGAGTTAATTGTGGATCCAAGAAAAAATAATTACAAGCAACTTCAATCTTTGCTTTATACACCATGATGTTGTTAAAAAATTGTTGTTTTTATGTGCCACAAATTTGACCAAAACTCATAGCAACCTTATGGACAATTGCTCTGAGCCTTTCCCTTTTTTGAACCAAATTAACCATCTCTGACACATCAAACCCCATTACCACCGTTATAGTGTCAATCCATCTCATCCAGGCTCTTATTCTTCTGTACTGATCCTCTACCCACCCAAGCATTATGTTCTTCTCCAAGGACTGGTCCCTCCTGGAAACATGCCCAAAGTATGTGAGACAGAGCATCAAAATCCTTGTCTCCAAGGAGCAAACTCTTCTCACTCTTTCCAGGACCGACCTGCTTGTTCTCTTGGCAGTCTATGGTATGTTTAATACTTTTCCCCTGAGGACAGAACCTAGAACATTCTACTTTTGTTTGAGGTGGGGGAATTTATCATAATCTCTCAGAGGGAACATCTCCTGATATTTTTGGAGTCTATGGGCAACGGTGAGAATAATGAAAATAGTTTACTGTAAGTTCCAGTCACCCTCAAAATGAAGTTTCCCATTTTTAATTCTGAGTAAATAAATATAAATTAATAAAATAATGCATACATTTGTCATCAATATAGACTGAAAAATAGTTATAATCATAGCAATAAAAAATTCAAAGAAAGAGAAAGAGCCTTTTTCTATAATCTCTTGTGTCTGTGGATATGTTTTTCAATTTACTAACCCAATACTGTGAAATCAGATCTGCCTGGTACAGGAGATTGTGCCTCCTTTCCCAGCAGAGAATCTGGTGGATTTAAATCACATGTCACTGGGATTGCAGTGTAGCTTCTTTCCAGGAGGCTATCTGTTAGGAGAACAAATAGGTTTGTCCTGGAGAGGGTGAAGCCAGAATGCTCTTTAGAGTCAAGGATTCTGAAGCTTCCTCTGGCATATTTTGGGCATGTTGCAAGGAAGGACTGGTCCTTGGAGAGGGACTTCATGTTTGGGAGAGTGGAGGGACGGCACAGGAGAGGAAGACCCTCGATGAGATGGATTGATTCTGTTATTGGGGTGGTGGGAATGAGTGTGTCTGAGACGGCGAGGTTCACACAGGATATTGGATGGAGAGCGTTTAGGGCTCTTGTACATAGGGCCGCTATGAGTCGTAAGTAACTAGATGCCACATAACAACAACAACCCAATACATTTCTTAGTTTATATAACAGTTTGAGATTGGATTTCTTGTTAATTGCTTAGAAGAAAATTCCTGACTATGGTACACAGGTTCTTAGTGTTTTGGATAGGTGTGAGTGAATCAGTTCTCACTCATAGAGACTCCACATAGAACAGGATGAATTCATTCCCAATTCTGCACCATTCTCACACTCTGCTGTGGTTAAGTCAATTGTTTCAGCTACTGTGTCAATCCATCTCCTTAAAGGTCTTCCTGCATTAGTACCCCAAATTAGTACTCGTCAAAATTAGATTTTTTTATTTTATTTTTTTTTCTCTTCAAAGTCTGGCGCTTCCTGATACCATATTCAAAATAAGGAAAGTGAAGTAGGTGATAATTCTAAGAAGTATTTCTGGCTACACTTCTATGTCAGATTTGTTGATTCTTTTGGCAGTTTCCAGTGTATCCAGGTTTTTGGTCAAGAACATGCTTCAAAGGCATCTGTTCTTCTTAAGTCTTCTTTATTGATTGTACAGCTTTCACATGCATTGAAAATACCACAAAGAAGACCAAGCACACTCTTCCACTCTTCCTTCAGAGTAACATCATTGCATTATAGCACTTTAAAAAGTTCTTTGCAGCAGATGTACCCAACAGTATAAGAACATAACTAAACCAAACAACAAAAAAAAGACCCCCCTCTCATTTCTATTGTTTTACCTGCAAGTAATCTTACATTAAGTTTCTGAAAGGATACGTTTTTATGGTATAAGACTGCTCATATTTGTCCCACAGAGAGTATAGAGGATTTGAACTGTCAACCTTCTAGTTAGCAGTCTGACACTTTAAACACTATGACACCAGTGCCACACTAGTCCCTCAGTTGTCTAAAATATTTTTTGTTTATTTATTTTCAAGAGAGTAGGAGAATAATATTATCTTACGTTAGGAGTAATTAACAGTTTATTAAAATCTCAGAGTGAGTAGCTTCATAAAATTTGACTATAAAGTATTTTTGTCTCATCTCAAGAGAAATCACATTATTGATGGGTGGATTTAGCATGGATGGTATAGATCCAAGCTTAATCTCTCTCCATTGTTATACTTTGCTTTGAACAATTTAATTTCCCCCAAATTCTTCTGATAGTCAAAGTTTTCTGCCTTCTGGCTGAAGAATATTTATAAAATAATCACACTGTGTATTTGTATCTTTGAAATTTTAAACCTTACACTTTCTTTTCTCTCAATCTTTTGCTTAAATTCATTGGAAAGCAGAATCTCTTGTGATTCTGGTGATAAATCACCATATTACAACCATCGGGGCATTTAATTTGCAGCTAAAATCAATTGGGACCTGCTGATGCCAAAAAGTAATATGTATCAGTTAAAGGGAAAAAAAAAGAAACAAAAACCTAACCCTCCATAAAAATTTCTAGAGCCATAATTGAGATATGTATTGCTGAGGGAAAAAATATGGGTATTACACTTCATACAAGACGGACCGTCAGTCACCTTGATGACCGTACAATAATTGATGGTTTGTAAAAGCCAAATAGACAAATTGTAAGAAAAATGCACTTTGACTTTAACATCAACATTCCTGTTATTTGGCTGGAATAAGAAAATCAAATGGTTTTGCAGAAAAATAGAGAAATATAGAGCAGCATTTAGACTTTCCACTAAGATGTATGTTTACTGGTGTAGGAGGTTGAGGATTTTGATTTTAATCAAAGGTCATATTGCATCAATAATGTGTGCTGTCAAGGACTTCTTTAATGTGTTAATAACAAGGATGTTAAAGACTAAGACACAACTGACCTAAGTCATGGTATTTTCAAATGCTTCAAATGTGTGGATGCTGGACAATGAACGAGGCAGACCAAAGGAGAATTGGTGCCTTTGAATTATGATATTGGTGAAGGGAAAGGAATACATTATGGACTTCCAAAAGAACAAACCTCTGTCTCAGAGGAAGTACATCTTCCTCCTTAGAGGCAAGGATGATGAGACATTATCTCACATACTTTGAGCATATTATCAGAAGTGGCACCTCTTTGGAAAAAGGTATTGTATTTAGAAAAGTAATGGTTCCACAAAAGAGAGGAAGACCCTAAATAAGATGGATTGACAAAGTGACTGCAACAATGGGTCTTAGCTCATTAAGATTAGGTTATGTTTTCATGGATGCAATGACACTATGACTTAGAGTTTAATTGATGGCACCTAAGGAAAACAATTTTAATTTAAAGTATAAACCAGTAAATACTGTTTTTACTGAATATTGTCAAGTTATAGGTTATTAACTTTTCCATAAATTCATTTATAAATTACTGAAACAACAGAAGTTCTGTATGAGAGAATGCCATGGCTATTTAAAGAGATGATACTATAGTAGATGATGAGATAGAAACACCCTATGGCCCCATTTGAGTCCTGGTAATAGATAGGATAATAAAATTGTAGTTTTGTGCTATGTACTAAAGAAATATTTTCCCTAAGTAGTAAATAATAATCTGGGTTATTGTCTCTGTTATATAGACATAAAAAATCTTTTTCTATCACATATAGGGCAAGAATTATTACAAAGTGTTATTTAAAGAATTAAAAGCTGGATTGACTTTGAGCTGTGGTGCTGGAGAAGAGTATTGAAAGTATCATGGACTGCTAGGAAAACAAACAGATTCATCCTGGAAAGGGTTAAACCAGGTGGCTCCTTAGAGGCAAGGATTCTGAGGCTCCGTCTAACATACTTTGGACATGTTGTAAGAAGAGACCAGTCTTCGGAGAGGGACATCATGCTTGGGAGGGTAGAGGGACAGCGCAGGAGGGGAAGGCCTTCTATGAGGTGGATTGATTCATTGACTAGGGTAATCGGCATGAGTGTGTCGGAAATGGTGCGATTGGCACAGGACAGAGCAGGGTTTAGTGTTGTTGTACAGAGGGTCGCTATGAGTCGCAAGTGACTTGATGGCACATAACAACAACAACAAGAAAAACAACAACATGTAAATTATCAGGTACTTTGTGTGCAAAGTATGCCTATCATTATATAAGGCAAATTACTCCCTGTGCTCTATTAAGACCAACTTTATCACTGAGAAAAGTGAGGTTTACAGTTGAATTTGCCTAAGGTTACACAGTTTTTAAATGAAAACTATATTCTGAACCGATGTCTATCGTATTCTAAATCTGTGCTCTTCTAGGGCTTACCAGAGAGCATATCATAGTGTAGAATGGATGATGATAGCTAAGAAACTAAGTGAACTCTGTGGATAATAACAACGAAACTGTCATAAGCAATGAAAATGCTTTTCTTATTTAGTATAGTAACATTTGCAAAGCTATGAGTAACAATCTGATGAGTTTGGAGCCTTTCTTCTTATCTTACTATATACTTGATTTTAAGCATGTTACTTAAGCCCTTTAAATGCAATGACTTATTTTAAAAAGGATTAACAACTGACAAACACAAACTGTTATAGTAAAAAGCTTCATGTCTGATGGCCACATAAAGGTAGTTGAAGAGGCAAAGATAAATTAGAGTTATAATTTCTACTTCTAAGTGCTGCCAAATATTATCATTGCCATGAAGTATCCTGTTATTGTTAGGTGCTGTCAAGTCGCCTGAAACTCATAGCGACCCTATATCCTACAAGTAGATAACATATGGCGAGGAGAGGAATAATGAAACACTGGACCCAGTGGCTGCATCAAAGTATTAAATATAATGGAGATCATGAATATTGAGCAAAGTAGGCCAAGAATTAGATCTGCTCTTTATAGAGTTCCACTGAGTCATGGTAGACTCAATGACACCTAACAACAGTATCAGGAACAGCGTGGCAGCAAAGGTGATGTTTGACTATTAGCTGTATAACGACATGAAGCTCATCAGTGATAATCTGAAGAGAATGGGTTATAAGAGCAGATAACAAATAATTATTTTAAATTAAGAATAACCTTCATAAATTTCATAAGAGTTTAATCATCAATGTGACCAGTATAGAGTGAAGATGTGATTAAGTGAAAAAGGATATTCAACAACGCCCTAATCAGAAAAGGTCTGTGTTTGGCTGCTTACACTACAAGCTAATTAAATCCTTTAAGCGTATTTTGTTCAGATGCCAGTGACCTGAGAGAAAATTGTGAGCATGAATGCCCTAAAGACCATTTGTTGACATCTCGGGATCAAACCAGGCTTCTTAAATGGGTGGTGAAATGGGAGTAACGTGGTCAGAGGTTCAATAAGTTGTT
The DNA here is from genome assembly GCF_000299155.1 of Elephantulus edwardii. Classification (NCBI taxonomy): domain Eukaryota; kingdom Metazoa; phylum Chordata; class Mammalia; order Macroscelidea; family Macroscelididae; genus Elephantulus; species Elephantulus edwardii. The sequence continues at coordinate 17,170,770 of NW_006399779.1, forward strand.
TCTCAGATCCCTTGTGCTTTATGTTCAGAAGGAGATTGACACTTCCCTGCAGATAATATACCCTGTGTCTTACGTAATTTACCTAGTGATTTTTTTTGTTTGGTTGGTTGGTTTATTCCAGGGTGATCTGATCATAAATCCTTACTTTCTGGAATAATAATCCTACAATTTGCTATCAATCAGAATAATAGATCTTAAAAAATAACTATTTACTATCGTTCTAAACACAAGTTATTTAATCAAAGGACATAATTTTAAATAGGCATCTTCTATTTTTAATCTTTGCCATAGCCCTTGGTTAAATAAAAATGTTATAAACAAGAGAAGAAGGACAGTGGCAGTGACATAGGTAAATATGGATTATAGTTACCCATTTGTGGAGTTACCCATTTGTGGAATATAGACAAAAGAAAAACCCTCAGAGGAAGCTGAGAAAAAAATAAGAAGCATGAAGAAAATTAATGAAATATTACTTAAGAACGCAGAGACTAAAGAAGGACAATAATAAAAGATGTTTCTGATAATTTGAAAAAACATAGTCAAAGAGTTGTTTAACTGTCAAGGAAAAGAGATTTTTTTTTTTTTTGTAGTATTATCTATGAACAACAACTCTTTCTTAAGAATTGTGCTCAGATTAAATTAAATGAAAACAAAAAACTCAGATTAAATTGAGTGAAAACAAAAAACGCAATTGTTTTAGTTAGCTAATGCTACATTTCTTAAACTGAAGGAACTGAAGAACAAACCTCAAGTTGCAGTTCTTAAGTATGCTTTGGGCAGAATGTGAAATGATCCAGGAAGTCTTAAAAGAAAATGGAAAGAGTATACAGAGTCATTGTACTAGAAGGAATTGGTGGATACAGAAGGATTTAATGAAACAACGTATGAGCAAGAGACTGTGGTGATGAAGGAAGAAGTTCAAGCTGCTCCGAAAGAATTGGCAAAAATCAAGGCCCCAGGAATTGATGGGATATCTATTAACATATTTCAATAAACAGACACTGCCCTGGATGTGCTCACCAAGTTGTGCCAAGAAATATGGAGGATAACCACCTGGCCAACTGACTGGAAGAGATCTATATTTGTTCTCTTTCCAAAGAAAGGTGACCAAGAGTGTGGAAGTTTTTGAGCTATATCATTGATATCAAATGCAAGCAAGATTCTGCCAAAGATTATCCAAAAATGACTGGAAATGCACATCAACAGATAACTGTCTGAAGTGCAGGCTGCATTTAGAAGAGGCTGTGGCAGGAGAGATATCATAGCTCATGTCAGATGGATCTTGGTTGAAAGCAGGGAGTACCAGAGAAATGTCTATCTGTGTTTCATTGACTATGCAAAACATATTTGACTGTGTAGGTCACAACAAACTGTGGCTGAGATAAATGGGAATCCCAGAACACTCTTGATTGTGTTTATGTGAAACTTATGGACCAGGAGGCAGTTGTCAGAGCAGAGCAAAGAAATACTGTATGGTTCAAACTTGGGAAGGGTGTGTGTCAAGGATGTGTCCTTTCTCCGTATCTTTTAAAATCTATAAGTGGAACATATTATCCAGGAGGCTAGGCTCTTTGCAGAGAAATGTGGCATCAGGATTGGAGGTAGACTCATCAAAATCTGTGTTATGCAGATGACACAACCTTGATTGCTGAAAGTGAAGAGGACCTGAAACACTTGCTGCAGAAGGTCAAGGACTGCAGCCTTCAATATGGATTGAAGCTCAACATTAAGAAAACAAAGATTCTCACCACTGGGCCAAAGGCAGCATCATGATAGATGGTAAAGATATTGAGATTGTTGTCAGCTTCAATTTGCTTGGATCCACAATTAACTCTCTTGGTGCCAGCAGCCAGGAAATTAAAAGACTAATTGGCATTGGTAGTCTGTCAGAGACTTTTCCAAAGTACTGAAGAGCAACAGTGTGAAGAGCAACAGTGTCAGTCTGGAGACTAAGGTGCACCTGATACAAACCATGGTCTTTGCAGTTTCTTGCTATGCATCAGAAAGCTGGACAATGACTAGGGCTGATAGAAGGATAATTGATGCTTTTGAGCTATGGTGCTGGAGAAGGATCCTGAATATACTATGGACTGCTAGGAAAACAAACATGTTCATCTTGGAGAGGGTGAAGCCAGGCTGTTTCTCGGAGGCAAGGATTTTCTGAAGCTTCATCTGATATACTTTGGACATGATGCAAGGTGGGATCAATCCTTGGAGAGGGATGTCATGTTTGTGAGGGTGGAGGGACAGCACAAGAGGGGAAGACTCCTGATAAGGTAGATTGATTTAGTGACTGGGGTTATGGGGATAGGTGTGTCAGAGACACTAAGATTGGCATGGAATAGAGCAGGGTTTAGAGCTGTTGTACATAGAGTTGCTATGAGTCTCAGGTGACTCCACGACACATTACAACAACAACAATAACAATGCTACATAACAATTCACCTCTGAAATGAGTACTATAAAACAATTATTTATCATGTTCATGGAGTTTATGGGTCAAACATTTAGAGGAACATAGCTGGATGATTTTTACCTGCAGTATCTTGTACATTGTAGTCCAGGGTCCTCCAGAGCAGGAGTTGTATGAACATTTCCTCAGGCTGGAATTTTGTCTTTTAAAGTAGTTCAGTAACATTGTTGGCAAGTTGATGTGGGTCACGGGCCAGAAGCTGTAGTTTCTTTCCACACCAGTCTCTCCATGGTGTTGCATAAGTGTTTACATAGAGATCATTGGTGTCTCCTGAAGCAAATGATTCAAAAGATCAGAGAAGAATCTGAAATAGTTTCCATTATCTTCTCCATTCTCTATAAATATTCTGAATTATCTGACTCAGATGTGAAATTTCATTATTTCTTTATTTTTTTTTTTTTTATTGGTCAGACAGGTCAGCCCTCACTCACATGTAAAAAGGGACTACACAAGGGACTAAACACCAGGAAGCAAATATTACAGAGAAACAAAATAGTGGCTGACTGTCATGGCAGACTTTTACACTATCAAGTTCATTGACTGGGCTGCAGTTGACAGTAAATCAATGATAGTTATCATTATTGCCACGACAACTGAATACCAAATGTAATAATTGGAGGTAAAGACATACAATTCATTTCTTGACATGACAAAAACTGACAATTGAATGAAAATTCAAACTCTGTTCTTAGAGATTTTTCTACTGCTAATTCTTGCTTTCTCCCACCCCTGTCTTGTCAATAATCATTAAGCACTGAGATCCAGCAACTTTTCCTCATGAAAAAGTCAGAAAGTTGTTGGCCATCATTAGCTTTCCTTTCAGAACTCTGCTTCAGTCAAAATGATTGTCGTCTGGAATGCAGCAAAGTAAAGTATGGCCTTAGCAAACAGAAATTGGAGACAGTGTACTCAGAGAGAGTAGGATTGGAGATTACAGATCCTGTCTTAACATATACATATATCCTGTATTATGACTCTAGTGAGATGCCTTGTCCTTGTTTATCTCCGACCTTTGCTTTCCTTGCTCCTCATATTTCTCATATTTCTGATCTTTGTGTCTGCTGACTGACATATGGCACTTATTTTCGTTAGCATCTGAATAATGTCTTATTTGCAGGAAACTTTCATCTAATTTTGCATCTACAAATAACCAACTGGCATGAGAGCATTATCTCTGGAAAGATGCTCTATACAGCTCTGGAGCAATCTAAAAGAATTTTAAATTCTCACACAGAACTTTATTGTGCTAAGTTATTGTGAGGTGTAGATAAATCAAGGAAAATGGGAAAATTATGCAAGAAGAAAATAACTAGTTGAGTTCACCAAGTTTCTGATGGTCACACGTGTGTTAGGGTGGAATAGTGCTCCAAGGAGTTTCCAAAGACTGATTTTTTTTTTAAAAATAGGTCACTAATTCCTTTTTCTAAGACAACTGTGAGTAGATTAACTAAAGTTTTAATTGATAATTGTAGTCCAATAACTTCCTGAAATGCTTGGATTTAAACAAATAACAAAACCCACTGTCAATTTTTACTTATACTGAGTGGCTATGAAATTAGAGCTCTCTGTAGAAGGAGTCTACCTTTCTCCCATAGAGGATCTAGGGGATTTCATTTAGTACTTAACACATAACACAATAAGATAGATAGCAGAGCTCTGATTTTAAAAGAAATGTAAATCTCAGGCACTGATGAAATCATGGTATACAAATTGTCCATGAAAATGTAAGACAAGCTGACCAACTGAATCATTTAGGTATAAAATGATTGAAAACTTCTCTTGGTTAGAGTAATAATATTTTACCTTTGTTGCTGCTGTTGTTTTTAAGTGCCATCCAGTCATAGGTGACTCATAGTGACTCTATGAAAGAAGGACCTGAACACTTGTATAACGTTCATTGTTTCTCCAGCTTCATATGGTTTCTGGAGGCAAGCTATTTCGAAGGGGATGCCACTCCTGCTTCCACTTGTTTTAATCAGGGAGCTCCACCAAACACTGTCTACCATGGGTAACCATTCTCACATTTGGGGTCATAGTGTTCAGCATTATACTTACAAGAGTAAAGTGGTGGCTGACTACAGGATCCTGACTTCAATACGAAAGACTTAATTGTGACTCTTACACAGCCACTATGTGTATGTCACAGGAACGTTGTGAATCATTATGATCTTGAACAGATGTCAAAAATTTCTGGAAAATAACATACTAGGAAGAAAAAAAATAACTGAAGATCTATTTTTGAAAATGATCTAATAATAATCCTATTGAATACAGTGATTCCAACTGTATCTAATCATGACACTGTACTATGATATTAAGTAGGAGACCTGAATCAGTGACAATTTATAACAACACTATACTTAAGTAGTATTTGGTGGAGGTTGTAAAATGATTGCATTATACACACACACACACACACACACACACACACACACACACACAGAAAATGAGGAACAGAATCAAGATTAAGTTGACTCTGAAGAGGTGAAGATCAGACATACTTACATTTTTTATATTTTTACCATTTCTGACACCAGCTATCTTTCTATTATCACCCACATAAAACTCTTGCCTGCTGGGTTTCATAATTCATTGTAATGAGCATAAAGAGACTCACAGGATATATTCACAATTAAGCAGTTTATTCAGGACGCAGTAGGCTGCAACCCAGGATCAGGATAATCTTGAAAATTACAAGATACAGCTGAGGAAACAAGATACAGATTTTCAATCCAGAGTGGTGTAATAAAAGACAGTTCTTATCCTTTCTTCTGTGCTAAGCAGAAAGCCTTTCTCTGCAATTCCAAGTACCAGGACTTCCAGAGGTCAAGCCCACGGCATAGTTTTATTTCAGGTATGATCACTTGCAAATTGTTTTCCAACTACACCCATTACTTCAGAGTAAGTGTTATAGTCTTCTGTATGTTTCTTTGTTTTGCATTGTTTTATTTTTTTACCCTGGGTTTCGGTGTATTTTATTTATTATTTATTTATTGTAATTTGAAGGTTTACAAACAAACTGATTTTTCTATTTAATTATCCATACTACCCAAAGTTTTATACACATATTTAGACTGTCATAGTTTTTACTTTATTGGTAAATGTCCAGAGGCACCTGGCTCTATCTTCATGGTCCTTATACAATGATACTTGTTCTCTTTGTCTCACTAGATCTGCAAACACATTGCAGCTGTCTCATAGAATTTTCCTCCCTCGTTCTCATTACTCTACAGGTGTTCTGTCTTGGAACTCTCCCATATTAACTTTCTCTCATTGTCTTCAGTGTTACAACTCTTTCTCTACTGAGATTAATAGGTTCTAAGCACATGGACCCTGGATCCAAAGAATACAGTATACTCCAGGTACTTCTTAGCGGTAGTGAGGTTCTCATAAATCTCAGTGGGATTGAAGATTATTTACACAATAACGTCACAATTAGTTTTTATAGACGTAAAAATTTCTATCGAGATCACTTAATTCTATTTGTTGCTTTTGTACACCTCATTTGCATGGTACATCTTGTAATATTGTGACAGAGCTATCAATTTTTGCCGAAATTATAAACCCAAGGTCAGAAAGGTCATATAACAGAGATGTCTAGTACATTAAAAGGGTTCCAAATTCCAACGATTTAGTACACTTATTACAAATATAGTATAAATAAGGAAAAATACAAAGCAGTGCTTATATTACTTGATCTTATGGATTTGTACCTACCTTTATGCAAGCTAAGCATGTGTTAAAATGATATATTACAGTTACATACTGGAGTTATAATAATTTTATTTAAATAATTATGGCTACATAAGTTATTACAGTACATATAATATGAAAAATATCTCCATAAATACTCATAAACAACATCGAAAAAAATCCTTCATCAGCTGAATCTCAAAGTAAATCTATTGACTTCAAAACAATTTTAAAAAATCTCTCTGGTGATTGATACTGTTTGCTGGTTATATTTTGTTTGTGTAATAATGTATAAATGTTTAATTAGAATCAAAATAGATAAATGTGCAATTGAAGTATGAAAATGGTGAAAAAAAAGAAAATGGTGAAAAAATATATAGACTGTAACATCTAAAATTCTATTGGAATTTATTTCTTCTGTTGTATGAACTTCAAAATTAACATTAGTTACATTTGTTCACTTGCTATTCTTAAGCTTGTGGAAATGGAATACAACTTAAAAAGTAAACTATGTGTGCCATTATTTTATAATAGCTTTGAACACTTTAGAAATTGAAAGGAAGAAAATTAAAGTGGAAAAAAAAATTTATAGCCTTGGTATTTGTGACTAGAGTTATTTTAGTATAGACTTGCATTTAGGTATAATTTTTGTTCAGAACACATATTTGTGCACCCAGTTTATTATCGTTCTGCCAGCTGAGATACTTTACTTACAAAATAATGGTTTTGTGAGCTTTTAGTGTTTTGTGGCAAATACTAAATCCACTTTTATTGGATTATTTTTTATTGTTTTATCTTTCTCTACTATCTGATAAGAATTTTGCTTTTCAGGAGTCCCTAAAACAATACATGTCATTAATTAATGCTTTGCAGTGTTTATTGCTTTCTATCTTAATTTATACGTTATCCTTTATGAAGAAACTCTGGTAGCTTAATGGGCAAGAAGTTGCATTGTCAACACAAAGAAAAATAGTTCAAATACACCAATTACTCTAAGGAAGAAAAATAATCAGGCTTTCCCCATGTCATTTACACTTTGAAAACCCAATTAAAAGTCAGGTATGAGTCACTTCTGTGTCAAGACAATGAGTCTGACAAACTTTTGTAACTATCAGGAGTAGTCTGTTAATGCAGCGTCATGAGGAAGCACAAGGAAACTATGGCGGCAGAGTCCCTAGGGATATGTGCTACTAACCCTGTAATCATACCTCCACGGACATTTGAGGACACCAGCTGCTACTACACAAAAACAAAAGTAATTGTCTCCTGTGCAATTTACAGCCTCAGAAATACACAAGACACTCAACTATGAGGTGGTTCCAACTAGACAATACTGAGTAGTTGTTGTTATGTGCCATTGAGTCACTTGCGACTCATAGCGACCCTATGTACAACAGCCATAAACTGCTCTTTCCTGTGCCAATTGCACTGTCACAGATATACCCATCCCCATTACCCCAGTCATTGAATCAATCCACCTCATAGAGGGTCTTCCTGTCCTGCACCGTCCCTCCACCCTCCCAAGCATGATTTCCCTTTCCAAGGACAGTCACTCCTTACAACATGTCCAAAATATGTTAGATGAAGCCACAGAATCCTTGCCTCCAAGGAGCTGCCTGGTTTAACCCTTTCCAGTCTGAATCTGTTTGTTTTCCTAGCAGTCCATGGTACCCTCATAGTCTTATCGAGCACAACAGCTCAAAGGCATCAATTCTCCTTCTGTCCTGCTTGGTCATTGTCCAGCTCTCTGATGCATAACAAGTGATTGCGAAGACCATGGCCTGTATCAGATGCACTTTAGTCTCCAAAGAGACACCATTGCTCTTCAGTACTTTGGAGATGTCCCTAACAGCAGACTTTCCCATGGCAATACACCTTTTAACTTCCTGGCTACTGGTGCCAAGAGTGTTGACTGTGGAGCCAAGCAAACTAAAGCTGTGAACAATCTCAATCTCTTCACCATCCATCCTGATGCTGCCAAATGGTCCAGTGGTGAGAATCTTTGTCTTCTTGACATTGAGCCTCAATCCATATTGGAGGCTACAGTCTTTGACCCTCTGAAGCAAGCGCTTCAGGTTCTCCTCAGTTTCAGCAAGCAGGGTTGTGTCATCTGTATATCGCAGATTGTTGATAGATCTTCCACCAAACTTGACCCCACATTCATCCTCATAGAGCCCAGCCTCCTGGATAATCTTTTCTGCATACAGGTTGAAAAGGTATAGATATAGGACGCACCCCTGGCATACATCCTTCCCAATTTTGAACCATGCAGTGTTTCTCTTCTCTGTTCTGATGACTGCCTCTTGGTCCACGTATAGGTTTCGCATTAGAAGATTAAATGTTCTGGGATTCCCATTCTTCTCAGAGTTAGCCACAGTTTGTTATGATCCACACAGTCAAACGCCTTTGCATAATCAATGAAACACAGATATACATTCCTCTGGTATTCCATGCTTTCAGCCAAGATCCATCTAACATTAGCTATAAAATACTGAGTAGAGTTGAGTAAATGTAAACCTATAAAAAGACATAACATCGATACCACAGATACAGGCTAATACTAATTCTAATGCCCGTTATTGACACAGACTTTTTCACTTCACAATGTTGACCTTATAGGTACATAGTCCCAAAGACATTCAACTGATATTTGTAAAACTTCCATAATTTTTAATTTGTATTGTTATAGGACATAATCTGTTATTATTACTACAGAACAGGAAAATCCCTCATGATATTCTTTTATGTCATTTACTCACCCAGTAGAGGAACTGACACACAAAATAAACCCATTGTCAGTGATCAAACCTAGAAGTCTCTTAGGAATGAATGAAAAGAAGTTCAGTCGGGGAATAATGACAACAGGTGTCGAGCAATGCATAGTGATATTACTAAATGCTCCAAAATACAAAAATGCTAAGGCTTTTTAATACAGGAGATGCTTATGTAAATAATAACAATTATTATTGCTGTTGTTATGTGCCATCAAGTCATTTGCGACTCATAAAGATCCTATGTACAAGAGCCCTAAATTCCATTCTATCCTGTGCCAGCCTTGCTGTCTCGAACACATTGATTCCCACCATCCCAATCACAGAATCGATCCCTCTCATCAAGGGTCTTCCTCTCCTGCGCCGTCCCTCCACTCTCCCAAACATGATGTCCCTCTCTACGGACCAGTCCCTCCTTGCAACATGCCCAAAGTATGTCAGACGAAGCTTCAGAATCCTTGACTCTAAGGAGTATTCTGGCTTCACCGTCTCCAGGAAAAACCTGTTTGTTCTCCTAGGACTCCATGGTATGATTCAACACTCGTCTTCAGCACCAAAGCTCAAAAGCATCAATTCTCTTTCCATCATTCCTAGTCATTATCCAACTCTCTGATGCATAGCACATAATTGCAAAGACTATAGCCTGAATCAGACGCACGTTAGTCTCCAGCCTAATGTTGCTCTTCAGTACTCTTGAGAGGTTCCACATAGCTGACTTTCCCAATGCAATTCATTTCTTAATTTCCTGGCTGTTGTTACCAAGAGTGTTGACTGTGGAATAAAGTAAACTAAAACTGTTAACTATCTCAATTTCTTCACCATCCATACTGATGCTGCCAATTGGCCCAGTGGTGAGAACCTTTGTTTTCTTGATGTTGAGCTTCAATCCATATTGAAAGCTGCAGTTCTTGACCTTCTGCAGCAAGCACTTCAGTTCTTTCTCAATTTCAGCAAGCAGGGTTGTGTCATATGCCTAACACAGGTTGTTGATAACTCTTCCACCAAATTCTGATGACACATTCCTCCTCCTCATACAACCCAGCGTCTCAGATGATCTGTTCTGCATACAGATTGAAAAGGTATGGAGACAAAATACACCCTCATTGACCCCTTCTTGATTTTGAACCATATAATGTCTCCTTGCTCTGTTCTGACAACTGCCTCTTGGTCCAAGTATAGGTTTTGTATAGGCACAATCAAATGTTCTGAAATTCCTTTCTTCTCAGAGTCATCCACAGCTGCTTGTGATCCACACATTCAAAAGCCTTTGCATAGTCAATGAAGCACAGATAGACATTCTTCTGGTATTCTTTGCTTTCTGCCAAGATCCATCTAACATTATGTATAATATCCCTAGTACCACGACCTCTTCTAAATCCAGCCTGCACATCTGGAAGTTCTCTGGTGATATATTGTTCCAAATGTTTTTTGATAATTTTCATCACAGTCTTGCTTGCATGTGCTATTAATGATATTGTTCGAAAATTTCCACATTCTGTCGAGTCACCTTTCTTTGGAATGGGAACAAATATTGATATCTTCCAGTCAGTTGGCCAGCTGGCTGTCCTCCAGATTTCTTGGCATAACTTGGTGAGCATTATTGTTATATACTGTGGAGTAAAACTCTTAGCTGACTTTCTTGCAGTTTTTTAGAGGTTGTGAACCTTATGTAAGGAGATTGTCCCCTTTCCTCCATAGCACCAGTTAGCAGGTTCTAATTGTGTGTTTTTAGGTTGTCAGTACAACATTGTTAACTCTAACCCATTCAAGCACAAGTAATATACTAGTAACCTCAAAACATATATCACTTCATATGCAGATGCCCTAGAGAAAGCTTGCACAAGTATTTTATGTAAATGATTTTTTTTATCTTTCTAGAACAAAGGATACTTGTACAAAAAACATTATTTATAATAACACTCTTAATTTAGAACATTAATACATTATTCTGAATTTAGTCCTAAAAATCTCTCATTTCAAGGTCATCTAGCAAAGACATTTTTTTTCAGAAACTCTTTGATCTCACTTGTTTATCTAATAGATAAATGGGTAGACTTAAAATACTCATTAACTCGGGTTAACTATCAAGGCTTCAGAGTTTCAGGTAATAGCTATGAGTCATTTCTCCTAACCTATCCCATCTCTACTTCTAATATAGTCTTAATCCTCAATTTTTGAGATGATGAGTTAAAATATATTTGGTCCTTGACTGAGATTTCACACATTGGAGTTGGAAGGTAGAAATAGTTCATTATTTTCTCTTGGATTACTAAATTTGATTTATGTTAACTTAATGTTATATTTTTTTGCAAAGGCATATGACTATATGGATCAAAACAATTTGTGGTTAACCTTGAGGAGAATGGGAATCCCAGAAGACTTGATTGTGCTTAAGTGAAACCTATGCTTGGACCAGGAATCAGTAGTCAAAACAGAGCAGGGAAACACTGCTTGGTTTAAAATCAGGGAACACATCAGGGATCGATTCTGTCTCCATAACTTTTCAATCTGTATGCAGAACAGATCATTTAGGAGGCTGAACTTTATGAAGAGAATTGTGACAACAGGAATGGAGGAAGACTCATCAACAACCTGTTGTTGTTGTTGTTATGTGCCGTCGAGTTGCCTGCGACTCATAGCGACCCTATGTACAACAGCCCTAAACTCTGCTCTGTCCTGTGCCATTCGCACTGTCTCTGACACTCCCATCCCAATTATCCCAGTCACTGAATCAATCCACCTCATAGAGGGCCTTCCTCTCCTGCGCCGTCCCTCAACCCTCCCAAGCACGATGTCCCTCTCTAAGGACCGGTCTCTCCTCACAACATGTCCAAAGTAAGTTAGACGGAGCCTCAGAATCCTTGCCTCCAAGGAACCACCCGGTTTAACCCTCTCCAGGACAAATTTGTTTGTTTTCCTAGCAGTCCATGGTATTCTCAATACTCTTCTCCAGCACCACAGCTCAAAGCAACAACCTACATTATGCAAATAATACAACCTTGTTTGCTGAAATTGAGGAAGACTTGAAGTGCCTGCTCCAGAAGGCCAAGGAGTCAATATGGATTAAAGTTCATCATCAAGAAAATAAGGATTCTCACCACTTGGCTAATTGGCAGGAGGAACATGATGGATGGAGAGGAGATTGAGGTTATTAACAGTTACAGCTTGCTTGGCTACACATAAAACACTCTTGGCACTAGCTGTCAGGAAATCAAAAGACGAATTGCATTAGGTAAATCTGCTGTCAGAAACTTCTCTAGAGTACTGAGAAGCAATGATGTATGTCTAGAGACTAAGGTGTGCCTGATCCAGGTGTGGTATTTGCAATTACTTTCTATACACCAGAGAGCTGGACAATGCCTAAAGGTAACAGAAGAAATGATGTCTTTGAATTGTATTGCTGGAGAAGAATCTTGAACATACCATGCACCATCAAGAAACCAAATAGGTCTGTTTGGGAGAGAGTGAAACTAACTTTCTCTTTGGAGGCTAGGATTTTGAACTCCATCTCACATACTTTGGGCTTGTGGCCAGGAGGAACCAGTCCTTGGAGAAATATACAATGCATGGAATGGTGAAAGAACAGCTCAGGAAAGGAAGATCCCAGATGAGATAGATTTGTACAGTGACGAGGGCAATTGGGATAGATGTGTTGGAGTCAGTGAGACTGGCTCAGGACAGGGCAGGTTTCAGAGCTACTGTACAGAGTCGCTATGAGTTGCCGGTGACTCGATGACATATAACAACAACATGTACCATCCAATCAGAACTGATTTGTAGTTGATCCTCCAGTAGGTTTTCAAAGGCGGTAAATTACACAGAAGGTGAGTGCCTATCTTTTCCCATGGATCATCTGGTGGATTGGAACCTGGTACCTCCTTTGATTGGGGTGTGTGTGTGTGTGTGCTCTTTAGAAGCAAGGATGATGAAACTTTTCTCCAATACTTTGAGGATGACCTCAGTGCTTGAATAAAAGACATCATGACGGGAAATGTCTTGGTTCAGAGAAAAACCAGAAGACCTTCAGCAAAGTGGATTGGTACAATGGCTGCAGCAATGGCCTTGAGCACAGTAGAGATTGTAAAGATTGTGCCTGGATAGTGTCCACTTGTTCATAGAGTTGCTAAAATTAGAGGCTACTGGATGGTATGAAATAACAACAGTGTTTTCACAAAAAGGGTGCTTCTTTATAAAATGATTGAAGGAGAACAAAATATAAAGTTTATAAATAATGGAAAGTGACTACAATTGCTTGTCTTTACGTTATGCATAAAGTGTGTGTGGGGGGAAGATAACTGACATGATAACAGGTGTTTCTCTTGTAACTCCTCAGTACTTAGGCATTATTTAGCACAAAGAAAATGATCTCTAGAGAAAAAATTGACAAGAGGAATAATGAAAGTTTTCAAATGAAAAAAAGCAGACTTTTAAAATTTATTTTTAAAACTTTAGTCACAGCCCTACCTAGACAGCAAGTCTTGGAGTTTTCCATAATAATACAGCAATGTGAATACTTTGAGAGGTTTCACTTAGAACTTAAATAAGCTCAATATAGTCTAAGACATGTTTATATATGTACGATTTCCATATACTTCTTTAGACAGTTCTCATAGCATTAAAAATACATGAAGAATTTGATATTGACTTTCCAGTAAACGGCAAAATTTAATATGGGCAAGATGGAAGCCAAGGAAAATGTTATTAAAAGCAAACTCTTACATAAACTGCCATCTTTATGTCATTTGATTTCTCTATTACATATTACATGAAATTCCTAGTTTTATTCTTTTAATTTTTCATTATATGTTTGATACCATTGTATCTTTTTATTACTTTAAACTATTTCCTCTTCTGATGTCAGAAGTTCATTTACCAAAAAGAAAACTTGGTGCTTGCCTTCTATATCTTTCTTTTTTTGGTCTCTCTATTTTTACCTTTGTCTCTGCACATAGACACACCCATATAGAGAGAGTCATGCACACATATATCTTTATGTATTTGCTTAGTAGTAAGGAATTATGCCACCAGTGCAAAGTACACAATTAAACCTACTACCTGCTCCGCTTAAACGGATGTGCAGTCTCCTCCCTGCAATTCACTGCCTCAGAAAACCCTCTGAGGGGTCCTCTAGGAGTTGGTTCCAACTCTATATGTGCACACACACACGCACCACACACATTCCCCCACATACACACCCCCACATACATACATATCCCCAATATAAACAGATATTTCAGAATACTAATGCCTTAGACTTTTAATTAATTTTTATATAATTCAGATAATAATATGTTTAAATATCTGAAGAATTACTATTCTATTAAGGGAAAAATAAACATGTATTATAATATATATATATGTAAACATATCCCACTTGGTCTAATTTCTATGTATTTTGTTAAACTCGACCTCCAATAGCAACTTCCACTACTCCTGATATTTTTTCTCATTTGTCAATCCAAAAACCATTCTTTATACATACATGTATAAACCATTGGGCCTTGTGTTGTCCAGAATATTTGTACTGGTTGTTTTTCTTTATTTAAAATCATCTCCCCCACCCCAGTTATTTGTATTACTGGTGACTTTTTTATACTTGGATCTGAGTGCACCAGAGATTCATCCTTTAATATGGTTATTTTCAGCCTATTGTACTTATACTATCATCATAACATTATCTGGACTCCTTTGGAGGATATATTATAAGAGTTTACCTTATACTTTCTGATTTAGAAACTACAGAGACATTTCAACATTCCAGGAAACTCTCACTCACTAAATATTTGCCATCAAGTCAGAACTGACTCATGTCTGGTCATCCACTGGGCCTTTAAGACTGTCAATCACACAAGAGGGGATTGTCCATCTTTCTTTGGAAACACTGGTGGATCCCAACTGCCCAAATGGTGCAATCTTTGGATTAGCAGTGCAATTCCATTCAAACCAGAGCTCCCTTGGTTAACTCTGTTGTTATTGCTTCTAAGTAAAATCTAATTGACTCATAATGATCCTATGAAGAGCTGACTAAACCCAACCCTGCCCTATCTTGTGCCATCCTCATTGTCTCCGATATTCTAGAGCACATTGATGAATGAAGTTACTATGTCCGTCTGTCTCATTGGGGTCGTTCTCTCCTTCACTAACCTTCTATATTTCTAAGCAACATGTCCCTTTTCAAGAAAAAAAAATAAATCAAAAAGCTACATGTTCAAAGTATTAAAAACAAAGCTTTGTCATCTTTGTCTGCAAGGAGCACTCTGGCTGTGCTTTTTCCAAGACATATCTGTTTGTTCCTTTTTCAGTTCCTCGCTTATTCAATACTCTTCTCCAATACTACAACTCAAAGACACCAATTCTTCTGAAGACCATGGCCTGAATCAGATGCATCTTGACATCATTGCTTTTCATAATTTTGGAGAAGTCTCTGACAGTGAAATTGCCCAAGGTAATATATCTTCTGATTTCCTGACTGCTGGTACCAAGGCTATTGATTGTTGATCCAAGCAAGATGAAATTATTGACGGCTTTGATCCTTGTTCCCTCTATTATAATGTTGACTCATGGTCCTGTGTTGAGG
The DNA here is from genome assembly GCF_000299155.1 of Elephantulus edwardii. NCBI lineage: Eukaryota > Metazoa > Chordata > Mammalia > Macroscelidea > Macroscelididae > Elephantulus > Elephantulus edwardii. The sequence continues at coordinate 17,186,284 of NW_006399779.1, forward strand.
CCCTTTGTTCTCTTGATGTTGAAATGCAATCTATACCGAAGGCCCTAGTCCTTGGTTTTCTGCAGCAAGCATGTCATAGCCTCCTCAATTTGAACAGGTAAGGTTTTGTCATCTACATAATGCGGGTTGTTGACTCTAGAGGCAGGAAATGTAGGTGGTAATTATACTCTCTAGAGATCACATAAAGGGTAAATTTTATAAATATGCTCTAAAGTAACACAAAGCATTATAGCCCTGCTTTTTTGTATCACCTTGTTAATTTTTTCAAAGCTGAGTTACTGTCAACATTGCCTCATTATTTATTGTCTTATATATTATATGTGTTATTGTTGTGTACCATTCAGCTGGAATCGACCAATAGCTGACCTTCCAGCAGATTTTCAGAGGCAGCTGATCACATGGGAAGAGATTGCTCATTGTAATCCTGTGTATATATGTATTGTTATAAACATATGTATGTAGTAGTGTATCTTTATTGTTCAGTCTTCAGTCGACTATTTATTATATAGCTACAAAACCTAACTATAGATTCATATTTTAGTTCAATTTAAGCAGAATCTTTGCCTTTCTAGTTTCTACAGAAGGTAGAAGCTTGTTTTATAAAGCAAAGAATATAAAATTTAATCAAGAATTTGACAGGAATCAAGGTTGTAAGGCTGAGTTGCAACCTGTTGTGGGCAACTGAGATTCAATTATTGTGGCAATGATTACAACAATACTGAGGTGATTGCACAACTTTGTACAATGAGCTTCAGAGTTGTCTGATTCATGTGAAGAAAAGACAAGCAAAGAAGCAAGTCTAGCCCACTGCTGTCAAATCAATTTTGACTAATAATGACCCTGTAAGACATAATAGAATGGTGGCTCCTTAGAGTTTTCTAAGCTGAAATATTCACAGAAGCATAGTTGAACACCTTTCTTGCTCTTTTATTTGCCAAAATATTACTTAACCACTGAGCCACCAGGGTTTCCTATAGGTATAGAAGAAGGGGCTATTTATACACCAGTCTCTTTTCTGTTTGAGTTAAAGGCAACTCATCACAACTTTCCAGATCTATGCATGAACTAAAGGGCTCAGGATACTCTCATAACGCACCAATGAAGACACAGGAAAGAAAACTCGAGACAAACAGGACAGCTAGGTGCTGTATTGATATCTATGCACCAGCTTCTGTTGAATATGTTCTAACTGTTAAGTGATACCAAAACCACAAGGGAAAATGTAGTGAACTGAGTTGGCATGTATCATGCTATGAGAAATGCTGATACTTTCCTTAACAGTATCTGCAGCTGAAAAATATCAAACATGTCATGAACTATTGATAAATATTTCTTGTGCAAATGAAATCAATTAACTGACCCAATAACTTACACACATATACGCAACTACGATGTGACAGAACAAGATTAATCTGATATGTGAGAGTTTATGAAACTCATATTTTCTATCATGTCTTAGTTGACTTTCAGCTTCTAATTAATCAATCAAACGAAATACTTGTAAGATGAAAAATCTCCTCAGTGATATAATAAGAAAAAAATCTCAAATGTGTCTCCATCTATTCTCTTGTTATCTGGTAACTTTTAAAAGGGCCTACGGTGTTTATAGTACAAAATATTCTTAAAATGTCACCAACAAACTTTATTGATGGCTACATAGAGAAAAGCTCCTGCTTCGGAGGCGGTGGTCCACATCTTCATGTACTCTGAAAGAGCCCAAAAAAATTTTAAAGGAGTATAAAATATCATTTCATCCTGAGAATACTTTATAATCATTCAGGTCAGTGGTTCTGAAACTTGAGTATATAAAAGAATAACGTGGACAACTTGATAAATTAAATATTGTTGTGCCCTCAGCCACAGCATTTCTGATCCAGGGTGCTTGAGATGGAATTTAAGAACTTATATTTCTAACCAATCTTCAGTTAGCTCTGCAATAGATTGCCTGAAAACTACATTTCAGAAATTAGTGATTTACATGTTGTCATTATGTACAGTTGAAATGGAGCCTATTCATAGCTGTTCCTCCACTGGGTTAACTAGCTGTTTGTAAGTAATTGTCTATAAATGCAATTTCATACATTCATAGTCACAAATTTATCTAGATCTTATCAAACTGCACACCATTGTTTGCTTACAGATACATAGGTTTAAGGTGTATATCATAGTTGATTTTTAGGAAATGCATTTGGAACTCGGTTTTATACTAACAATAAGAATTAAACATTTCTTTATATTCTCCTGAGGAACATGCAGTCCTTGGCTGCTTTCTCATTCCTAGTCCTGTGATTTATTAATTTATAAATTGATATCCAATTGGCTTGTGGTTTATTTGATTTGTTTTATTTTTCTTAATGCCACTAGTATTTACTTGTTGGATTGTTTCTGTGTGTTTTTTTGTTTGTTTTTGTTTTGTCCCCCCTCCCACCAATAGCTCCGTTGGATGGAGTGAGTGCATTAGCCTCACTTCTGTAACAGAAGTTTTCACAAACGACTTCCACGTAACCTACTCATGGAATTAACCGATTTTCATTCTTTGATAAAACAAAGTCTCTCCACCCTGTACTTCAGTGTTTGTACTGGGCACAACATTTATGAAAGGGCAAAAGCTGAGATTACATGTGAAAGAGTAATCAAAAAAACAAAAACAGCTTCCAAACAGCCAGTATGATGCTCTTATTGGCAATTGCAGTGTTGATTTCACAAAGGAAGAGGGAGAATTTTGTGACTTAACTGATGCTGTTTGAAATGCCACAGAATGACCCACAGTCTAACCTGAGAATACTAAAGACTGATACTAGATCCCATTACTTTATATTTAATAAAGTATACAAAAGAGAAAAAATTCCTTCCTGAAAGCAAATGCTTTCACACTCACCTTCCTGCTGTTTGGATTAGGAAGTTTAATGTACCGTGTACCTATTGCATGACCTAGGAAAATATTTTAAGTGTCTCTGTCCATATTTTATATATTAATTAATTATTCCTTTATATTGTTATTGCAAACATTAAATGGAAAAATGCCTGCTACATATTGTCCTTGCTCCATTAATGTTAGTTCTGTTGATATTGAACGTGATAATGATCATGGTGGTAACAAGTTCCAGATATTTTCATTTGTATCTATAGATATCTATGCATGTTTCTACATCTATTTATTCATCTAAATATAATTCTATATTGTATATTCTGCAAAGAAGCAACAATAGGATCATGCAATCTGTTAAACAAAGGTGAGTTTATAGATTTTTGTTGTGACAAGAGCACTATGGATTGCATTGTGCACCCTAAAATATGTCTTGAAACTCCTAACGTGGAAGTAATCCAATTTAGGAACAAGTTTCCTTATATTATGTGGTGTGATGTGATGTGATCAGTGTAGGATGTGTTTTAAGCCAATCACTTTGGCTATATAAAAAGAAGAGATTACACAGAGAGGCAAGGAAGCATGGATGACAATAGACGGATGCCAGGACACATTTGGATTAACATGGAGCTTGAGAATAAAAGCTTGAAAAAGAACAAGGACTTTCTCTGAGATTTAAGAGAGATGGTCTTCCCTAGAGATCATGCCTTGATTCAAAATCCTAACTTCCTAAATTGTACAAACTAAAATTTGTTAAAGTGTAGTAGTTCTCATGGTAGCGCTAGGTAACTAAGTGAAGGATCGCAAACTGGGGAGAAGGGGCATAGGTAGCTCATTAGAAAAGAAGGTGCTAAAAAGAACTTGCTAGACTTGTTATATAAAATGGGCTTGTACAATTGGATATGGGGGAGGGTTTAATGACACATGAACTTACTCTGGACCAATTGTTTAGAATAGGACCATTATAATTATTGGATATCTTCATTATAATCCAGAAAGAATAGTATGAAGTCTTAATTAGTAAGATGTTGGTGTTGTTTGCCTTTGAGTTGAGCACAACTCATAGCAAACTTAAGAATGAAAGGCCTGAAGTCCATCTACGACTATCGACATTTATCAAAGTTTATAGAGTTTCCGGAAGCATGTTGTTTAGGAAGTGGATGCCACTCCTGCTTCCAAACCTGTCATAGTATGCTAGGTTCCACTGAGTCACCTATGATGTATAGCGACCCTATGTACGGCAGCTCTGAACCCTTCCCTGTCCTGAGCCAGCCTCACTACTTTTGACTTAAAATTTAGATTGGATTAGTTTACGGAAGCATGTTGTTTGGAAGTGGATGCCACTCCTGCTTCACAGCCTTGTTTGCTAAAAATGAAGAAAACTTAGAGCACTTACTGATTAAGATAAAAAAACTGCTGTATTTCATATAGATTTATTCTCAATATAAACAAAAATCTTCAGAGTTGCACAAACAAACTTCATCATGGCAAGTGGAGAAAGAAATGAATTTGTCAAGTTTTCATTTTATTAGATCCACAATCAATGGTCATGAAAGCAGAAGTTAAATAATGTACACTAGACAAAAATGCTACAAATTCATGTGCTTGTTGTGTTATTGTTATGTGTCATGAAGACTATACTGACTAATAATAACATGCTTGCAAAAACTCTATGGATGTTGATAAATGTCGATAGTTGTAGAAGTGCTTCAGGCCTTTTGTTCATAGTGTTGCTATGAGTTGTGTTCAACTCGGAGGCAATCAACAACAACTAAGTACAGCATCATGAAACCTTGCTCTGTCCTGTACCCTTCTCATAATCTCTGCTTTGTATAGGAAGATTGTCAAAGCCACTGTATCAGACCTTCTCTTTGTAGATCTTCATCTCCTTCTCTGCTCTGCTTTCCCAAGCATAATGCCCTTTTTCCAAGGTCAGACCCCATCTGATGAGAAGCTCACAATATGTGTGACAAATTCTCATCATAATTGTTCTAAGCAACATTCTAACTTCACTTCTACAAAGACTTGTATGTTTGTTCATTTGCTGGTCAACGGTATATTCAATACTCTTCATCAACACAATAATTCAAACACAACAATCTGTTTTGTCTTCCTTATTGACTGTCCAACTTTCACAAACATTTGAAGTAAACAGAAATTTCATAATAATGTGGGTCAGCTATACCTTTTCTTAAACTGACACTGTTGCTTTTTAGTATTTTGGATTTTGACAATATACTTTTCCATTGCAATTCACCCTTTGATTTCTTGGCTGCTGCTGATATGGGTGTTGGTTATATATCCAAGGAAATTGGAATCTTTGACAACTTTAATGTTTATTTCATTTATTATGATAGTCCTTACTATTCCAGATGTGAGGATTAGTTTGTATTCTTTATTTTATCATTGTTATTGAGCACTGTAATAATTTATCTTTTTGAAATATTGAGGTATAACCTATACAGAAAGCTATAGTGTTTGATCTTCATTAGTTAAGTATCTCAAGTTCTCTTCACTTTCAGCAAGACGGGTAATGGCATCTGTATTTGCAGGACAGTTGTGAGTTTCTTGCCAATCCTGATGTCACATTATTCTTCATATAGTCTAGCTCCTGAGGTGATTTGCTTGGCATATGGATTGTGTTAGGATGGTAAAAGAACACAACTCTGATGTACACTCTCCTTATTATAAACAGTAGTTTAGCATCTTCTTGTTTGGATCAAATGACCGCTTGCTGTTCGATGTAGAGATTCTATGTTAACATCATTAAGTATGCTGGGATTCTCCTTCTTTTCTATGTTAGCAATAATTTATTATGAATCACACACTCTAACACTTTTGCATAGTCAATAAAACACAAGTACATATCCTCTGCTATTCTCTGCTTTCAGCTAAAACCTATCTGACATCAGCAATGCTTTCCTTTGTTGCATGGCCTCTTCTGAATCCAATATTAGTTTCTAGTAGTTCCCTGTTGATAAATTTCTCCAGTCATATTTGAATACTCTTCAGTCAGATATTAGTGGTGTGTGCTATTAATACTATTTTGCATTGGTTTGTATACAAAGTTCACATACATGTGTTTCACACTATCTTTCATTCATATTTTGTTTTGTACAATCATCATCATTCATTATGTATTATAAAATCAATCAGCATTAAACTATGCCAATCATTACTTTGTCTTTCCAGATCCCCACTGGATCTTTCCCATTTCTCTTACCACTCCTCCACTCCTTCACCAAATTGTGTGATCCTATGATAACACACAGGATAGAGCAGGGTTTAGGGCAGTTGTACACAGGGTTGCTGTGAGCCACAGGTAACTCAACGGCACATAAAAACAACAACTATGATGAGAGAACTTTTGAATCCTGATTTTTGCTAGCACTTTGGTCTTTCTCAGGAATAATGGGAAGGATTGATCAGCATCAGGAAGTATATTTATTCTTCTGTCTGACAACAAGTAAAGAAATAAATATATCAATATATTAGTGAATTATATAATGCATTCTCAAAAATTAGAAGACCCATAGAGTTTAGATGGATAAAAACTTTTATATGTTCTTTCTGTATCAGAATATATAAAATCAGGATTGAAAATGTATGCTCAGGTGTAGAAATAGACAATTTTAGTCTGTGTATTATCTTGGTCAGTAACAGCTACCTGCTTCATTCCTTATTTTTTAAATAGGACCAACTTCTGTATCATTGACAATATATTGTCTGTGTTAGATTTGAAGAATTTCAATAACTCTTCTCAGCCATCTAGACAATTCTTTCCTGACTTCTAAGGTAAATGTCATTCAATATAATAGAAAAATGCATTTCCTTTTTCAAAATTCCACTGAAATTGAAGACAGCTGTTGACCTTCCTTCTTGAAATAATTTTTCATATACATGGAGGCTTCTCATAACCATGTGAAACAATATAAACTATTTTCACCTTTTTTATAGATTCCACTTTCAGCTCTATACTTATTTCCATGCCTCTTCATAACTTATCTTCTCTGTATTTCTTTGAAAGAAAGGCTCTCAACTTACTGACATGAATCCAATAAAGTCATTAATCATACAGGAATAACTAGTATGTTATATTCAGGTTAGCCCATTTCAGTAATATACTTTGATTTTATACAAACACCCTATGTTAACTAATTTTATTTCCCAGGGTACTACCATTTATTTCACTTCAATAAGCAGCATTATTTCACTCTGATGAACAATGTTAGCATTTACATTTTTATCAATAGCTTTTCCGTAACCTTATTCAAGATGTTAGAGTTACAAGTTAGAAAAATTATAATAATAAAACTTTGAAGAATAACTATAAGTATAAATCAATATTAAATGTTATTTCAAAGTATATTGAAGTTTTATGGTATTTATTTATAATTGACTGGAAAAATCTTTCATTGAAAAATCCAAGATCAATAATTTTTTTTAAAGATTGTCACTTTATCTTCAGTAACTCTAGGAACTTTCCTACATTTGTCAATTAGTAATAATGACTGGACTATACTTTAAGAACAAGCCAAGAATAATGGTATTGTTCTTAGAAAAAGGCCTTGTACCTTGTTTCAGTTACACAACTGGGGTGGTTCCTCATTTCAAAATATTATGCCTACATGTGTGTACAATTTGAATATATCTTTTTTTATTTACAGAATTATTCTCTAATATATTGAAACATCATTATATTTTAGTATCTGGGAGCTCTGCTGGCCTACTGGTAAGAAACCGCACTGCAATCCCAAATGCAAATTCACCAGCTGCTCTGTGCAAGAATGGTGGGCAATCTCTTCCCATGTGATTAACTACCTCTGAGAAGCTGCTGGAGGGTCAGCCATGGGTCAGTTCGGACTTGATGGTACCTAACAAAGACGAAAATTATATTATGATTCAAAGTAATTATCCTTCTATGCATGTTCTTGGATAGTTCTTTATTTTATTGAATTATAATCTTAAAACAGAATTAATAAAGTAATGTAAACATTATAATAAGTTTTGATAAAATGAGCTCCAATATGCATTAAAACTAGATATGAAAGTGACATTTCATATTTCATAAAAATATACTTTCACAGATTAAAATATATTTAGGCCAAAATTATTTTTTACATGTTAATAGATTTCAGAAATTCTATATCTGAAAATTATAAAAAATGTTTTATAAAACACAGTATATGGGAATGACTGTATGATACACAATGTGAATGAGGGAAAGTGTGAAACACAATATGTATACACATTTTCTATGTAAACCTATGTTGTTGTTGTTATGTGCCGTCGAGTCGCCTGCGACTCATAGCGACCCTATGTACAACAGCCCTAAACTCTGCTCTGTCCTGTGCCAATCGCACTGTCTCTGACACTCCCATCCCAATTATCCCGGTCACTGAATCAATCCACCTCATATAGGGCCTTCCTCTCCTACGTTGTCCCTCCAGCCTCCCAAGCATGATGTCCCTCTCTAAGGACCGGTTTCTCCTCAAACCATGTCCAAAGTATGTTAGATGGAGTAAACAAAAAACTACAAAACCTTTATGCTTTCATATAATAATTTTAGTATTTTCTTCACATTTAATTTTAATATATAATTTTTACTGTAAAAAACGATATTTGTTTTAAAACTAAATAACTAATTTATCTAACTTTGTAGTATAAAACTCTTTAATTTTTTTACAACTAATTGGGGTAGTATTTTCAATTAGGAGTTCTGGTGGTTTTGCAATAAAGAGTTGGGGTGTCAACTGAAGTTATTCAAATCACCAGCTGCTTCATGGGATAAAGACTGGCAATCTTCTCCCACGCAAATGGCTGCCGCTGAAAACTTCCTAGAGGCTCAACTAAGAGTTGATTCCAACTCAACAGTGTACAACAACTACAACACCTTAATAATAATGTGAATTGTATATTGTGGTTTGGCTAAGCTACAAATATGCTTCCAATAATCCCTTCTGTGTACAACTAGCCTCAAGATAAAGCTGGTCACTGAGAAGTATGGGAAGAATGAAAATGAAGACATTAAACAGGTCATATTGGAACGATTGGTGGCCTAGTGGCAAGAAGCTGCACTGCAATCCGGAAGACACGCAGTTTGAGGCCACTATTTGTTCTGTGGGAGAAGGATGGGAGGTCTCCTCCCGTATAATTAACTACCTCTGAAAACCCACGGGATGGCCAGCTATGGGTCCGTTCTGACCTGACGGTAAAACAACAGTGACATTTTACTGTGTAGGTCATGGTGGTCAGAATCATGAGACACATATATAAAGATCACATTGTTTCAATATCTCCTCACTCTTTTCCTTCTTTGCTCTGCTTTCACCGCCCCTTCTTCATTTGTATCCATCTTTAATATTAGTTTACCACTGGAGACAGTCATTAATGTATATCATACCATTGAATAGAACTATGCTCTCTGTATGAAAAGAATGAATAGGCTTTAAGGAAGAATATTAAGAATTCAAGATATGATCCTCCCTAAGGATATACAACTTTGCGAAACTCTTAAAAATAAACAACACCACATACCATGTGCACATGCACACATTGCCCATACCAAATGTGTGGAGTGATTTCTGACTCCTAGTAGTTGCATATATGTCAGAGTTGAGCTATGCTCCATAGTATTATGAGTGATTGATTTTCAGTGACCATATCATCAACGTCCTCTTCCAAGCGATCATTGGCTGAAATCTAACTATGAACTCTTGGTTAGAAGGTGCTGATGGTTTGTGCCAATTGCTGTTGTTGTTACGTGTCATGGAGTCCACAGTGACTTGTAAATCTATCATTTAAAAAACAACAAAAAATATCTTACAGGGAGTAATTACAGGATGAAAGTTGCAGTGGATTATTGTTAAAGAGGGGCGATGTAGTGGTAGAAATCAGTGTTACTGAACAGAATAGGTACACTAGAAATTATAAAATAGACATGTATTTAATTTCTCAAAAGCAGAGTAAGAAAAAGGAATTGATATTAGTGTTCATCAAACAGTCCCAAATCTACATAAATTTATAACAGTGGAGCATTACTGTAGGAATCAATAACATATTAAGACAATTTAGAGTTCACAAATAGACTCTGTATACTATTTTTTAAATTCTACAGAAATTTTGTTTTATTTATTTTGACTGCTTGCTTTTGTTAAGTTTCACCTCACAGAGATTCTGTGAACAAGCCTTCCACATCTTATGGCATCCACAATGATGTCAAGGTAGAGGGTTGCTGCAAGAGAAGAAGACGCTTAGCCAGGTGGATTGACATCATGACTACCAGAATGGGCTCAAATGTGTCAGGAATTATGAGGATGGCACAAGATAGGACAGAGCTCAGATCTGTTATTCATAGGGTCACTATGAGTTGTACTCTACTCAATAACACCTAATAATAACATACCATCCACATGATCTCTGATATGCATGAGCGTATTGTTACAGTCATGTACAACAGTGTAATTTATCTTATTGAAGGTGTCTACCTCTCTTTCTCTAACCCTCCAGCTTTCCCAGCATGTTGTCTTTTTCCAATCACTGGCTCTTGATGACAACATGCTCAAAGTATGTGAACTGAAGTTTCACCTTCATTGCCTCTAAGAAGCACCCCGGCTGCTCTTCCTTCAAGACAGACTCAGAATATTGTGGGTTGTTCGGTTTGCTTAACTTATTATTTGTTCATCTGTTAAGTCCATGGGATATTAACTACTATTCTCTAGCACTACGATTCAAAGATTTATCTTTATTTTCCTTGTATACTCTATTCATTGTCTAAGTTTCAGATGCGTAGGTGCATAGGGATTAACTGAAAAGATGATGACGGCTTAGATCAAACCTTTCTAAATTGCTATCACTACTCTAGAAGCAGGAGTGGCATCCTCTTCCTAAGTAATATACCTCTGGAAACCCTATGAACTTTGGTAAATGTTATTAGTTGTAGAAGGGCATCAAGCCTTTTGTTCATAGGTTGCTATGAGCTGTGCTTGACTCAAAGACAATCAATATGAACAACAATAACAACAATAACTCTGAAAAGAATGGGAATCCCAGACCACTTGACTGTGCTCATGTGAAACCTATACTTGGACCAGGAGGCAGTCAACAGAACAGAGCAAGAAAACACTGCATGGTTCCAAATCAGGAAGAGTGTATACCAAGGATGTGTCCTATCTCCATACCTTTTCCATCTATATGCACAACAGACCATCCAGAAGGCTGGGCTCTATGAAGAGAAAGGTTGAACCAGGATTGGAGGAAGACTCATTAACAATCTACATATGTAGATGGCACAACCCTGCTTGCTGAAACTAAGGAGGACCTGAAGCACTTGCTGTAGAAGGTCAAGGACTGCAGCCTTAAGTATGAATTAAAGCTGAACATCAAGAAAATAAAGATTCTCATCACTGGGCCAATTGGCAGCATCATGATAGACAGTGAAGAGATTGAGATTTTTAACAGCTTCAGTTTGCTTGGCTCAACAAGCAACACTTTTGGTACCAGCAGCAATGAAATTAAGAAATGAACTGCATTGGTAAAGTCTGCTGCCAGGGACTGCTTCAGAATACTAAAGAGCACTCTTTGCAGTTACTTGCTATGCATCAGAATACTGGACAGTGACTAGGGATAATAGAAGGAGAATTGAAGCCTATGAGCTATTATGCTCAAGAAGATATTTCATATACTATGCACAGCTAGGAGAATGAACAAGCTCACCTAGAGAGGGCGAAAGCAGGTTTTTCCTTAGAGAACTCTGATGCTTTGTCTGACATACTTTGGGCATGCTGCAAGAAGGGGCCAGCTCTTGTATAAGGACATCACATTTAAGAGGGTGGAGAGACAGCACAAGAGAGGATGACCCTTGATGAGATGGATTGATTCAGTCATCAAAGTGGTTGGGGTAGTTGTGTCAGAGACAATAAGGTTGGCACAGGATAGATCAGGTTTTAAAGTTGTTGTACATAGGGCTGTTATGAGTCAACGGTACATAAACAATAACAACAATTCGTTAGCACTGTAGAGATTATTGTCAACTTATTTCCTCATTGCAACCCATTTTTTCAGTTCTAGCTATTGCCAAAGGTATTGATCATATCCACATAAAATGAAATTGTTTAAAACATCAATCTTTTCTTCATCTATTATTATTCTTCTCTGTGTATACATCCTATTGTGAGGACCTTTTGTTTCCTGATGTTGTTGTGTACCATCAAATTGGAACCAACTCATAGCTGGCTTCTGGTGGGTTTTTAATGGAAGTAAATCATGCAGAAGGATATTGTCCATCTTTAATCCACCAAGCAGGTGGTGATTTCAAACCATGTGCATGCAGGTTGGTGGTACAATTTCTTATCTTTAAAACACCTTGTTGATGTTGAGACATGATAAATATGAAAGAATATAATCTTTTATGTTCTACAGCAAGTGTTACAAGTATTCTTTTCTTTCAGCAAGCAAGGTAGTACTTTTTTTTTGCATAAAACAGATTGTTTATGTGTCTTCCTCCAAACCTGAAGCCACATTCTACTTCATATAGTTTAGCTTCTCAAATGATTTGTTTAGCATAAAGATTGAATAACTATGGAGAAAGGATCCAACTCTGACATGTACCTTTCTTGATTTTAAATTACATGTTGTTGCTATATTCAGTCGAGAGATAATCTGACTCATAACTGAGCCTCCAGTGGATTTTGAAAAGCTGTACATCACATATGAGAAGATTGCTGATGTCACTCCCTAGAAGCAGTTGATGGATTTTAGTCTTTGGTTTGCCAGGCAAGTCATTTCCAGTAAGCCACCACAGCTCCTTAAACTATGATGTTGCTGTTGTTGAAAGGTGCCATAGAGTTGAATACAGCTCATTGCAATTCGCTAAACAGACCTGAACCCTTTCCTATCCTGTGCCATTCTTCTTGTCTCTTACATGCTTGAGCCCATTGCTGCAGTCGTTGTGTCAGTCTATCTCATTGGAGGTTCTCCTCTCCTCTCTACCTTTCCAAGCATGATACTTCTTTCCATATAATATCCTTTTCTAGCAACATGCTTCAAGTATAAGAAACAAAATTTCATCATCCTTTCCTCCAAGGAGCACTCTGGCTGTACTATTTCCAAGACATATCTGTTTTTAATTTCACTATAACTCAAATGTGTCAATTCTTCTTCTGTCATTCTTATTTATTGTCCAGCTCTCCGATGTAAAGTAAGTGATTTCCATGCAGTGAATAAGGCGGGCACACCTGAGTCTTCAAACAGACATTATTGCTCTTCATTATTTTGAAGAGATCCTTGATAATGATAGCTGTGTTTTATTTTCTGAAAAATCTAAACGAGAAAGTTTTTTTTCCTTTTGCAACTTTTATTAACTGTCCCCATTCTTAGGCTTGTGGCTCTCTTCTATCCTCAGTAGCATCTGCGGAGTCTTCACGTTATTAAATTTTGATACTCATTCTTCCACTTTCCTCTTCCACATTTAGGAACATGTGATTCCTATAGGTTCACTGGGATAATCTTGGATAATTATCTTGCTTTAAAATCAACTGTTTAATTAATTAAATTCTTCATCACGTAATGTCCTGTATTCACAGATTCTAAAAATTAAGATGCTTGCATCCATCCCATGATAGTGGAAACGTTACCTAAATTAGCCTTTTACTAAATTAGTCATTGAGACTTTTACTAGAGAATCTGAGAAAAATATTAAGACAGAAATGAGTAAACTCAGAGTTTTAGATTTGTGGACAGTAATAAATATCAATTTTAGTAATCTGATGATATAATGCAATTCAAAAGAAAGAGGACTACTGATAAGTGATTTCTTAGGTATTCAAGTATCTGGGTTATTATCTACCTGACTATTTCCTTAAACATTTATGTTTTGAGTTATTTTAATTAATTTAATCCTAAGTACAAATAAGTGCACTTTACAAATAAAACATATTTAGTCAGACATTAATCATATGCATAAAAAACCCCTCACATTCTTTTCTATTTGAAAAATGCTCAATTTTTAAATTGCTTGCTTTTATTGCTACAAAGATAATTATAGTTTCACATATTGTATTTGATTATTCATTGCTAGTATCTAAAACTATTCGTTTCCAAGTGAGTATTTTAACTCTCCTTTCAAGTCCTTCATTGATATCATTTTACCTCTTTGAATATTTTGGCAGAGATTTCTATAATGTTCAATTAATAATAGTTTTACCTCTTCTCTAATATTTAAATAAAATACATTTTCTATTGATTGCGATTTTAAAAGCTATCCTTTAAATACAACTTTTTATATATAGTACATAGTTGTTATTGTTATTGAGGACCATCAAGTCAGAACGGACCCATAGTTGACCCTCCACCATATTTTCAGAGGCAGTAAATCACACAGGAAGATATTCTCCATCCATCTCACTCAGGGCAGCTGGTGTATTTGAACTATGTGCTTTTGGGATTGCAGCACAGGTTCTTACCATTTGGCCACCAGTTCAACAGTTAAACATGCATGTAGTTTCAAACTATGAACAAACATTTCAGTGTTTTTTTTGAAACATCTCTCAGAAATAAAGGGAAATACTACACCACTTTTCCACATAATTTTTAGTATACAAACACCTTTTAGTGATATTTTAGGTTAACTGTTGGGCTGCTAGACTAAAATTTGGAAGTTTTAATCCACCAATTACTCTATGTAAAAAAGATGAGGCAATCTACTTTTAGGACTATTTACAGCCTCAGAAACTTAGTGGAAATGTTGGAATAAATTCACTTGTAGTGGATTTACTTTCGCATATAATACAAATTCCTTCTTTGTTACTTTTCCAAAATCTAAGAACTAAGAATATATCGAGTAGGGTGAGAGAGGGATAATTATAGAGTTGTACAACTTGATGGGTGGAGGGTAAGGGGCATTGGAAGAATCTGGTCTGCAAAATAAGATATTTGAATTTTATAAATAAACTAGTAAATAATAATAATAAACAAAAACTATCAAATTCTCTCAGACAAATTAATTTGTGATCAATAACACATTTAGAGGATCTAATATATCCACACTAACTTTTGGTTCAGATAGTCAGTGTACTAGGGTTTTAGACAGTTGTGACTGAATTGAGGCTGAAGACATTAGGTGCCTGTTGTGGAATTTTGGGGAGAAAGGGAGGGCCTCTGGCCAGGACAGAGCACCTAAGTTCCCGATAAGTCAAGCCTCCCAATGGCCTTTATTATGGGGTAGAGAAAGCTCCCCTGTGTTTGGCTGTACCAGCTTGAGAAAGCTCACCACCTGGAAAGACAGCAGCTGCATCTGTTGAGCTGGGAGTGGTCACATGAGGCTGAGGTTCTCCTAACCAATTTGCGTGACCCACATCTGTAAGCCCACCCTATCCCGTCTTCCTGCTTACATGCTGGTATGTAAGTTCACTGCAGTCTACAATAAAATTGAACTGGATTGACTCTCTGATCCTCTCCAGGAGTGGTATATCTTGGCCGTGCTTACCCCCATCAGGGTGTCACTGTTAAATTGCCAGCAAACTGACAGCGACAGATGCCTGCCATGCTGATGCTGCTGAGCATCAATCTACCATTATACTATGTCTTTCATCATGAAGACAAAAATATCCATTATTAGGAATTTGCTAAACTTGTTATGAATTTGAATGTTGTCAGAGATTGAAACCCCAGAAGGAACAGTAGACCTCTCTATTACAGCATTACTCATTCTGGTACCTGGATTTGGGCCTTTAAACTATTGATTCTAGAATGCTATATTCCTCACTTGTTAGAATTTTAAAGCTTTTTAAGGAGCTCCTTTTCCATGACTCTTCAAAGCAATTTTCCATTCCCTCTTTTAAACCAACAGATTCTAAATTACAGAGTTTGTCTCTTTGGTCTTTTTCTGAGCACAGACAGACAAAGGAAATGACTTTTCCCTGGGATCTTTGTGCCATCTTTTTGCTTCCTGAGTAATTCAGATTTTTCTCAGTTTAGTAGCTCACACATGGACTCCTGAAGAATTCTACTTAATATCTTGTTCTGGAATCTCAGGTGAACTGAAGCAGAACGTTGAAGACTGGAAGACATTTTCCCTGTGAACAAACCAATTACGCCCTCCTGACTTTGGGTGGCCTCTTGATTCCTCAGACAAATATTTCATTTCAGCAGTGTTAGGTATTTCATAAACCAGATCTTGCCATATTCTGTTTGCCCCTTTGCTTTTCTGAAGGGCAGCACAGAACATCCATCAGAATTACTCTGGTTTGTGTGGTGCATCATTATCTGAAAGAGTGATTTTCTTATTCCCTATTGCTTTAAATGGACTGCCAAAAAAAACCAAATAGTTCTTGGAGAAAGTGCAGCCAGAGTGCTACTTGAAGGCAAAGATGATAAAGCGTTGTTTTACATAATTTGGTCCTGCTACTAAGAGAGACTATTCCTTGAAGAGGGACATCATGCTTGAAAAGATGGAGGGATGGTAAAAGAGAGGTAGATCGTCAATCAGATGGATTGGCACAGTGACTGTTGAAATGGGCTTAAGTGTGTCAGGAAGTGTGAGGATGGCACAAGATAGGTTTATATCTGTTGTTCTCAGGGTCACTATTGGTTTTACTTGGCTTTTTGGCACCTAACATCAACAATAACATTGCTCTAAATATTAGTTTTGATTCTTCAAAGAAACTTCAATGAGCAGAACACAGAAGTGTCTTTAAAAATGACAGATTGGCAAAATAAGAAGTTAAAAGTTCCTAAATATTATTAGCTTGTATTTTATTTTATGTTTCTGTTTACATAAATAAACTACCTAACTCATTATTTGATTCAATATTGCAATCAAATATGGGGTATCCCATGTATATGTCTTTTATGTTCACATAATGGAAATATGTCTTGGTATTACTTAAAAGAAGTCATTTATTAATCTTCTAAATCCTCACTCGGTGAAAATTCGCTAAATTGAAAAGGAAGCTCACAGCTAAATATTATGTTCTTGAGGCCACTCTACCTACTTAAATTATTAAAGTTTCATCATGACTGAAACATTATTTCATCAAAAGTGATTGCAGAGGGTCCTTGGGTGATCTTTCTGAGACTATGGATCTAAGGGCTATAATTCAGTAAAAAAAGATATTTTCTAGTTTAAATATAGAAAAAGAAGTAAAGGCATGAATGTGATGAATTTTCAATCCTCAAAAAGAGAAAAGAAATAGACACTTAGTCAAGATGTGTATGCCCGATGTGTATGTGTAGATGAATGGGGTTACCTTGTTTTATCACATATACAGGGAGAATATTGGATGAGATAATAGGTTCATTTTTCTTGTGAATGAATCACATGAATCCCAAACTTCTGAGTGAAAAATTTACTTGAGTTAAAGGGTCTTAAGACATGATTTTTTACATTCATATCTGAAATTTTAAATTCTTTATTGCTGTTTGATTGAAAATATTATTATATATGAAAAATGCAAAAACTTACTGCCATTAAGTCAGAGTTGACTTACAGCTGATCTTCCAGCATGTTGTCAGGGACTGTAAATCACACGAGGGAGCACTAATGGCCTAGTAGCAAGAAGCTGTGCTGCAATCCCAAAGGCAAGGAGTTCAAATCCATCAACTGTTTGTTCAAGAGAAGAATGGAAAATGTCCTCCTGTGCAATTAACTGCCTCTGAAAACCTCCTGGACGGTCAGCTATGGATTGGTTCCAAATCAACGGTAAACAACAACAACAACAACAAAACACGGGGGGAGATCAAACATCTTTTTTCCTGCCAAGCTACTGATGTATTCAAATTACCAAACAGCCAGAGAGCTGTCAGCAGTGGGTTTGTAGCATAACTTCTTGTAGACTGTGCCACCAGATCTACCTATTGCACATAAAACACATCTGAACCATCTTTTTTTTTTTTTATGGCTTATTTACTCAATTTTACTTAATGACTTTAACCATATCATATGATGCTAATGGTTAAGTGCTACACGACCAACAAAAATTGGTAGCTCTAATGTACGGAAACCCTCTGAACCTGGAGAAAGGACAAAAGTTACACAGGTGTCCAGGTCTTTCGTTCATAGGGTCGCTATGAATAGCCTCTGACTTGATGGCACTTAACAACAACACCAGCATAAAGAGAGATCAGTTGGCCTAGTGGACAGAAAGTCGTGCTCCCAAGGCAAAGGTGAGTGACTCTAATCTGCAGCCCTCAGGCTTTACTTGTCTTTGGTGAAACATTCTTCTAGGTCATGTAACCCTGGTATGTCCACTTGCTGTACAGAGGTAACTCATGGTTACAGTGAAGCTGAACACTGTGACCCATGGTAGACAGTGTCTGGTGGAGCTCCCCGATTAAAACAAGCTTGGAAGCAGGAGTGGCATCCAATTCTGTAATAGCTTGCCTCTGGAAACCCTATAAACCTGGAGAAAGGACGAAAGTTATACAGATGTCCAGGTCTTTCATTCGTAGGGTCAATATGAATTGCCTCCGACTTGACAGCACTTAACAACAACAACAACAAATGTATGGAGTTGCAAGGTGACTTGGAAAAAATAGCATGTGGTCTACTTCTGAAAGATCACAGTCTTTGAAAACCCGATGGAAAACACTTGTACTCTGAAATGCATGGATTCACTTAGGTTAGTAACAAACCTACAGCAATATAGATTGCATCTCAATATCAACAAAACAAAAGTCTTTACCACTGAACCAAAAAGCAACAATATGATAAATGGAAGAAAGATTGAAATTGTCAATGATTTTATCTTACTTTGATCAATAATCAGTATCCTGGGTACCATCAATCAGGAGATCAGGAGGCATATTGCATTGACCAAATTTCCTATCAGTGATCTTTCCAAATTACTAAGGAGAAAGGATGTTTGAAAAATAAAGTGCACCTGATTTAGGAAATACACTTTTTAATCAATTGCTATGTTTCTGAGAGCTAGCCAGTGAATAAAGATAACAGAATAAAAATTGATGACTTTGAGTTGTAATGCAGAAGAAATCTGTGAATTACCAAAACACAGATATGTCTTGGGGAAATAGCAGCCAAAGTGTTCCTTAGAATTAAAGATGGTGAAACTTCATCTCACGTAGTTTGGGCTTCTTACTAAGAAAGCCTATTCCTTTGAAAAGTATTGTTGTTGTTCTTATGTGCCATCTAGTAGTTTGTGACTCACAGCGACCCTATGTACAACATCCCTAAACCCCGCTCCATCCTGTGCCAATTGCACTGTCTCTGACACTCCCATCCCAATTTCCCCAGTCACCGAATCAATCCACCTCATAGAGGGTCTTCCCTTCCTGCCTCCTCCCTCCCAAGCATGATGTCCCTCTCCAAGGACCTGTCCCTCCTTGCAACATGCCAAAGTATGTCAGAGAAGCCCCAGAACCCTTGCCTCCAATGAGTTGCTTGTTTGTTTTCTTGGCAGTCCAGGGTACATTCAATACTCTTCTCCAGCACCACAGCTCAAAGGCATCAATTCTCCTTCTGTCCTCCCTAGTCATTGTCCAACTCTCTAATGCATAACAAGTGATTGCAAAGACCATGGCCTGTATCAGGTGCACCTTAGTCTCCAGAGAGACACCGTTGCTCTTGAGTACCTTAGAGAGGTCCTTAACAGCAGACTTTCCCATTGCAATACATTTTTTTTTTATTTCCTGACTGCTGGTGCCAAGAGTGTTGACTGTGGAGCCGAGCAAACTGAAGTTGTGAACAATCTCAATCTCTTCGTCATCCATCCTGATGCTACCAATTGGTCCAGTGGTGAGAATCTTTGTCTTCTTGACATTGAGCCTCAGTCCATACTAAAGGCTGAAATCCTTGACTCTCTGCAGTAAGTGCTTGAGGTCCTCCTCAGTTTCAGCAAGCAGGGTTGTGCCATTTGCATAACGTAGATTGTTAATAGATCTTCCACCAATCCTGATGCCACACTTCTCCTCATAGAGCCCAGCCACTCGGATAATCTGCTCTGCATACAGGTTGAAAAGGTATGGAGATAGGACACATCCCTGGCGTACACCCTTCCCAAAAATGTTCTGGGATTCCCATTCTTCTCAGAGTCAGCCACAGTTTGTTATGATCTACACAGTCTAACGCCTTTGAATAATCAATGAAACACAGATAGACATTCCTCTGGTGTTCCCTGCTTTCAGCTAGAGTCAGAAAATCAAAAGGTCTGAAATCATTCAGCATATCTTAAGCTCAAGGAACTGAAGAAAAAATTCAAACCAGAGTTGCTATAATCAAGGATGCTTTAGGCAGAATATTAAATGATCCAGGAAGTATTAAAAGAAGATGGAGGGAATATACTGAGTCATTATATCAAAAGGAATTGGCAGATACAGAACAATTTAATGAAATAACATATGAGCAAGAGCCTATGATAATGAAGGAAGAAGTTCAAGCTGCTTTGAAGGAAATAGCAAAAATAATAAGGCCCCAGGAATAGATGGTATAACAATTGAAGTATTTCAGCTAACAGATGCTGCCCTGGACGTGCTCACCAAGTTGTGCCAAGAAATCTGGAGAACAACCACTTGGCCAACTGACTGGAAGAGATATATATTTGTTTCCATTCCAAAGAACGATGTCCCAACTGAGTGTAGAAACTACAGAATAATATCATTGATTTGACATGCAAGAAAGTTTCTACTGAAGATTATTCCAAAACGACTGGAACAGCACATCAACAGAGAATTGCCAGAAGCCCAAGCTGGGTTTAGAAGAGGTCGTGTTACTAGGGATATTGTAGCTGATGTTAGATGGATCTTAGCTGAAAGCAGGGAATACCAGAAGAATGTCTTGAAGAGTATATCATATTTTAAAATGTTAGAGGGTCAGCTCAAGAAAGGAAGACCATTGATGAGATGGATTAACACAGTGAGTGAAGCAATGGGCTTAAGTGCATCAGACATAATGAGGATCACACAGGATATGAGTTCAGATCTGTTGTCTTAAGGCCACTACAAGTTGTTGTCAATTTCTTGTTTGAACAACTTTTTTTCTCTGTATAGGTTTCACATGAATGCAACTAACTGTTCCGAAGTTCTTTTTATCCTAAATATTATGCAAAATTTATTATTATCTACACAGGCAAAAGCATTGTAATAATCAATAAAACACAAAGAAACATCTTTCTAGTATTCTCTGCTTTCAGACAAGATGTATGTGATATAAAAAAAATAAATATTTCTCTTGTTCAACAGTCTCTTCTCAATACATTTTGAAACTCGTGGTTCTCTGAAAGTATACTATTCCAGGCGTTATTAAATAATCTTTAGCAAGATTTCACTATTCATCGTGTTTCACACTATTTCTCATTCATATTGTGTTTCAGACAATCTTCTCATGCATTATGTTTTGTAAAATCAATCACCATTAATACCTTCACTCATCTAACTTACAACCACATGGTTTTGCTCCTACCCATTCTAAACTCACTCCTTCCAACCCTTCCCCCTTTGGGTTTCCAATTATGTTTTACTAATTATCCTTCTATTTTTATAATAATGCTCTTATGCAGTACTTTTCCTTATTGTACAGAGTTCACTCAGCATAATTCTCTACAGTCTCTCCCAAGTTATATAGTACTTTTCAAAATTGTTACTCCTGAGTACTGCATAATAATCTATTCTGTGAATGTACCACAATTTCTCAATCCTTTCAGTTGTGATTGGACATTTGAGCTCTTTCCATGTCTTAGGATACTAAATAACACTGCTGTAAACATTGGCATACAATGAGTCTTACAAATCTCTCTTCGTGTCTCAGTTCTAATTTCCTTGGGGTATATTCTCAGTAGTGGAAAAGCTGATAACCCAATTACAAAATGGGAAAATGATACGGAAGATTTTTCACAGAGGAAGACATTAAGATAGCCAACAGACACATGAAAAAATAAAAAAAAAA
The DNA here is from genome assembly GCF_000299155.1 of Elephantulus edwardii. Lineage (NCBI taxonomy): Eukaryota > Metazoa > Chordata > Mammalia > Macroscelidea > Macroscelididae > Elephantulus > Elephantulus edwardii. The sequence continues at coordinate 17,208,045 of NW_006399779.1, forward strand.
GTACTGTAAGAGAGATGCAATTCAAAGCCACGATGAGATACCATCTCACCCAAGTAGCAGTGGCAAAGTTTAGACGGGCAGTAAGCAATAAATATTGGAGAAGACTTGAAGAGGTTGGAAATACCAAACACTGTTGGTTGAATTCTTAAATGGTACAACCACTCTGGAAGATGGTTTGGTGTTTCCTCAAAATGTTGAACAAAATCTCTGTCTAGTATTTTTATCATTATACTTCATTTTTTACAATGTCCAATTTGTCTTGATATATCTCTTTGACACTTAATGAATGTTTGCAGCCCTTTATTTCATTTTGCATCTTGCAACTTCAGGTCTTGCATTAGGTAAATACTTTACTCCTTTTATATCAGTAAAGTACTCTACTTTGATCTGTTGTTGTTGATAGTATCACTATGAGTTGTCGTCACTCTAATGGCACCTCGCAAGTACATTGAGAAGTTTAGTCTTCAGTCATATTTTGAGTGTCTTCCAACCCAAATAACTCATCTTCCAGTACTGTGACAAACAAGTTTCCAAAGTTATTCACTGAGTTTCAAGGGCCTATTATTTCAGAAGTGGATGACCATTCCAGTTTCCTAGTCTCTCATACACTAGAAATGTCACTAATACTTATCCACTATTGGCAACCAGGCTGGCATTTGAAATACTGGTGGCACAGATTCAAGCATCACAGAAATATACATGCTACCTAGTATAACAAACTAACATATTGAATCCAATATATCCACTGAAGTTCATCCTTTCTATAAGAGTTCTCTTTGTATGTCAAATTTGAACAACTATTTAATCTGGTAGTATAATTATTCTTCATCATAGTCACTAATAATGGAAATTATCTGATGCTGTTACACCAGGTATATCATCGCTGAAAGCAAAGAATACTGGAAAAATGTCTCTTTTTACTTTATTGACTGTGCAAAGGCATTTGACTATATGGATCATAACAAGCTATCGCTAATATTTAGGGAAAAAGAACACTTATTTGTGCTATGTAAAACCTGTAACTAAACTGACGGGCTGTTTTGTGAATACAATAAGTGGCAATTATATGGTTTAAAAAAAAAAAAAAAAAAAAAACCCTGTCCATCAGGGTAGCATCCTTTCTGCATACCTATTTGATCTCTATGGTGAGCAAATTATTAAAAAAGTTGAATTCCCTGAAGAAGAATGTGGTAACAGGATATGAAGAAGACTCATAAACAACCTACATTATGAAAATAACACAACCTTATTTGCTGAAAGTGAGACAAATTTGAAGCACTTGCTGTAGAAGATCAAACACAGTAGGCTTTATGTGGATTGGCTCTCAATAAGAAGAAAATAAAAATTCTCACCACTGGAGTGATAGATGTAAAAAAGAATGAAACTGTCAATTATTTAATTTAATTGGATCCACAGTCAATACACTTGATACTAGCCGTTGGGAGATCAGGAGACATATTGTTCAAGGGAAGTCTGCAATTAGGGACCTCTCAAAACTACTGAGAAGCAATGATATCTATTTGAGGACCAAGACACACCTGATTCTTTTTAGTCCCTGGCTATGCCTCTGAGAACTGGACAATGAATAAGGATGGTAGAAGAAGAACTGATGCCTCTGAGTTGTAGTGTTGGAGGAGAGTACTGAGTAACTCATGGACTGCCAGAAAAACGAACAGACATGTCTTGGCTAGGGTGCAGCCAGAGTGCCCCTTGGTGGCAAAGATGATAAAGCTTCATCTCACTTACTTTGGTTGCTGGGAGGGGCTACTCCTCGGAGACGGACATCATGCTTGGGAAGGTGGAGGATCTTTGAAGGAGAGGAAGACCCTCAATCAGGTTGACTGACACAGTGACTATAGCAATGGGTTCAAGTGTGTGATAGATTGTGAGGATGGAACAAGATAGGTCAGAGTTCAAATCTGTTGTTCGTAGGATCACTATGAGTCACACTCACCTTGATGGCACTTAACGACTACAACTCCAGATTTGATTTGAATGTATTTTCTTTGACTATAGAAGTAAGCAAAGGGAAATTTTAAAGAAATAGATATCATATAACTTATTAATAAAAATACTATCGTAATCTTGATCAAATGAGGATTTGCTTTCCTCTGTAGCTTCCAGTTTATCAGTGTAAATAGTTTTTAAATAGAAAATTAATTGCAGACAGATGAAAAAAATTAACATATATATTTATGTTTTACACAGCATGGCTTATAAGGGAGATTGCATTTGGGTTGTAGTTCTATTTTTCCTTACTTTTCCGCACAATTTTCTTTGATGACAAAAATAATGATATGTATGATGAAGAAACGGATGAAAGGGAGAGATTGGGCTTCAGAGCATAGATGACAAGTTTGCCTACAAAGAATAATCACTCTTGTGTGTTTCTTCTCTAAAATTTCTATTTTCAATTGAATGACAGCAAATCTGAACAATGATTTCAACTTTGGACACCATCAACCAAAATGCATGAACGTTTGTGTATTAACATTTTTATAGCTGCCAACTAGAAGTCTGCATGAATATAAAGCTAAAGGATGTGGAAGTAAAATTTACTTCTAAGAAATCAGAGTGAATACTTTGAACCAGTGCTTTAACTGCTCAGCTGGCCCCGTTTGAGATTGTTATGAATGCCTTTTTACTTCTAGCTGAGTGTATGAATTTCATTGTCTTTTTTTTTTTCTTGCTCAAATTTGAAAGACAGCATTTGAAAAAGGGCACATCACATTTTGAATTTGCTTTTCTTTAACACAAAATAGAAGCAGTGTACCATTTTGATAACATATAAGTTTGGGTATGTGTCCTTTTTTAAGAATATTTGTTTTGAACACTGCATAGTAAATGGAATGCATGTTTCAAGCCTGGCCCGATACCTGGAATAAGAGACTTCTAAACATTGTCGTGCTCGGCATCACTTACCTAGACCTGTTTGTTTCATCAGAGGTCCACTGATCTGTGACAAATGACCTGACAGAGGAGGGAATCACATTGTCTCGAAGATAAAGGGGAGAAGTTAGCTTTTACTGCTATTCTTTCAGTTTTGATGGAGGTAGGCTCATTCCAAATACAAATTTGAATCTTCAATTTAATTTAATTTCTGTTTCCCTTTCCTTAATTCCTCCCCCCCCCCATAATCCTGTTTGTGTAGATCATAACAAACTGTGGGAAAGTCTGCTGTTAGGGACCTCTCCAAAGTGCTGAAGAGCAATGGTGTCTCTCTGGAGACTAAGGTGCATCTGATACAGGCCATGGCTTTTGCAATCACTTGTTATGCATCAGAGAGTTGGACAGTGACCAAGGAGGATAAAAGGAGAATTGATGCCTTTGAGCTGTGGTGCTGGAGAAGAGTATTGAGAGTACCATGGACTGCTACGAAAACAAACAGAGGTGTCCTGGAGAGGGTTAAACCGGGTGGCTCCTTGGAGGCAAGGATTCTGAGGCTCTGCCTAACTTACTTTGGACATGTTGTGAGGAGAGACCGGTCCTTAGAGAGGGACATCATGCTTGGGAGGGTGGAGGGACAGCGCAGGAGAGGAAGGCCCTCTCTGAGGTGGATTGATTTAGTGACTGGGATAATTGGGATGGGAGTGTCAGAGACAGTGCAATTGGCACAGGACAGAGTGGAGTTTAGGGCTGTTGTACATAGGGTCGCTATGAGTCACAGGCGACTCGAAGGCACATAACAACAACAACAACAATAATCCTGTTACTTTGGACTATTCAATATGACTTTACCTTAAAATTTTTCATGCTTGAAAAAAAATCTTATTTTCCAACAATTTTCTGTTCCTCTTTTCCATTCTTCACAAAGACCACGATAGAACAGGTACAGGCAGGATAAGAATTTGTGTTGATGTGGATAATGCAGAAAGATTCCTTGGCAGAATTAATAATGTCAGCAGCTAAGTCATCCTGATTTTGGAATGAAGACTTTTCACTTGAGTTTAAGAGCCATTTTCTACTTCTCAAAGGCCTCTTTGATACTGTGATTAGTTGCCATCAAGTTGACTATAACTCACAGGGACCATATGAACAGACCTGAGCTGTGGCCTATCCTTTGTCAGCCTCATGATGTCTATATACTAAAGCTCTTTATGGTAGTTTAGTTATGTGTCAATCTATGTCTTTGAAATCTTCCTCTTTTCCTCTAACCTTCTACCTTTCAAAGCATGATGTGTCTCTCCAAAGACTGGTTCCTCCTAAAAAGATGCTCAAAGACAGTGAAATGCAGTTTTACCACCCTCTCTCCCCTCAAAAAGGTATTCTGGTTGCAATTCATTCAAGACAGATTTGTTGGAATTTTAGCAATTAATGTGATATTCAATAATCTTCACCAACACGGTGACTCAAAGGTATTGATTCTTTTTCTGTCATCCTTATTCATTGTCCTACTTTCAGGCTCATAAGAAACAATTGAAAATATAATGGCCTGTTATCAGGCATACCTGAGTCTTTAAAATGACATCCCTGCTCTTTAAAACTTTGGAGAGCTCTTTGAAAGTTGACTTCCCCAATGTAAGATATAATTTTACTTCTTGACTACTGATACCATGGATATGGATTTTGGATCCAAGTAAAAGTAAATAATTGACATTCAATCTTCATCTTTCATAATATTGCCTATCAGACCAATGATGAGGAGTTTTGTTTTCTTGTTATTAAGAAGTATTCCATTCTGGAGGCAGTAATCTTTGATTTTCCCCCAGTAATTGCTTCAAGTTTTCATCACCTTTTGTGAGATAGGTTGTGTCATCTTCATAATGCAGGTTGTTGACGAGTGTTCCTCCGATACCAATATCTATACCACATACTTTATCACACAGTCCAGCCTCCAGAAAAAATGATTTATTCATTATACAGATTGAATGGATGTAGAAAAAGGATGCAACGCTGTCATTTTATACCTTTTCTGATTTTAGATCCTGGATGAATGTTTCTTTGTTCTGTTGACATAACTTTCTTGATTCATGTATAGGCTTCTCATGAACAAAACTAAGTGTCTATGGGTTCTCATTCTTTTCATTGATAGTCATAATTTTTTATGACCCACACGATTAAATGCCTTGGAATAATCAATAAAACACAAGTAAACATTCTGTACTTTGTTGTTGTTGGTTGCTGTTGAGCAAAGTATGACTTATAGTGACCCTATGCACAATAGACCTGAACCCTGTCCTATCCTGTCATATCTTCATCATCCCTGATACACTTGAGCCCATTGATACAGTCCTCTTTTCAATCCACGTCATTGGGAACCTTCCTTTCTTTTGCTGACCTTCCAACTCTCTAAGCATGATGTTCCTGTACAAAGAATAGCCTCTCCTAGCATCATATGCAAATAAGAGAGATGCATCTTCACTATTTTTGCCTCCAATAAGCATGCTGGCTGTACTTTTTCAAAGATGTCTGTGTTAGTTCTTTATTCATGCCATGAGATATTCAGTACACTTTTTCAACACCACAACTAAAAGGCATCAACTCTTCTTCTGTCATTCATAGTCATTGTCCTAGTCTCACATGCATAACCCTTTATTGAAAAGACCATGGCCTGAATCAGGAACATCTTGGTCTTTATAATGACATCATAGCTCTTCAGTATTTTGGAGAGGTCTCTGACAGTGAACTTTCCCACTGCAATATGTCTCCTGATCTCCTGATGACTGGTACCAAAGATATTGTTGATCCAGGCAGATAAAACTGTTGACTACCTCAGTACTTTCTCCATCTATCATAATGTTGTCTATTGACCTGGTGGTGAGGTTGGTCTTTTTATTGCTATTGAGATATAAGCCATACCAAAAGGGGCTCTGGTGGCCTAGTTAAAGGAAGCTGCACCACAATCTGAGGGTACTTAGTTCAAATCCACCATCTGCTCTGTGGGAGATATATGGGCAATCTCCTCCCATGTGATTAACTGCCTCTGAAAACCCACTGGAAGGTCATCTATGAATCGGTTCTTGACAACATACAACAACAAAAAACATAGTTCTTTATCTTAGGCAGCATGTGTTTCAAGTTCTCCTCACATTGACAAAGAAAGGTTGTGTCATATACCCAATACACCTTGTTTTTATGAGTCTTCCTCCAATCCTGATGCCACATACCTCTTCACAGAGTCCAGCTTCATAAATTATTTGCTGAGAATGCAGACTGAAGAAAGGATACATCCCGAACATACACACTTTCTCATATTAAACAATGCAGTGTTCCCTTGTTCCATTCACACAATAGCTTTTTGATGTTGTTTTAGATTTTACATGAGAACAATTAAGTGTTCCATAGTTATTGTTCTTCTCAATGTTAACCATAGTTTGTTATTATCCACACAGTCAAATGTTCTTGCATAGCTGATAAAACACAATCAAACATTCACCTAGTAGTCTGTGCTTTTAGGCATAGTCCATCTGACATCAGAAATAATCCCTCTGGTGCCACAACCCCTTCTAAACCCCGCATTAACGTCTGATGTTCCCTGTTAATGTACTGTTGAAGACATTTTTGGAAGATCTTCAACATTCTTTTGCTTGCATGTGATTTTAATGGTATTTTATGATAATTTCCACATTCTAAGTGATCATCTTTCTTGGGAATGGGAACAAATATGGATATCTTCCTGTCAGTCAGTCAGACATCCGTCCTCCAAATTTTCTAATATAGACTGGTGAGTATGTCCAGAGCTGCCTCTGTTAGTTGAAATATGTCAGTTGAATTCTGTCCGTTCCTGGGGCCTTAATTTTTGTTAGTGCCTTCACTGTAGCTTGAACTTCTTCCTTCATTACAATTGGCTTTTCTATATATGATAGTTCCTAAAATAGTCCAGTGTAGACCAATTATTTTTGGTACTGTGATTCTGTAGATTCCTTCATTGGCATCAAACACCAATGATTGAGGACCAGAGGAACTGTGGAATGACATAAAAAAAATATCTGTTCAGAGAACAAAACAACATTAAAAATACAAGTAGAAAGAATAAGTCATAAGAGACCACAAAAATTACTTTACAGCATTGAGAAGCCAAAACAAAAGGGAAAAATGACAAAATAAAAGAGATAAAACAGAAGAATTCAAATGGCACTTTGAGATAGCAAATAAAATATAATAAACTGTGCAAAGAGCTAGAGTCAGAGCATAGAAAGGCATTTCTTAAGCTTAAAGAACTTAAAGGTATTTCTTAAGCTTAAAGAACTGAAAAGGAAATTCAAGCCTCAAATTGCAATACTATACGCCATAGGTAAAATCTTGAAAGCCCTACTTTAGTGTCTTTTAACGTTGATGCCACATGGATACTGAAGAAAAAGTAGGTTTTGTTTGTAAATATAAACAACTAGTAATGAATGATTATGGAATTTCTTTGGAGAAATAAAGAATTAGAAATATCCATACATCCAGTGAGTTAATTAATGAAATGGCCTGGTGCTACACTTGCTTATTTGATCCTCAGTAGTAATACTGACCAATTCACATGAATATGGACATTTTGTCTAATATCTTCCCATAATTCTCTGACCTGCTTTGGTGTCATGATAATACCTAACTCAAAGTGTGAGCAGTAAATGATTTAATACTTACAAATATTTTAACTCTGGAACAAATATATTTTTCCATTGTGTGTTGGTGTTGTTGTTATGTGCCGCCATAGCTACCCTATGTACAATAATCCTGAAACCTGCTGTATCCTGTACCAACTTTACTGTTTCTGACACACTTACAGTCAATACCCCAGTTACTGCATCAATCCATCTCATTGATGACCTTCCTCTCTTTCTCTGTCACGCCACCATTCCAAGCATGATGTTCCTCTCCAAGAACCAGTCTCTCTATGCAACATGACAAAGGATGTCAGATGAAGCCTCAGAATCCTTGCCTCCAAAGAGCAGGCTGGCTTCACCCTCTCTAGGAGGTTTCAGATCTTTTGTTCATAGAATCATTAGATGTCCAACTCTTGTTTCATGTTTTTTCATAAAATGTCTTTTTTCCCCATTTAATTTTTAACTACCAAGGAGCTTTATATATTCTGAATGCAAAAAGTCATTACAATGAAGGAGTATATCAGGGTTAAATCCTGTCCCCACACCTTTTCAATCTGTATGCAGAACAAATAATTTGGGAAATAGTGCTTTATGAGGAGAAGTGAGTAATCAAGATTGGACGAACACTCATCAACAACTTACGATATGCAAATGACATATTTGCTTGCTGAATTTGAAGAAGACTTGAAGCGCTTACTACAAGTCAAGGACTGTAGTCTTCAATATGGATTGAAGCTCAACATCAGGAAGACAGAGATTCTCACCACTGGTCAGTTGGCAGCACCATGATTATGCAGAAGATATTGAAGTTATTAGTAATTACAGCTTGCTAGGTTCCACAATCAATACTCTTAATACCAGCAGTCAGGAAATTTAAAGATTAATTACATTGGGAAAAATCTTCTGTTGTGGACCTCTCCAGAGTGCTAAAGGGCAATCACATCAGTCTAGATACAAAGGTTTTCCTAATCCTGGCCATGGTCTTCTCAATTACTTGTTATGCTTCAGAGAGCTGGACAATGATTAAGGATGACAGAAGAAAAATAGATGCCTTCGAGGTGTGGTGCTGGAGAAGAGTTGTGAACGTACCATGGACTGCCAAGCAAAACAAATTGTCTGTCTTAGAGAGGGTGAAACCAAGTCTTTTCTTGGAGGCTATGATTTTTGAAGCTCTGTCTCACATACTTTGGGCACGTGGCCAAGAGAGACTGGTCCTTGGAGGACATCATGCGCGGAAGGGTGGAGAGACAGAGAAGGAAAGGAAGACCCTGAATGAGATGAATTGATATGGTGTCTGGGGCAATGGGGGTTGGTGTTTCAGAATTAGTGAGACTGGCTCAGGACAAGGAATGGGCCAGAGCTTTTCTATATAGCATCATTATAGGTCACAGGTGACACAATGGCAAATAACAACAAAAACATACTATATTGGTTGTTTTTAGTTAAACCTCATGTTTAGGGTCAATAAGACCCTGGGAAAGACCTTTGTACTTAAAAGTCAGTCGTTATTATATTTTGGAGGGATATTCTACTAAGTGGTACAGCACTCTTCTGTCAAAACACTGTATTGAAGTAACCTTGAGTTGCTGTGATTTTGAACCTTGTGCCATTGGGGTGTCAAATGCCGTAATGGATACACGTTACAGTGTTTGGTAGAGTTCCCAGTTTAAGACAGGTTTGGAATCAGGAGTGACATCCGCTTCCTAAATATCATGCCTCTGGAAACTCTGAACTGTGACAAATGGTGGCAGTTGTGGAAGGGCATCAGGCCTTTATGTTCATACAGTTGTGCTTGACTCAACAGCAATCGACAACAATGACAACAAAATACCAAACCATATATGAATTCCCTTTCTCTTCTAGAAACTGAATTAAATGTTAACAGTTAAAGGCATATGAATTTTCTTTTTTAAATTCACATTACCAATTGCACCAACATGTTTATTAAAAAGAAGCAGAAGTGGCATCCACTTCATAAACAACATGCCCCCAGAAACTATGAACTTTGATAAGTGTCAATAGGTATAGAAAGGATTTAGGCCTTTTGTTCATAGTGTAGCTATGAGTCATGCTCAACCCATTGGCAATAAACAACAACAACAACTCTTTAACACTTCACTTCTGTATTGTATTAAATTTTTTTTTCATAGAAATATTCCAATTCTTTTAGTTTCCTACCTTCTGATGTGATCAACATGTGTTGGGGGTATGTGTGTGTGTCTGTGTCTGTGTGTGTAATGGTGACATAATTAACATGTCGAGAGTATTTTTTTCTGATCATTAGTAGCACATATTTGTTCCCTATTCTTAGGGACATTGTTCTGTTCCCTCAGTTAATTGCAAACACTTGATTTTATGAACTTTACCTGCTCTTAAATTATAAAACTAAGATTGTACTAACACTTCCAAGACACTGTTGTTTTAAACTTTTTAAATATAACAATGATCTTAATTATATATTTCTATCCACTGTTTTTTCTGAATTTACGCTACTTCTGAGTATTTGTGTGCATGTACATTTAATATCCAAACTTATATTTAAATAATTCTTTCACTTAAGGAAACTTAAAGCTGAAACTCATGTCTAATTTGTCATATTGTTTTTGTTGTTGTTAGGTGCTATTGAGTCACCTAGTGACTCAAGTGACTCCTAGCAACCCTATGTACAACAGATCTGAAATCTGCCCTCTCCCAAGCCAGTCTTTAGTAAATATAGTTGTATAAGATTAGTTTACTAGGTAGAAAGGTAATCATCCAAAGAACACTATGAAGAATGCCCTTACACATTTTGGAAGCTTGTAGAAAATTTAACTAAAACATGGTGAAATTCCTACTCTAGTGTTCTGGCAGCCTCAGGTATTTTAGAGTAGGATTTTACCCCAAAGGAATTTCTTGAATGTTATTTTTATAGGAAATCATCAGAACCTTTTGAAGCCCTGATGGGTATATTCAAATGATAAACATTTTGGTTAGTCAAATCAAAATAAGTTCACTGTAAAGTTTATTCTAACACACAGTGGCTCCCCATTGGGTTTCTAAGGCTGTCAATCTGAAGCTAAAAGCCAGTTTATGGATTTGAACTATTAGTGATGAAGTTGTTTTGGTCAGCAGTTTAATATCATATGCATTAAGCCACTGGAGATGGTGATTTGAAACACATTAACTAAAATTTTGCACCCTGCTTACTGTGTTTCCTTAATAAAACTCAGTTTCCTTTGCCGAAAAATTGAGAAATAGGCCCACTGTAATAAAATTTAATGGATGTAAATTTATTTGAATATAATGTACTTAGTGAAATATTAATTATAACTATTAGGCCATGTCACTAAGACAGGGAAAGTTGGATAATTAATAAGGAAGCCTATAGATTTGATATTTTTGTGCTGGGAAGGAATATTGATGATACCACGGACTACAATAAAAGAAAAATAAATAGGTCTTGGATGAAGTCTTGGCCAACATACTCTAGGCATGTTATTTGGAGAAATTCTCTGGAGAAATACATCATGCTTGGTAAAATAGAGTCATGGAAAAGAGGAAGACACTCAGCATGTTAGAATGGCATAGTGATAAGGTGACACTACAGAGCAAAGATTGTTATAGCGTTGAATCAGATAGAGTTTTGTTCTGCTCTGCCTAAGATCCCTATGGGTTGGAACTGGATTAGTAGAATGCCTCTGAAAGTTGTACAATGAATGAGTAAGACAGAAGATGAACTGATATGTTTGAATTATGGTATTAGAGTACTCAATTTTATCTTTTTTTTAGATCCATAATCAATGCTCTTGGCACCAGCATTCAGAAAATCAAAATACAAGTTGTCTACTGTAAGGGTCCTCTCCAGAATGCTAAAGAGTAACATGCTACTCTAGAGACTAAGGTGGACCTGATTCAGGCCATGATCTTCTCAATTGCTTTCTATGCATCTGAGATCTAGGCAACTACTAAGGATGACAGATGAAGAGCTAATGCCTTTGATTTATGATGCTAGAGAAGAGTGTTGAACACATCAAGGACTGTCAAGAGGACAAATAAGTCTAGACTGGAGAGGGTAAAAATAGGTTACTCCTTTGAGTAAAGACTGTGAAGTTCCATCTCACATACTTTGGGTGTGTTGCCAACAAAGAGTTGTTGTTGTTTTGTACCATAGAGTTGGAGCCAACCCATAGCACAGAGGGAGATTGCCCATCCTTCTCCAGTGGAACAGATGGTGGATTTGAACTGCCTGCCTTCGAGATTGCAGTGTAGCCTTTTGCCACTAGACCAACAGCAAAAAGTAGTCTTGGAAAAGGATACCATGCTTAGAAAGGTAGAAGATCAGTGCAGAAAACAAAGATCCTAGATGAGCTGGATTGACTCAATTGCTTTCACAATGGAGGCAGATATGTCAGAGACAGTGACATAGGGTAAGTTTCAAATCTATTGTCCAGATGGTCTCTAGGAGTCAATTCAACAGCAATGTACAGCAACAATTGACTATATCATGGTCTTCCAAAAGAAGAAACAGTCATGAACTGGAGGAAGTTAAATCAGGGTACAAAGATGGTGAAATTTCATATTCTATAACATGGGCATGTTGTTAAGAGTGACCAGTTCTTGAAAAATGGTAACATCCTGGGAAAAGTGGAGGGTTAGAGGCAGAGAGAAAAACTCTCAACAAGACAGATTGATGTAGTAACTGTAATAATGAACTTGAGCACAGCAGAGATTGTGAGGCTGCTGCAGATTAGGGCAAGGTTCAGATCTGTTGTTCAAGGTTGACTTGACAGCATATAATGACATCTAGCAAGAACAGTGTCTATACATTAACCATAAGTGTTTGTCAGTAACATTTAGTCTTATTCATATTACATTCAGAGCTCTATTGTCAACTAGAATTTTTAAACGGATGAAATAAAAAGTGCACACTGATAAAATTATGGCACAAAACCATTTTCTAATAAGCCATCACAAAACAAAGAAAAAAAAACAGAGAAAATAACTGAGTGGTAAGCCTGTTATTATCTCTACTAAGAAAACCACTTGAAATTTCTCCGTCTGAAATTTCATTTCCAATGTCAGCTTTAAACAATGGAAGAATGAAGTATTGTCACTTAATGGCAGTATAATCCAATTAAGACATAACACTAATAATAAGAAACAGTGTCATAATTTAAAAACATTCTTTCCTAACTTAAATTGCAAATAACCTCCTGAAATGTGTCATTTAATTTCTAGTGTATAACACGGTGAAAGTAAATGCTTTTAAAACTCTCTGCACTGTGAGTGAAATAATAAGTATTAACAAATGATGAGCAATAACAAAAAAAGAAAGTGAAATTTACCAAATGTGATTTTTTTTTACAATAACAAACTCTATTTTATCTAATGTGAAGTCCAATTCCAAAAGACTCCAAGAAAATACAAACTAACCTATTGAAACTGTGTACATCTGCCTGCCTTTTTCTTTTAAAGATCATAATGATTCTTTATAAAAAGAAGATGGCAAGACTTCTTCTGAGGGGAATGCCATATTTTGATAATATCCAGAGAAAACAAAAATCGTACAGAGAAAAAGCAAATAAAACAAGAAGATGTACTTCTTCCTTTATATTATTAACTAGTATGAATAAATATCACAGTATTAAGTCACCTACCTAAACCACTTACCTAAATATGTTCAAAAGAAGATGCTTTAGGGTAGATTTTTGTTAATTTTTTAACATAAAAATTGTGTTGTGTTCTTTATTGTTGTTGTGTAGATATTACATTAAAACTATAATTGCATGTTTCTAGATCTCTAGAAACAACACTGGTAGTATCAAACATGAATGATTTTTCACTAAGGTATGTCTGGTTTAGACCATAGTCTTCCCAATTACTAGCTATGCATCAGAGACCTGGAAAATGAATAAGGATGACAGAAAAAGAATTGATGCCTTTGAGCTGTGGTGTTGAAAAAGAGCACTGAACAGCTCTTGGATGGCCAAGAGAACCAACAAATATGTCTTGGAGAGGGTGCAACTTGAGTGCCCTTTGGAGGCAAGAATAATAAGGCTTTTCCTCACATACTTTGGGCATGTGGCTAGGAGAGGGGCTGCTAAGAAGAGAAAGACCCTCAACAAGGTGAACTGACACAGTGACAGCTGCAATGGGCTCTTGTGTGTCAGGAAGTGTGAGGATGGTGCAGGACAGGACAGGGTTCAGATCTTTTGTTCATAGGGTCACCATGAGTTGTGCTCAACTCTATAGAACCTAACATCAACAACTATTACTCACAAGTGTTGTTGCTTTTAAGTTTCACAGCATCATTTCCCACTTACTATGAATCTGGTTTTTCAGGATTCTACACTAAAGGCCATGTTTTAGTTCATTGTTGGGGGAACTGGATTAGCTTATCTAGTCAAGGGTCTGCCTTTTGTCTCTCTGTTGCTATACCTTACCAAACAGGATTTCACCCAAAAGACATGTCCAAAATGGCCATCCTAACTGCTAGGGAACATTCAGGTTGCCTTTCTTCCAAGACAAATCTATTCATTCTTCAACTAATCTATGATATGTTCAATATTCATCACCAAAAATATAATTACAGGCATCAAGTTTTCTTATGTCCTCCTTATTTTTATACCAGTTTCATATGCATATATGGTAATTAAAAATAATGGGTCTTGGGTCACACACATCATAATTCTCCAAGTATCTTTGCTATTCTACAATTTAAAGAGATCTTTTGAAATAGGTTTGTCTAATGGAATATATAACATGATTCACTGATTATGAATCCAATAAAAATTAAATCCATTACAATTTCAGTTTCCTAGATTTATTACCTTGTTGTTTCTGGTACTCTTTCTAAAGCTAGGATGTAATTCATGTTGAAGGCTGTGGTCTAGTTTTCTTCAGTGAATGCTTTTGCCTACCTTCACAAAATAAAGTTGCATTTTCAAATATCGTATTTACTAATTAGTCTTTCTAAAATAAAGATTAATTAGTTCATTGATGCTTTTAAAGTGTGGCACCGGAAAAGAGTATTGAATGGACTGCTAGGAAAACAAACAGGTTGATCTTAAAGAGGTGAAACCAGACTACTCCTTGGAAGAAAGGATTCTGAAGCTCTAAATGGCGTATTTTGAGCATGTTGCAAGGAGAGACCAGTCCTCAGAGGGAGACATCGTGCTTGGGAAGGTGGAGGGACACTCATTCATAAACTATAATATTTAAAGATAAACCTTGTCTTTTAAACGTAGGCTACTACAGCATCCTAAGTTCTTAAATGTTCAGTGACTTGCTTTTTTTCCTTTTATTTTTAATTATTTTTTAAATTGTATTAGTGTGTGTGTGTGTGTGTGTGTGTGTGTGTGTGTGTGTGTGTACTGTCAAATCGAATCTGACTGGTACAGGAGGAGATGGCCCCTCCTTCTCCTACAGAGCATTTGGTGTATTCGAACCATTTATCTCTGGGATTGCAATGCAGCTTCTTTACCACTAGGCCACCAGGGCTCCCCTCAGTGACTTACTTTTGCCAATATTAAAATGAAGAGTAGAAACAGTGACTAATTCATAGGTTAATTTGAAAATTCCTAATAAATGAAAAAATTACAGCTTTTGTTATTTAGTGTTATTGTGTTGTTGTTGTTGTTGTTAAGTGTCATCGAGTCGTAGATGACTCATAGTGACCCTATGAATGAAAGACCTCAACACTTGTGTGACTTTCATCCTTTCTCCAGGTTCATAGGGTTTTCAGCTATTTCAGATGAGCATGCCACTCCTGCTTCCAAGCTTGTTTTAATCTAGGAGCTCTACCAAACACTGTCCACTGCGGGTAATCATTATCAAATTTGACACATCAGTGTCACAGTGTTCAGCATCACAGCAACCACGAGTTACCTCTGTACAGCAAATGGATAGACCAGGCCTAAACCACTTAGAAGAATGTTTGACCAAAACCAATTACAACCAGGCCTGAGGGCCGCAGACTAAAATCACCCACCTTTGGCTTGGTGGCATCACTTTCTGTTCACTAGGCCAACTGAGCTCTCTCTATTTTGTTGTTATTGTTAAGTGCTGTTGAGTCATAGACGACTCTTAGCAAACTCTATGAATGAAAGATCTGAACATTTGCATAACTTTTATTGTTTCTCCAGCTTCATAGGGTTTCCGGAGGCAAGCTAATTTGGTAGTGCATGCCACTCCTGCTTCCAAGCTTGTTTTAAAGGTGAACTCCACCAAACACTGTCCACATGGGCAACCATTGTGGCACGATTAGTAATTATTTTCAAATTTCATTATGAAACATCACCACTGGACCAATTGGCAGCATCAGGATGGATGGTGAAGAGATGGAGATTGTTCACAGCTTTAGTTTGCTTCACTCCACAGTCAACACTATTGGCACCAGTAGCCAGGAAATTAAAAAGCACATTGCCATGGGAAAGTCTGCTGTTAGGGACCTCTCCAAAGTACTAAAGAGCAATGGATTCTCTATGGAGACTAAGGTGCGTCTGATACAGGCCATGGTCTTCACAATCACCTGTTATGCATCAGAGAGTTGGACAATGACAAAGGAGGATAGAAGGATAATTGCTGCCTTTGAGCTGTGGTGCTGGAGAAGAGAATTGAGAATACCATGGACTGCTAGAAAAACAGACAGATTCATCCTGGAAAGGGTTAAACAGGGTGACTCCTTGGAGGCAAGGATTCTGAGGCTCCTTCTAACATACTTTGGACGTGTTGTGAGGAGAGACAGGTTCTTGGAGAAGGACATCATGCTTAGGAGGGTGGAGGGACAGTGCAGGAGGGGAAGGCCCTCTATGAGGTGGATTGATTCAGTGACTGGGATAATCGGAATGGGAGTGTCAGAGACAGTGCGATTGGCACAGAACAGAGCAGTTTAGGGCCGTTGTACATAGGGTTGCTATGAGTCGCAAGGGACTCAACGCACATAACAACAACAACAACATTATGAAACACTTTAAATTCTGATATTGGCAAATCTCTGGCACAAATTAATCACCATTGCTGTTTCTACAAATAATTATTCATTAAAAAACCCCAAGCAATAATCATGTGATTATCACTCTGTATATGTACGTGGACGTGCATTTTTAGATTCTCTCCATACCAAGATTTATATATTATAATTAAATATTTGCTTTCAAAATAAACTTTGGAGTTAAAGGTAAGCTAAATTCTTATAATAATAAGGATCTAAATCTAACAAAGTAAACAAATTTAAAAATGAAATCAAGTGGGTATTTTGGGTCTGTGTCTCCCTCTCCACTGGGTTACTTCTGTTTTGCAGTTATGTGGGGGGGTTTTCTTTATTTTAACTCTTACATATAAGTCTTACACATTTTATGGTTATTGAACATTTTAATCTTTAAAAAATTAATTAAATTGGAGTAATTTTTTAACACTCTTAAACGCTTCAAATTGGTAGTATGCTCTTGTTTATGTTATATGCCATCAAGGTGTTTGTGAGCCTATGAACAATCACTCTGAAATCTACACTATCTTGAGCAAATCTCACTGTCTCTGACACACCTACCCCCATCACTCCAGCTGCTGTGTTCATTTATCTATTCCAGGGTCTTTATCCCTTATTCTATCCCTCCATCCTTCTGAGCATGATGTTCTTTTCCAAGGACTGGTCCCTCCTTGCACGTGCTCAACATATATGAGATGGAGCTTCAGAATCCTTACCTCCAAGGAGAAGCCTTGTTCCACCTTCTCCAGGGCAAACCTGTTTGTTCTCTTAGCAGTCCATGTGTTAGTTAATAATGGTCTCCAGCACCACAGCTCAAAGGCATAAATTATCCTTCTATCATTCCTAGTCATTGTCCAGCTTTCTGATGCATACCAAGTAATTATGAAGAGCATGGCCTGGATCAGGTGCACCTTAATCTGCAGACTGACATCATTGCTCCTCAGTACTCTGGAAAAGTCCCTGACAGCCGACTTTCCCAATACAATTTGTCTCATGATTTCCTGGCTGCTGATACCAAGACGGTTGATTGTGGAGCCAAGCAAATTGAAGTTGTTAACATTCTCAGTCTTTTTTCCATCAATCATGACGCTGCCAATCAACCCAGAAGTGAGAATATTTGTCTTTATGATGTTGAGTTTCAGTCCATATTTAAGGCTGCAGTCCTTGACCTTCTACAGCAAATGCCTCAGGCCCTCAGTTTCAGCAAGCAAGCTTGTATGCAAGCAAGCATATCATAGGCTGTTGATCAGTCTTCCTCCAATCCTGATGCCACATTCCTCCTAATAGAGTCTAGCCTTCCAGACAAGATAGGATACATACCTGGCATACACCTTTCCTGATTTTGAATCATGTAGTGTTTCCTTGTTCTGTTCTGATGATTGCCTCCTGTCCAAATTTAAGTTTTGCAAAAATATAATCAAGAGTTCTTGGATTCCCATTATTCTAAGAGTTAGCCACAACTTGTGATCCACCCAGTCAAATGTCTTTTTATAGTGAATGAAACACAGACAGACATTCCTCTAGTACTCTGCTATCAGTCAAGATTTACTTAACATTAGTTATAACATCCCTAGTAAATAAACACCTATAATATAAAGAAGTCTGGAAGACAACCACTTGGCCAACTGACTGGAAGATATCCATCTGCTCCCATTCCAAAAAATAAAAGGTCACCCAACAGAGAGTGGAAATTAATGAATCATTACTATCACATGCAAGTAAGATTCTGCAAAAAATTATCCAACTGAAACAACTGGAACAGTGCATCAGCAAAGAACTGCCAGATGTACAGCCTGGGTTTGTAAGAGGCTGTGATACAAGGGATATGCATTAGGAAATAGAGTTAAATAATTTTTACAAGAAGTTAGTGCTTTCTCTGTACGTGTCTTGAATGTTTAGTATTTTCTGTCTCTTCTATTCTTTGAAGTTATTACTGCATCAGAGTAACAGAATAAATACATAATTTATGCATGTTGTTACTCTTAGATGTCAACAGGTTGGGAAATGAAACTCTACTCAATCTTGTCCCATCCTAATAATATCTCTTTGCTTAAACCCAGAGGTATGATCACTGTATCAATCAATCTAGCACATTAAAAGTCATTCCTAAAAAAAAAAAAAGTCATTCCTCGCCTTCTGTAGCCCTCTACCTTTCCAAGCATGATGATAATTGGCTAATACTGATAAGTTTTTGTATACTTTATTCTAAACTTGAATTGTGGAGCTTATTTCTGTTCCATACTCAAAAGATGACCAAAAGATCTAGCCTTAAAGATTAACCAATCGATCAGACCATAAAGCCCGGTTGGTTGGTTTTGGGATTTTTTGCTTTGTTTATTTTTCTGATTTTGATTTTTTTGTATCAATTCCCCTCCACATGCTCTATTGGAGACCTTGTATGGTGAACTATTTCAGAGCATTCTGCAGTGGTAAAAAAGTAATACCAACTTTCAGTGCATGTGGTTTATTAGTCCTTTTGACTACTGATATGATTTCTTCAGTCTTTGCTAAGAGGATAGTGGTCATTTGTTACACACTATATGGCCACAACTGGATGTCCACCATTATCTTTGTAAACTATGCCAATTGACGATCATGTCAACGAAGACAATGGTCTTCAGCTCCCAGGCACAGAAACCCTATTTTCAGTATAGATTTTAAAACTTCTTTTTAACAATGAATGTAATGCCATTCTTCTTTTTGCAATACCAACCAATTTATCTGGCTGCTAGAAGATTGATATTTAAGTGCTTCATTTTTGGCAACTTCTCATTTTCTTAGATTTGTAATATATACAATCCATAACTCAATTATACATTCATAAATGAAGCTGTTTTGTTTTCTCATTTTGAGCTATGGTACATCACATCAGAAAATAAAGGAGCTGAAAGCTGGACTCCATTCACGTCATTGATATTAGACCTTTTTGGGGGCCCTTCCTGACCAAGGAACTCATTTTCTGCCACTCTATCAGACAATGTTATACTACTTTTTATCATATTTTCCTTGATTTCTTTTTAAATGTAGAAACAGATCACTAGTTCCTTTTTCACAGCTCTTTTAGTTAGTAATTTCTGTAAACTCTATGGAAACCTATATACTGTAGTTGACTCTTCTGTGCTTTATGAAACTAAGGGCATAGTTTCCAACATTAGGTCAGTTCAAAAGCCATTACACTTATTCTTTTTCCCATGTGTTACTAATTTCTTAATTCCTATTCACTAGATAGAAAAATCTCAGTATTCGTCAGGCTCTTCTCCAAAGACCCTATACAAAATAACTGATTTCCAATCATATTTTCTGTCCTTTGCCATTAGAATAAGTTGTATCAAGTATGAAGGACTGGTGAGTCATATGCTCACATAGACAGAATGGCCTGTGGAGAGAATAAGATGCCAGAGAATGTGATAAGCATTTTTATGGAAATGCCAATAAAATCAATTGGTACAAAGACTGGAAATGGCATTTTAAGAGGAGGAGAGGAAATTGTGATGTATTAGAGTAATTTCAGTAAGCTCTCTACAAATAAAGGATATTAAACTTTTTAATTTTCCTTCAGCTTTCCACCTTAAACATATTATGCCTGACACATAATTTACACCAAATAAATATTTATTCAATATTTTCTTTTCACTAAAAATACTAACCATAGTTCTTAATTACAGTTTAAAGGATGCTACTTTGGATTAGTTTTCAAAAATGCAGTCAATAAAAATGAAGAGAAAGCTTGGTGAAGACCCTAAAGAAAAAGTGTACGTAATTATTTGGCATTTTGTTCTAGAAGTTTCTGATCTGGAGAACCTAGAAGATACAAGAATTGACCAAATTATTATTTTATAAGTACTTTTAGTTATAAAGGAAGGTCATGAAATTACAAACTAAAGGGTGAAAAAAACCAAGACAGGCAGACATGCTATTTCCTCTGATTTAATCCATCCTTAAGTGCAGAGATTGAATTACATTAAGACTCCCTGTGGAGATCATTAAAGATTTTTCTGGACCTTCAGTTCTCCACTGAATTTCTCTCCTCTTTTAGAATCTACTATTCAACTCTTATGGGTTCAAAAGAGTCTTTTCCAGGATACTATAATTTTCTAAGATGTTTGGATAAATATACAGAACAGAACTTCTGATATTTCATATGAGTTTATTTTCTTCACTGATAATCTTTTTCTAAAACAGCTAGCCTTAACTGCCTTTCTCTTGGACTAATTCCCCAAATCAAGTCAAGGGAGGTTTTATGAGTCGTCTCTGGGTCTCTGACTGAACTTGATTATTTTTTCAAGTCCACATCATTTTTTAAACATGATCAGTTGGAACTGGCAAGTCTACCTAAAATACCAGTTATATAACATGCCATAATCAAAGAATAGGTGTGCTGCTGTTAATGTTAAAATCATTACATAAAACTTATATTCTTAGAAAGGAAAAAATGCTATTTACCCCTTTGAACTTGTGCTTTATAACATTGAAAACAGAAAAATTACAAAATGCTGGATAAAAATCATATTAAATGCTTTAAAATTTTCTATTTTTTTACCAGATATTGAGGACTGAATCTATCTTTAATTGACTCAAAATTGTATCTGAGTTAAGGAGAAAGGGCATACTTCAAAAATTGCTAGAAAATGTGTAATAATGAATGAAGGAAAACCCAATCTTTCTGTAAACCATATTTAAAATCATAATAAAAACATTTAAAAAAAGATGATTACAAGACAAATTATTTTCAATCATAATTGCAATAACAAAGCATAAAATATTTAATTTTATATTTGATCATCTTTATTTTTATCTAGTAAACATTCAAATATGCCAGAAAAAAATGGTTAGGATAGTTCTCTAAATTATTTGTCAAATATTATAGGGAGCTCCGGTGGTCTAGATATAAGAAGCTAACGTGCAATCTCTGAGACACATAGTTTGAGGCTTACCATGGGAGAAGGATGGGCAGTCTAACCCACCCAAGCTATGGATTGGTTCTGACTCAACGGTACACAACAACAATTGTGGCGCAGCCTAGAATTCTGTTTATTTTAGCCACTAGTTAGCTCCTCTGGTTTCCAGCTACCTTAAATGCAGACACATGGCACGCAAATCAGCATGGTCTTATAGTCATCAACAGCTGGAGGAGCATCAATAGAAAGAATGCTGCTCACACGGAGCAGGAAGACATAGAGCAACAAGACTTGAGGTGAGCAAGACTTGTGACTGCAAGATCATGGTGAAAGTGAGACTCAGGTGGTGGAGAAACTGGCATTGCTGTGGACAAATGGTGGCAAGATGTGAGGTGAGGCTTCTTGCATTTGTGCTGGCCACAGTTGGATAGCGCTGTTCTTGTTGTTGATGATAGAAGGTAAAGCTGGTTTGAAACTGGGGCCTGGACTGACAGGTTGTGCCTTGGAACTGTTGGGCTAAAATTTGGACTTATTCCAAGTCCTCCTCACTTTCAGTAAGCAAGATTGTGACGTCTGCATAGTTCAGGTTACTGATGAGTCCTCTTTCAATACTGATGCCACGATCTTCCTGGCGAGAGTATTTATGGAAACCAACTTCTCAAATAATTTGCTCAGCACATAGATTGAATAGGTATGGAGAGAGAATATAACCTTAACTCACACTTTTATTAATTTTAAACCATGTAGTACTCCCTTGCTAAATTTGCACAACAGTCTCCTGGTCTAAGTATAGGGTTCACATGAACACAATTAAGTTTTCTGGGATTCCATTTTTTTCAATATTAGTCATAATTTGTTATGACCCACACAGTCAAATGCCTTTATATAGTAAATAGATTATAAATAGACATTCTTCTGGTATTATTTACTTTCAGTCAGGTTTAATCTGACATCAGCAATGATATCTCTGGTGCCAGGGCCTTTTAAAAATCCTGCTTCAATTTTTGGCAATTTCTTATCTGTGTACTGTTTTAGCCATTTTTGAATGACCTTCAGTAGAATTTTGTTTGCATGTGATATTAGTGATATAATTTCCTGATTTCCACATTCTGTTGGATCACCTTTCTTGAGTATGGGAACAATTATGTATCTCTTTCAGTACATTGACAACAGAGATATCCTACACACTTCCAAGCATACACTAGTGAGTGCATCCAAGGATGCATCTGGTAGGTGAAGCATGTTAATCGGTGTCTCATCTATTACTGGGGCCTTATTTTTGCCAATGCCTTCAGTACAGCTTCAACTTCTTTCATTATTATTGGCTTCCACTCATTTAGTACTTTCTGAAATTTTTCAGTGTTAGTCAATTCTTTTTGGTACAGTAACTCTGTGTATTCCTCCCATCTTCTTTTGATGCTTATTGCGTCTTTCAACATATTGCCCATAGCATTTTTCAATGTTGTAACTTGACACTTAAATTTGTCTTTCAATTCTCTCAACTTGAGAAATGCTGATCAAAGAGCCCCTAATTACCATTGGATTGTTGATGAAAAAGTCTTGAGTTCTGGATGGAAGATGCTTCAACCACAAATGGGCTGCTGATCAATGAAGTCCATTTTCTGGGTCACAGCTGCTTTGAATTAGAGGCCTTAACCAGCAAAGAGCTGTTGATTAAAAATACACAGCTGTGTTCGCTTCAGCAGCACATATACTAAAATTGGGATGATACAGAGAATATTAGTATGGCTCCTGCATAAGGATGACACGCAAAATTCGTGAAGCGTTAAAAAAAAAAGAATACAGCTTCTGGTATATACACATACATATTTGTATCACTGATAATATTTTTGTATACATTTTGTACACAAAATTTTATCTCTTGTATACAAATTTGTGGATACTAAAGCATATAATAACTGATACATATTTGGGACCATTTCTATATAAAGTGATTTAACAGAATGAAAAAAATTTATCATACATATAATTAATATCTTTCCACATATGTAATCGATCTGATTCCTATGCATGCCATCAGGTGAAATCCAGGTATATAACCTGCGTTTATGCCTCTTAAATAATGTATTTGCTATGAATAAGTCATTGATTGTGCAAAATTTGATCATTCTCTGTCCAGCTCCATTTCTGTCACCGAGTCCATGTTTTC
>NW_006399779.1:17237961-17247586 GCF_000299155.1 Elephantulus edwardii
CTTAGAGTGGGACATCATGCTTGGGAGGGTGGAGGGACGGCACAGGAGAGGAAGGCCCTCTGTGAGGTGGATTGATTCAGTGACTGGGATAATTGGGATGGGAGTGTCAGAGACAGTGCGATTGGCACAGGACAGAGCGGAGTGTAGGGCTTTTGGACATAGGGTTGCTATGAGTCGCAGGCGACTCGACGGCACATAACAACAACAACATAATTAATATCACATACACATATAATTTTGCTGAAGATAATTTAAAAATGGCTAGAGATTTACATTTACAGGAAACTTCAAGAAATTCCGGTCAGATATAGAAGAAATAGAATAAGGAATATTCCTACTCAGGCCATATGGATCATGGCTGAAACCAGAGAATGCCAGAGGTTTCTTTTACTTTTGCTCTTTAGCTTAGGAAAACGCATTTGACCATGTGGCACATAAAAATTATCAGTAACATTGTGATGCTTTGGGATTTCAGGCTCTAATTTGTACTTGTATAGACTAAGAGGGAGTCACAACAAACATAACAAAGAAATGCTGTTTGGGAGATAAAAAAATATTTCAAAATGTATTTGTCCCTCACAGTTTGTCTTGCCATTTATTTACGTAAAATAAAAAAGGCATGCATCTTATTTATCTCTTTATACCATATCTACTCAGCATGCAGGCTGAACAAATAATCTGAGAAGCTTAACTATGTGAAAGAAGAATGCATCATCAGGACTAGAGGAAGATTTATTAACAAATCATGATATGGAAATGATATAACTTTGGTAAAAGTGAAGAACATTTGAAGCTCTTATTGATGAAGATCAAAGACTTAACAGCATTTAGTATTGCTTATTCCTTCTCCTAAACAACAACAACCAAACAAAAACCAAACATCAAAATGTACCAATTAGAATCATCATGATTAATGGAGCAAAGGTTGCAGTTGTCAAGATTTTGTTATTCTTAGGAATACAATCAAAGCTCTTGGATATCACAATCAATATTACAAATTATATATAACAGTAGAAAAATGAACTCTTTAAAACTTTGCAAAGCAAGGTTCTTATTTTGAGGACTAAGATGTACCTCACCTAACCCATGGTATAATTAATTGCTTGAAATTCATGAGAATCCTGTGCACATGTAAAACTGAAAAATTAATGCTTTTGACCTAAAATGTTGGTGAAGAATATTGACTATATCAAGAGCTGACAAAAGAATTAGGGCAAACTGTTTCAAGAAACTTAGGGAAAAATCTTCATAGAGGATAAGATAGTCGATTTCATCCACCATACTTTAGTCAAGTTATCAGAAGGGACCAATCTCTGGAGAAGAATATAGTACTTGTAACAGATCAGTAAATCAATGAAAAGAAAAACCCTCAACAAGATTAACTGGCACAGTGACTGCACCATGGGGCTTACACACAGCAAAGTCAAGGATGGCACAGGATGGGCTAGGGTTTCATTCTGTTATACAGGGATGACTTGATAGCACCTAACAAAAGCAACAACAAGAAGAAAGATTAGATTCTTTACTTTAAATTCCACCCAACCCATGTTGCATTTAAAACACTACTATTAATATGTATCATTAAGTTTAAAATAATCAGATTCAGAAAATTTTATGAGTGCATTTGTAAAAGGTTTTTTGGTTTTAGTTGGGGTGTGTGTGTGTGTGTGTGTGTGTGTGTGTGTGTGTTTTAAAAGTTTGAAAAGCAAAACCAAAATAATAAAAGAAGAAAACACTACTTATCTGTCAGTTTGTTGTATGTGGTGACTTGTATGCTTATTTAATACTGGCAGCTATGCCACAGGTATTTAAAATACCAGCAGAGTCACCCTTGTGACCCAAGTTTAGGGGCTTTCCAGGCTAATTTAGTCTAGGAAGCTGTTCTGGTAATATACTTGTGAAATAATGAGCCCTTGAAAACTCTGTGCATATAAAATTATCTAGGGACAGATAATAAAGATGAGTTTTCTGAAGAAAATTAAAAGCAAGCAACTGAAAATCCATGGATGTTTGAAAATGTACTTTCCTCAACTATGAGAAACATTCATAGATTTTTTTTTCCTCTTTCATTTTCTACATCTTTGATATTCAAGTGTTGACCTCCCTGTTAAGTCCACACTGACTTAAGGCACAGTCTCTCCATTCCTTCAGCTGCCATATAACCATATAGCTGATTGGATTTTTAGAACAGATAGCCTAGAAATCATACAATTAATTATTTGTCATTACATCACTTGAGAGAAAATCCACATAATTTTTGAGTGCATCCTTTTTTAACAGATTGCACATAATTTCATAAATGCTTAGTAGTGAACCATACAAGGAACAAGAGTTTGTTTCTAAAACTTACATAGAAAAAAAATAGTGGGTGATATTTGTGCAAAGAATAGATGAATAAATAAATGAAATCATAAAATAAATATAATCATTTAATCATCTTCAGAGGTAAGTTGAGCTTATTGTTATATGTCAAATATGAATTATAGAGAGTGGAAAGGAAATTTTCTCATTTTAATTATAAGATCTAACCATGTGATCTGAGCAAATTACTCAGCCTTTTAGGTTATCTATTTCCTCATTCTCTAATAAATGAGAAAAAGGAGTCTTATCATAAAGAGTTATGAAAAATAAATGAGAGAAAGCACATTGTATGATTTAGTAACCGACAGAGTACTGTGCAGAAGTTAGATGTTATATTGGACTTGAATAATTGATAAGAGAATATATCTATATGGGTTACTGATAGCTAAAATGATGAATATTCATAGAGTACACTTTTGAAATATATTTAACAACATTAGCTGTAATATGTCAAGCAATTATTATTTGGGGGGGAGTATTTCCATCTGAAGTTTGATTCTAATGGAAACTTTTTAAAACCACAAATGCAAACGTTTCCTCTCTTACTATTAAGAGTTATCTAACTATGGCTATGACCTACTCAATTCAAACTCAGCTCATTGCTGTTGCATCAGAGCTGACTCACAGCTGACTGTCCAGAGAGTGTTCAAAGTCTGTAGTTAATATTAGAGCAGATTATCCACTTTTCTCTTGAGGATCAACTGATAGATTCGAGCTGTCTGACTTTGGTTTGACAGTTCACTTCTTTACCTACTAGACCATCAGAAGTAATGATAAAAAAATGAAATTAATCAAGCCTGTTATCAAACTTCTTGTCATTGATTATATATCAACAAAATCACGTTTATATGTAAAAGTATGTAATATAGATTTAATTAATATTTTGCTTTTGATTGGAGGTACAAGAATTTTTTTATAAGAGGAATGATTTAAGGGACTTAGCAACATACTCTCAAGGAACATGAAGGTCAATTAGCATAACATAGCCCAAAACCAAAATGTTCTGCATGCTATTTTGATGAATGGCAATTGATGCTAAGGATCTAAAAGTATTCAATGACAAATTCATAAAGATTAGTCTCTATATGTCTAGACAAAATGGTGTTGTTGATTGCCTTTGAGTCAACCATGACTCTCATAGCGACTCTATGAACAAAAGGCCTGAAGACCTTCTATAACTAATTGACATTTATCAAAGTTCATAGAGTTTCCGGAGGCATGCTGTTTAGGAAGTGGATGCCACTCCTGCTTCCAAAGAGCAAAATATAGCAACGAAAATTAAAGACGTGTGGAAGCAGTTAAGTCCAAAGGACTAGTGGACCCCATGAACACTAGCTTCTGTGATGCCGAGACCAAAACAATCTGCTGATGTCTCTAAAAGAGACATGTTAGGAGGTCTGAGATGGAATAAAAGAAAAATGTTGAAGAAAATGCAAATAATGTAAAATAAAAAGACATAACTACAGCTTTGACAGATACTGGCAGAACTCTTCAGACTAGGGCACTTCCAGACTTTGAGCCTGAAAGTAGGGAGCTCTGGTGGCACATAGTCAGAGAGTTGCACTACTAATCCAGACTGCAATTCTCTGGCAGTTCCAATCTGCCAGTGGATTCACCAGGGAGGGGGTGGTGAGGTGGGACAGAGGGTGATATAATCTCATCATGTGTCATACACACACATACACACAACAGATATATATGTAAAAAAATAATATAATAATAATAATAATAATAATAATAATAATGTTAGCCTCAGGCTTGGTTTAGTGATAAGGAGTTGTGCTGCCAACCCAAAGGAAAATGGTTCTGATCCATCAATTGTTCCACTAGTAAAATTTTATACGTCGTTGTTATTACTATTTTTGTTGTTAGGTGCCATTGAGTATGACTCAGTGACTCTATCAATGAAAGTTCTGAACCCTGCTCTATCCTGCGCCATCCTCACACTTCCTGACACACAAGAGCTCGTTGCAGCAGTCACCGTGTCAATCCTTCTGGCTGAGGGTCTTCCTCTCCTTTGCTGACCTTCCACTCTTTCCAGCATCATGTCCTTCTCTAAGGAACATGCCCAACGTATGTGAGGTAAAATGTCATCATTCTTGCCTCCAAAGAGCACTCCATCTGACCCTCTCCAAGACATATCTCTCTATACATGAAAACAAAATATTGCTGTAGATTATTCTAAAAATAATTGGAAGAATACATCAACAAACAAACAAAAAAAGCTTTAAGAAATGCATGTTAGTTCATTTAAGAAGAGACCATGGCGCTAGGGATCTTATTGCTAATATCAGATGAAACATAAACATTGGCATACTCGATATTGGTGAAATGAGATGGATTGGCATGGGAATTGCTTCCTATGCATCTGAAAGTTGGACTAGGAATAAGGAAGACTGAAGAAAACTAGCTCCCTTTGAATGATGGTACTGGCAAAGAATGCTGTACGTGGTATGCTGAAAGAACAAAAATCTGTCTTGGATAAAATGTACCGAGGTGTTTATTAGAGACGAAGATGGTGAAACTTCACCTCACATACCTTGGCATGGGGTGAGGAGGTGCCAGCCCTTGATAGACAACATTATGGTGTGAAAGTTAGAGAGGATCATAGAGGGAATATCCTTAATAAGGTTAAGTGACAGTGACAGTGTCAATGGGTGTGAGTATGGAGGAAATCCTAAAAATGGCTCAGGATAGGGAAAAGTCTCCTAAGTGACCTTAAAGTTCCTAGAACAACAATATATTCATATACTTATGCACACAAACATTGTTGTTGTTATTGTTGAGTGTCATCCACTCAGATAGATTTCATAACTATCCTCCAGTGGTTAATCAGAGAGAGTGAATCATACAGCAGGAGAGTGTTTTTGTTGTTAAGTGCTGTGAGTCTTGTGACTCATAGCGACCCTGTGTACAACAGCCCTAAACCCTGCTCTATCCTGTGCCAATTGCTCTGCCTCCGACACACCCATCCTGATTACCCCAGTCACTGAATCAATCCACCTCATAGAGGGTCTTCCCCTCCTGCTCTGTCCCTCTGCCTTCCCAAGAATGATGTCCCTCTCCAAGGACTGGTCCCTCCTTACAACATGTCCAAAGTATGTCAGATGAAGTGCCAGAACCCTTGCCTCCAAGGAGCAGCTTGATTTAACCCTTTCCACAATGAATCTGTTTGTTTTCTTGGCAGTCCATGGTACATTCAATACTCTTCTCCAGCACCACAGCTCAAAGGTGTCAATTCTGCTTCTATTCTTCCTAGTCATTATCCAACTCTCTGATGCATAACAAGTGATTGCTAAACCATGGCCTGTATCAAGCACACCTTAGTCTCCAGAGAGACATTGTTGCTCTTCAGTACTTTAGAGAGTTCCCTAACAAAAGACTTTCCCATTGCAATACGTTATTTATTTCCTGGCTACTGGTGCCAAGAGTGTTGACCATGGACCGAGCAAACTGAAGCTGTGAACAATCTCAATCTCTTCACCATCCATCCTGATGCTACCGATTGGTCCAGTGGTGAGAATTTTTGTCTTCTTGACATTGAGCCTCAGTCCATACTGAAGGCTGCAGTCCTTGACCCTCTGCAGTAAATGCATGAGGTCCTCCTCAGTTTCAGCAAGCAGGGTTGTGTCATCTGCATAACACAGATTGTGGATAGATTGTCCACCAATCCTAATGCCATGCTTCTCCTCATAGAGTCCAGCCTCTCGGATAAGCTGCTCTGCATACAGGTTGAAAATGTATGGAGATAGGACACATCCCTGGCATACACCCTTCCCAATTTTGAACCATGCAGTATTGCCCTGCTCTGTTCTGACAACTGCCTCTTGGTCCAAGTATAGGTTTCACATTAGCACGATTAAATGTTCTGAGATTCCCATTCTTCTCAGAGTCAGCCACAGTTTGTTATGATCCACACAGTCAAATGCCTTTGCATAATCAATGAAACACAGATAGACATTCTTCTAGTATTCTCTGCTTTCTGCTAAGATCCATCTAACATCACCTACAATATCCCTAGTATCACAACCCCTTCTAAACCCAGCCTGGACTTCTGGCAATTCTCTGTTGATGTACTGTTCCAGTCATTTTTGGATAATCTTCAGTAGAATTTTGCTTGCATGTGAAATCAATGTTATTGTTCTGTAGTTTCCACAGTCAGTTGGGTCGCCCTTCTTTGGGATGGGATAAAATATAGACCTCTTCCAGTCAGTTGGCCAGGAGGTTGTTCTCCAGATTTCTTGGCACAACTTGGTGAGCACATCCATGGCAGCATCTGTTAGCTGAAATATGTCAATTGGTATACCATCTATTCCGGGGGCCTTATTTTTTGCTATTTCCTTCAAAGCAGCTATCTATCTATCTAGAGATCGATAGATAGATATAATCTTAAAGATGGGTGATTTTAATCTGTGGCTCTCAGGCCTGGTTTTAATTGTTTTTGGTGAAACATTTTTCTAAGTGGTATAGAAATGGTCTGTTCATTTGCTTTACAGAGGTAACTCATGTTTGCTGTGATGCTAAACACAGTGACATTGATGTGTCAAATATGATAATGGTTACCTGCCACACCAACTCCAAGGGAGTCTGCATGACAAAATCACCTGATTGAGGCGAAAACTTCAAGGAAGACAGCCTCTCAGAACGTGTGCTTTCTCCATGATTGTTCTTGGCCTTTCTATAATTTCTCTTCTATTGTCTCTTTGTGTTTTCTATGTGGAACAGGGAAAAAAGGCTGTGTTCTTTACACAAAGTGTTCCTTCTAAAAGTTTGTTAGATGTTCCCAGAAAGAACTAAGTGGAGGTGACGACTTTAATACACAAACATTACCTCTGGTTCTTTTAGCATTACTAAAACTTCTCAAGAATAATATGATTTTAGGGGAATCCATGGGCACATTATAACAAAAAGAATTAATGGTGGAAATCCCAAAGACGACCACCCCAGAGATTCCTAGATTTCTAGGGCTTATAAGAACTCCTTCAAAGGAAAAACCCAAACCCTTGCCCCTCACCATGAGAACACCAGGTGGAAGAATTGTTTATCTATTAGGTAATGATTTTTTTGTGGTAGCCCTCTATTGGGAGAGGCCCTTACAGAATTCCAGAGCCTACAGATAAACCTCTTCCATATACTGGAAGATATGTTGAATTTAATGCAAAACACCCTGATGGTTTTGTGTCTTGGGATATATTATTCTAAAGGTTTGAAAGTGATCAGAGGAAAGATGTTATGCAAGGTATAAGTGGTAAAGTAAGTCATGAAACATGAGATTGGGATGATGAATTTAGGCGATATTATGACCCAAAACATCCTTTGTATGAACCTAAACCTCCTTATTGAGATAGTGATCACCCCTGAAATAATGAAAGGCTTATAATTGTTGTCTCTTGAATGGAAATAAATAATATTGTAAATTCAGCTAAAAGTGTAAAATGTATCAGCTTAAATTTAAAATGTAACTTTTTTACTTTGTAACTTTGTAACCCAAACAAGTTTGAGAATAGGTAATAAAAAAAAGGTTTAAGCGAAAAGCCATTATCTACCAAGCTCTCCAATTACCAAGGAACCATGACCATAAAGAATATCTGGGTGCAAGAAAATGATGTAAACTTTATTCTTACTTTTGTTGTTTTTTTTGGCTGTTAATTAAGCCCCTAATTGTAAAAATGGGATATAAATGTATCATGCTAAAGGCAATAAGCAAGGGGAAAGGAAGAAAGAAGAAGGAGAATTAGAATGACTTAGAATTAAAATCATCAAGATCACTTGACTGTTTGTCTTATGTTCTTTCATCGGCCCTTCACCAAACTTCTACCCACCTTCGTGTTCCCTCTTCGAGACCCTAGACCTCAGGCTTACAAGCCCCTCCCAACAGGAGCAGCCCGCGGCAGTTACCCATGGTGGACAGTGTTTGGTGTTGTCCCCCCAATTAAAACAAACTTGGAAGCAGGAGTGTCATCCACTTCCAAAAGAGCTTGCCTCCAGATACTATGAACTTGGAGAAATGATGGCAGTTATACAAGTGTTCAGTTCTTTCGTTCATAGGGTTACTATGAGTCATCTATGACTTGACGGCACTTCACAGCAATAACAGCAACAACATTGTATTCAGTATACCAATTCATTTCAAAAGAAAATTCCAGAAAACATAACTCTGCTTGTCTGTATGCATATGCTTGGGTTGCAATGGCATGCATTATTGTCATTAATCTCCAACATATATACTATTTGCTGTCAAGTCGATTCATTCATTGCCAATATATAAGACAGAGTAGAACTACTCTGATGATGTGGAGTTGTGTCATTGAGTGGGAACCCACCCACAGCCAAATCTCCAATGGCTTTTCAGAGTCAGTAAACCTGGGAGGAGATTGCCCGTTCTTCTTCTGTGAAACAGCTGATGGATTAGAACAGGGTGCCTTTGGAATTATAGTGCAACTTCTCCTCATTATCCCACAAGAGCACCATAGGATCACCAGGGAGCTCTGGTGGCCTAGTAGTGAGAAGTTATGTTACAATCTCAAAGGCATACTGTTTACTCTGACCAGCTGTTCTGTGAGAGAAAGATGGGTAATCTTCTCCCATGCAATTAAAACTGCTTCTGCTCTATGTTACACAACAACATATGCATTTTAGGTGGAATTTTATTCATTTTTAAAGTCAGACTATTTTCATTCCATGGACAATGAAGAATCCAAATACCTGTTTGAATTCTATTATATATTCTATTTTTAAATATGTAATATATTCATGTTGCTTTAATTGTCTTCATAGTTTTCTAAAATATACTAAGCTTCAACAAGACAACTATTGGACATAGTTGACCAATTTGGCAAAGTGGCAGGATACAAGATCAACATACAAAAATCAGTTGGATTTCTCTACAGTGACAAAAAGAATACAGAGCTAGAGCTAAGAAAAGCAATACCCTTCATAATAGCTAATCACAAGATTAAATATTTGGGAGTAAATATAACTAGAAGCACAAAAAATCTATTCAAAGAAAATTACAAAACATTATTACAAAAAAAAACAAAAACAAAAAAAAATCTGGAGAAGTGGAAGAATATTCCCTGCTCATGGATAGGAAGGCTCAATGTTGTGAAAATGGCAATACTACCAAAGGCAATATACATGTTCAATGCAATCCCAATACAAATACAAATTCCATTCTTCAATGAGATGGAAAAGGCAATCTCCAGCTTCATTTGAAATGGAAAGAAGCCACGAATAAGCAGAGCACTTCTTAAAAATAGAAAAA
>NW_006399779.1:17249073-17252840 GCF_000299155.1 Elephantulus edwardii
AAAGAAATTAAAAAAAATAATAAGCTTTTTTCACTTTTTCTTGGAATTCATACACTTACTTTGCAAAAACTGTCTTCTTTTCCATCTAACTGGAAGAGATTCACAGCTGACACTCTTTGAATTTCTGACTCACATGAGAGAAGATTGCGCATCTTTCTCTCAAGAAGCTCTTGCTTGGTTAGAATCCTTCAAAAGTGATATTAATGCTCAAATATTAAAGGGAAATTCACTTAGCTGCACCATAGACAAAACAAGCATGTCTGTTACCACACACTGAAAAGCAAATCAGAACAATAAAAAACACCCATAAGTATAATTTAAATGACCAAGAACATTGCATATTTTCTATGCAAAATTATCAGTTAAAAATTCAGAGCAAGATCCAGGGGATCACACATGATAGAAATACAGCCTATAAATACTTATTCACCAGCTAGCATTACTAGAAAACAAATCATACTCTTTCAAGTTCAGCATTTGAAAATACTCAACTCAATCTACTGTCTTCTAATCTAAACTGACTTCTAGCTGATCCAGTGTGTAAATCGCCTGGGAAGGTATTGCCCATCTTTCTCCCAGGAAGCAGCTGGTAGATACCAACTGCATGAAGAGAGCCACCTTTGGGCCAGAAGCACAACTCCTTATCTTCTAGGTCACCAGAGCTGTTTAGAAGTACAACTGTTACTCTTGTGTACCATGGAGTCAGAACTGAACCATGGCTGACCCTCCAGAGGATTTACAGAGATAGTTAATTGCACAGAAGGAGATTGCCCATCCTTCTCCCATGGAGCAGCTGGTGATTTTGGTATGTGTGTCTTTGGGATTGCAGTGCAAATTCTCACCATAGGCCACCAGGGCTCCCTGTTGTTGTTGTTGGGTACCATTGAGTCCGAACCAACCCATCACCGACCTTCCAATGGGTTTTCAGAGACAGTTAATTGCCCAGGAGGAGACTGCCTATCCTTCTCTTGCAGAACAGCTGGTGGCCTGTGTAACGGCCAGCTGAAACCGACCTGTGGGTTCATATGTGTTCTACAGTGGAACCTGTGTGGATTAAAAGAGGAGCAGGGACACGAGAGATGGGGCTAGACAAAGATTCCTGATCAAGCCCAAATTTATTCGATGAATTCTGCTATAAATAGGCAGCGGAGTAGGCCAGGCTGCCAGGGAACCCAGCCCTAGGTTATCAGTTTACAAAAGAGAGGGAGGGGCATGCCCCAAGGTGTTGATTTACAGGTGCTGATCTAAGAGGTAGGCATAGTCCCAGAGATGGACAGGGGTGGTGGCTGCATGTACTCAGGTTAGCTTCCTACAGGCCTGGACCCACATGCCTCCAGGATTGCAGTGCAGCTTCTTGCCACTAGGCCACCAGAGGAGGAACTTCATTTTCTTTTCCTGATTTTGTTCTATTTGGGGGATAAAGTATGTCCTTTCATGTGCTGAAGAATCTTAGCCAAGAGCGATAATTGCAACAATTAAAAAAAAAAATCACCTTTCCAAAATCTCTGTAGATGTTCACTGAAATAAAAATTAAATGAATAAATAAATATTTTATGGGAAAAAATCACCTTCTTTGTCATAACTTCACCTAATAACAACTTTTTATAGTTATAATTGAGCATATGCCTCTTTACTCTTTAAATTAATCATATGTGAAAGAGATACAGAGTAATTGGTTGTATTTAATCCAATTCAGAACTCACTAATATTGAGCTCAAATTAACTCATAACTGACCCTTTATTGAATTTCTGAGGCTGTATATGCAGAATGCCCATCTTTATACTGCAGAGAATCTACTGAATTCAAACTGCAAAAGAAATGTGGCATTTGGATTAGGAGGGCTCGTTTCAGCAGACTTTCCTACATATTTTAAAGGGAAACAGTTTACATTAAATGCATAATTTTATATTAGTAGCTGGATATTTGTAGTTGAACATTTACAGTGACATATCAATATGATATATAATAACGTTACTGCTGATGTTAATCACTGTCAAGTGAATTCTGACTTAGGGCAGTATCTTGTGTGCAAAGTAGAACTACTATTTGGGATATATAGGTATATTTTGGAAATACCCAAGACTTTTTTCAGAGGTGCTTTTGGTAATGTCCTAAGGGCTGACGTTTCCCCCAGGAGTTAATGACATCATTCAGAATCAATATAGCAAGACTTTTTTTCCCCCTTACATTTACAGATCTAGAAAGCTTTTTGTGGAGATTATACAAGTGTTAGAATTCCTTTAAAGAAATTGATGATCATCTTCCTGGAGTACAATCTGTCTAACTCTTTAACTGTCTCTCTACCAAAATAACACAGTGTCATGACTTGAAAGAAACACAATAAATGCTGTCCTATCAGGTCATTGCCTTACCTAGATGAATATATTTTCTGCCCTTATTTGTGGTCAAGTCAGTTATTTTTGAACTCTGCTCTGTAGACAAGATTGGAAGTGACAAAGATGATAAGTGATTCAATCTTCTTATCTACAGTCCCACAGACACATATTAATACCCTTTGAGAGATTATGACTGAACTCGTAGTTTAAAAGTATTTAAAATACTTTTAACTTTAAAGGCTTTGAAGTTTAATGCAAATGGACTATGTGTATTTGAACAGAATAGATGAAAGTATATGAGAAAGTGCAATTTTTTAAAAAAAATCTTACATTTTTTCATTATTATGAAAATAATTTCTCTACTATGAAGGATTTGAATCTGGAGTATTTTATTCCAGTTATATTCCTTTTCAATTATATTATTTCACTCTACTTCTACTTTATCAATACTGTTTAATCAAGCATATTGTTGTTATACACCATCGAGAAGGAACCAACCCCTTGCTGACCCTTCAGCAGGTTTCCAGAGGAAGTTCATCACACTGGAGGAGATTGACCATGCTTCTCCTGAGGAGCAGCTGGTGTACTCAAACTCTGTACCTTCAGGATTGCAGCGCAGCTTCTTGTCACTAGGCCAACAGAGCTCAAGTATATCATTCTTTTTATTTAATAAATTGATATACTTCCTAACAGAATCCCTGTTATCTGAGAGTAATTGCAAATGTATAAATTCACTAGTTTGAAAAAAAATGATAAATGAGCATGAAATCCTTAATTAAAACACGCACACACTCATATACATATAGATACATATATACATATAGATACATATATATATATGCCACACCAACTCCAAGGGAGTCTGCGTGACAAAATCACCCGATTGAGGCAAAAACTTCAAGGAAGTCAGCCTCTCGGAACGTGTGCTTTCTCCATGATTGCTCTTGGCCTTTCTGTAATTTCTCTTCTACTGTCTCTTTGTGTTTTCTATGTGGGACAGGGAAAAAAGGGCTGTGTTTTTTATACAAAATGTTCCTACTAAAAGTTTGTTAGATGTTCCCAGAAAGAACTAAATGGAGGTGACGACTTTGATACGCAAACATTACCTCCGGTTCTTTTAGCATTGTTAAAACTTCTCAAGAACAATATGATTTTAAGGGAAGTTATGGATGCATTATAACAAAAAGAATTAATGGTGGAAATCCTAGAGATGACCACTCCAGAGACTCCTAGATTTCTAGGGCTTATAAGAACTCCTTCAAAGGAAAAACCCAAACCCTTGCTCCCCCACCGTGAGAATACCAGGTGGAAGAATTGTTTATCTGTTAGGTAATGGTTGTTTGTGGCAGCCCCCTATTGGGAGAGGCCCTTACAGAATTCCAGAGCCTACAGATAAACCTCTTCCATATACTGGAAAATATGATGAATTT
>NW_006399779.1:17253686-17269411 GCF_000299155.1 Elephantulus edwardii
ATATAAACTTTTTAAAACCTCTCACGTTATTTCCAGTATAATTATGTGCCCTAGTGGTAACAAAAGGGCACTGTAATCCCAAAGACAGGAAGTTCAAATCCACCAGCTACTCTGCAGGAGAAAAATGATCAGGGTTCTCTAGTGTAAATTACTGCCTGTGAATGGTTGCTGGAGGATCAGCGATAAATTCCAACTAAATGGCACAAAACAACAAAATAAAATGCCTCACTTAATTTTAAGGATAGCAAATTCTGAGAGTGCTACCATAGAATATAAAGCAAACACACTAGTTTTTGTTGTCTAAAGCTGGAGTTTTACATATAAAATTTTATCAGGCTATATTCACCTCCCCCTGAAAAAAATGAACTAATTCTATGAAAATCTAGATTCATGGTAGTATATTAAAAGCCTGTGGTTGTTGTTGCCACTTTGATAAAATATTGTCCAAGGATATGTTATTTTGGCTTCCTGTTAGTTACTATAAAGACTGATCGGTATTTTGAGTCTGTCCAAATTAGCAATTCTTTCTTTCTTACCCAACTCACTTTGTAGTTAGATGCTGATTTCTCTAAAATAATAGATTTTTAAATGTTACATGCTGTTGGCACTCCTATAAGACTTCTATTGTAATCCCTTTACTGACAAGTTCAGTTTAATATTACAAAGTACATTTTCCACCCTAGAATTTGCAGAGTTGTTTTCTTCAATTTACAGGACATTTTTTTAAGAGGAACTCCTTTTCTAACAGCATTATTAGAATATTTTTGTTTCCTTCTTAACACAAACAAATATATATATTTTAAGAATAGAAACTTATGATCACTTGGTTCTATCTTGTTTTACACATTTAATCAGAACTATCATTGGTCAGATTAGGATCAGATAGTATTCTTCCTATTAATTAGTAATGATAGGCATTAATTAGGTTTTAAATCTTATCTCTAAGACCTTGATTTGTGTTGTTATTGTTTATACTGTAATCTCTATTTTTAAACATATGATTTTCAAGGTTTTCAGTTTAACTTCCAGCCAACAAAAATATGTACTTGTTGAAGGCCACTATCATCATGGAGTCTGACTGTAAGGTAATCAAAACTTTTCCTTTAAAATGGACTCAAATTCTAAGTACAACCTGGACTTTCAAAACATAGTTAAGCAGTGATCTTTGCTACTCACATCTGAGCTCCAAATGTCCCTGCAGATGTGAAATTGTCTGTTGCTACGGAAGAACAGCTGGAATCAGTTAATGAGTCAAGTCAGCATGAAAGTTTCATCTCCATGGTAGAGAGCACTAGGAAAGGAGGCAGTGAGAGAGATAGTTCTAAGAGCGGCCCCATGAGTGACACAGCTGAGAGCATAATTAGTTTCATCTCCTACTGGCAAATGGAAGTGTTGTTGATCCCTGTACATATAGAATTTACTCCTCAGCAAACCAGTCTTTGGTCCTCTTCCCACTGTGATATAGAACCAATCCATTCAGGCCAGACGTCCCGAGGAAACTACTGAAAATGGCCATTGTCTAGAAACTGCTAGGAACAACTGTCCATTTTCCTTAGACTTGAGAGAAATGTAAGAAATACATTTAGGGGTGGTTGATTGTATTTCTTTATTTTTATATGACCAGTCTCTATCAATCATTTGACAGAAAAGAATGGAAGTTGTTCAATACCTTTAACCAATTTTTTAGCAAATGGAAATTTGGAATACTGGAGTGAGGTGTCCATGATTAAATAAAATATTAGCAATGAGTCAAGATTTCTTTCTATTTTCCTAAAGTATTCAAAATTCATTATCCTTGGGAAGAAAATCACTGATAGCTTTTTGAGGTTGTGGATTTCATAAATAGAGTTTGCCAATCTTTCTCCATTTGAGGTGCTGGTGGATTTGAACAACCAGAGA
Source organism: Elephantulus edwardii (assembly GCF_000299155.1). NCBI lineage: Eukaryota > Metazoa > Chordata > Mammalia > Macroscelidea > Macroscelididae > Elephantulus > Elephantulus edwardii. The sequence continues at coordinate 17,255,586 of NW_006399779.1, forward strand.
ATCTGGGGTTTTTTTGATTAGCAGTATAACTTTCTTTGGACTATTTTGTTCAGTTTTGATACAGAGTCACTGTGTGAAAGAGAATTAGTCAATAGTGAAAAGTTCTCTTTGAACAAAGGCCAATAGTAATAAAAGAAGAAGTTGAAATTGCATTGAAGTCATTGCCAAAAAATAAGGACCGAGGAATCAGTAGAAATCCCATTGACATATTTCAACTAACAGATAAAACACAAGACTGGATAACATAACTTTGCTTGATGAAACTGAGGAGTATATAAGGTATATGCTGAAGGTCAAGGACTGTAGTCTTCAAAATGGATAGAACCTCAACATCAAGGAAACAAAGATTCTCACCACTGGGTCAATTGACAGCTTCACAATGGATGGAAAAGAGATTGAGATTGTTAACTACTTCAGCTTTCCTGGTTCCACAATCAACTTTCTTGGCTCCAGGAGTCATAAAATCAAAAGAAGAACTGCACTGGGGAAAATTTTCTGTCAGGAACCTCTTTAGAGTACTGAAGAGCAACAATGTCAATTTGGAGACGATGGTGGCTTGATCCAAGTCACAATTACTTGCTATGCATCAGAGAGTTTGACAATGACGGAGAAGAGTGTTGGACATCTGCCAGAAGGAAAAGCAAACAGGTCATACCTGGAAAGGGTGAAAACAAGTTGCTTCCTGGATACAAGGATTTTGAAGTCCACCTCACATAACTTGGACATGTTTCCAGGAGGAACTAGTCCTTGGAGAAGAACACTATGCTTAGAAGGCCGCACATGAGAGCAAGACCCAGAATGAAATGGATTGACTCGGTGACTGGAGAAATGGGATTATGTCTGCCAAAGATGATGAGATTGGTTCAGGGTAGAGCAGAGCTCAGAGCTGTTGTACCTTGGGTCACTATTCATTGCAGGCAGCTTAATGCCTTATAACAACAACAGCAACAACAAATAAAAGATTGCCAAAGATAATCCAAAAATGGCTAGAATAATTCATTGACAATGAACTGCCAGAAGTTCAAGCTGGATTTAGAAGAGGCCCTGGCACCATGGTAATCATTGTTGATGTCAGATGGATCCTGGCTGAAAGCAGAGGACAACATAAGAATGTCTATCTGTTTACTATTGTTTGTGCAAAGACATTTGACTGTATGGATCCTCATAAATTATAGCTAACGTTGAGAAGCAAGGTAATTACAGAACACTTGATTGTGCTCATTAAAAAGTTTATACCTAGACCAAGAAACTGTTATCCATACAGAGCAGTACTTCATAGTTTAATATCTAGAAGGGTGTGTCAGGATTGTATCCTTTCTCTCTAATTATTCGGGGTAAATAATTAATGAAGCTGAACTCTAGGAAGAGGAGGATGTCATCAGGATCACAAGAAGACTCTTCCACAACCTACATTACTTAAATGACCCCAATTTGCTTGCTGAAAGTGACAAGGTCTTGAAATAACTTCTCCAGAAGATCAAGGAATCCAGCTTTACATATGGATTATATCTCAGAATTGAGAAGACAAAATCCTTATCACTGGGCAAATAGGCAACATCATGATGGAGAAAGGATTGAAATTGTCTGTGATTTCATCTTACTTTGATCGATATTCTACACTCTGTATATTCAGTTAGGAGATCAAGAGATACAGTGCACTGGGCAAGTCCACTGTTAGAGACATCTTCAATACACTAATAAGCAATGATATCAGTTTGAAGGCTAAAATGCATGTAATTCAATCATATTCATTTTAATCACTATAATTATGAAGTCTACCTATGAAAAATCTATGAACTTTGATAAACGATGATAGTTATAGAAAGGGTTCAAGTCTTATGTTCATTTCAAATGCATCAATTATTTTCCTATCATCCTATTCATTGTCCAGATCTCAGACACATAGCCAGGTGCACCTTAGTTCTTATACTGACAGTACTCTTCAGAACTTTGGAGAAATATCTGACAGCAGAATTGTAATATGATCGTATTTTTCCCTTCTCTTGCCTGGCATATAAGGACTAAAAAATGTAGTTAAAAAAATTAAGAGTTAATTCATTAAATTATCACCTATTTACTCTTACTGAAATATGGGAGATTTAACATCTACTACACTACACTCTTCTAGTTTTGAGAGATATAAAGATGAACAAGGAATTATATTAACTTTCATTTAACACTGGTGGCTTATCAGCCCACAAATATCATGCAGAACATTAGGATGATATATACACATGGAAAATCAGAGGTAATAATATGATTAACAAAACAGGAGAAAAAAATTCTAAAGAGAAAAATATGATATATGGATAGATAGATATATCTATGTGCTATCTATATGTCCTCATAAAGTAACCTTTCTTCTATCACCACCATTATTGCAATTGCTATTTCTGTTAACAATTAAGCTCTTTCTTCATGTGCCAGGCACCATGCCAAGTAATTTACATGTACTAAATCTAAACCACAGCTAGAAAATATGTACTATTCATAACACCATTTTATAGATGGAAAACGGAGACAGAGAAATTAGGTTGCTTACTCAAAGTTTTATAGCTAACATGTGGAAGAGCTGCAAATAACAACACTCGCCGTCCAATTTCAGAGTCTATGTTTCTCTCCAATATTTATTTTTAGACACAAAACATATTTTGTGTCTAAAAATATGTGTCTCCTTGAATTAATGAGAAAATGAATAGGATGGTCTAATCAAATTTCTACTTCTCTGGATATAGATAATTTCTTTCTTTGTCACAATTTTTAAAAAACTTGTTATTTTTGACAATGTAAAATATTTCGATACAGACATCAATACCACAAGGATATTCAATCCTGTGAAGACAAGGGGAAGGTCAAAGAAAGGAAGAACCTCAATAAAAGGCATTGGGAAAGTGACTACCACAGTGAGCTTGGGCATGACCGAGATTATGAGGGCGATATAGAACAGGCCACGGTCCAGATGTGTTGTTCATAGGGTTGCTATAAGTCATGGTGGGTTCAAAAGCACCTAACAACAATAATCAAGTACTCTTTTTCATTGTTGTTAGGTGCTGTTGAGTCCCCTCGGACTCATAGTGATCCTATGTACCATCACTCTGAACCCTATCCTGTCCTGAACCAATCTGTCTCTGACACATCGACTCTTATTACACTAGTCATTATGTCAATCCATCTCACCTTGGGTCTTCTTTTCCTGTGCTATCCCTCTACCTTTCCAATCATGATGTTTGTTCTTCTCCAAGGACTGTTATCTCCAGGCCACATTCTCAAAATACGTGAGAAGGAGCTTCAAAATATTTGCCTCCAAGGAGCAGCTAGCTTGGTTTCACCCTCTCTAGGACTAACCTGTTTGTTCTCTTGGAAGTCCATGGTACATTCAATACTATTCTCCAGCACTACAACTCAAAGATGTTAATTCTTCTTCTATCATCCTTAGTCATTGTCCAACTCTCTGATGCATAATAAGTAATTGTGAAGACCTTAGCTTGGATCGAGCACACCTTACACTTTAGATTGACTCTGTTGCTTCTGAGAACAGGAGAGATCCTTGACAGCAGATTTCTCCAATGCAACTCATCTTTTGATTTCCTGACTGGTGTTCCACGAGTATTGATGTGGAACCGAGTAAACGGAATTTGTCGACAACATGAGTCTCTTCTCCATACATCACAAAATTGTCAATTGGTCCAGTGGTCAGAATCTTTATTTTCTTGATGTATAGCTTCAATTTATTTTGAAGACTGTAGTTCTTGACCTTCTACAGAAAACAACTTAGGTCGTCAGTTTTAGCAAGCAAGGTTGTGTCATCTGCATAGCACGGTTTGCTAATGAGTCTTCCTCCAATTCTGATGCTAAATCCAACCTATCTGTTCCACATAGAGATTGAAAGACATAGAGATAAAATGTATCCCTTTTTCCTGATTTTGAAGTATGCAGTGATTTTTTGTTTTGTTCTGATAACTTGCTCCAACTATAGGTTTCTTTTTAAGCATAATTAAATGTCTGATATTCCCATTCTTCTCAATTTTAACCACTGTTTGTTGCTATCCACACAGTCAAATACCTTTACATAGTCAAAGTAACTCAGGCATTCCTCTGGCACCCTCTGCTTTCAACAAAGATCCCTCTGTCATTAGGGACAATTGTTTATAAGTTAGCACTATTGTGTTCTGAGAAACATATTATGTGCCTGGTATATATGCATTTTCCTTAAATAACAAAGGCAAACCAAACTCCTGAAAAAGGAAGCATGTAATCTTGATGTAGACCAAAAGAGTGCAGTTGAGAAGGAAATATACATCCACATTCAAGTGAAAATTACATCTTCTTTATGGTTCTAAAACTGTTATAAGATAGATATGTATCTCAGGATAAAAATGTTTCATAGGCAGAAGAAAAGTAAAAGCCCAATCTTTATTCACTCTAAAGAATGCCAAAAATGGCATAACCAGGAAGTTTTTAGAGACCCTTTGAACAATGAGCATGAGTCTTGGCCTGTCTTGTGCTGTCCTCATCATCCCCGATCAACTTGAGCCTATTGTTACAGTCACGGTGTCAATCTATCTCACTGAAGATCTTTCTCTCTTGCTGATCCTCCACCTTTGCAAGTATGTGCTTTCCCCAGAAGCATCCCCTCCTACAACATGTCCAAAATATGTGAGAGGAAGCTTCACCCTGATTGCCTGTAGGGATTACCCTTGTTACAGTTTCTTCAAGACACATGTGTTTGGTTTGGTATGTCATGGGATATTCAGCACTCTTTTCCTTCACCACACCTCAAGGAGAACAGCTGTCATCCTTAGTCATTGTCCAATTCTCAGATGCATTACTAGTAGGAGAAAAGAACAGGTCTTGAATCATATGCACCTTAATCTTGAAATTGATACCATTGTTCCTTCATGTCATAGAGAGGTCCTTGATAGCAGATTTACCCAATGCAATTCACCGCTGGATTTCTTGATTGCTGGCAATGATACATGTTGAATTTTCATCCAAGCAAGGTGAAATAATTGATAACTTCAGGCTTCTTTCCATCACGCTTTGCCTCCTGGCCTAGAGACTTGTGTCTTCTTGATGTTGAGATGTAATATGTATTTATTACTGTAGTCTTGATCTATTGCAGCAAAGATTTCAAGGCAGAGCCACTAAGGAAGCCAGCCAAGAAGAGCCGCTTTCCCCAGCATTGAGCCCCTGGTGATGCACCAGGCACAGTTTTCCAAGCACTCGTTTTCACCACCCAAGTCTTGATACTTCCATCCTAGGGGAAGCCCACCAAGAGCTGCAAAGTAGATGTCTGCTCCGGGCCTTTTCACCACCCAAACTCCCCACATCCTGGGTCTCAGCTGGAGGTCAAGCTTGATTGTTCTTCTGGTTTGCTTTTAGGTGTATATCACTTACTTGTTAGTTTTTAGTATTGAGGGTAGGATGATTTGCATGATGCTCCTTATTTTATAGCACGGTGGTGGTGTTTGTTGTTGTACCACAGAGTTGGAAATGACCAATAGCTGACCTCTGGTGGATTTTTAGAGGCAGTTAATCGCTCTGGCTGATCCTTCTCTCATGATGCAACTGGTGGCCTCATACCACGTGTTTTTGGGACAGCAGCACAGCTTCTTGCCACTAGGCCACCAGAGCTCCCTATTTTACAGCTTAGATATGTTTATAATTGCTAATATTTTGCTCTTATCAGTTCAGCACTTGTCTGTCAAGTTTACAGTTGTAAATTTTTATGGAAAGAGCTTGCCTATCTTTCTCTTGGATTCCAATCATTGCCCTTTTAATTAATTGTCCTCAGTGTTATATACTACACCATCAGAGACCCTTAGGTTGAGAATTAATAATATTTAAAAACAAGCTTCTCCTTGGAAGCAAGGATTCTTAAGCTTTGTTTTACATATTTTAGACATGTTGCAAGGAAGGACCAGACCATGGCGAGGGACATCATATTTGAAAGGGTAGAGAGACAGCACAAGAGAGGAAAACCCTGTGACTGGAGTGTAGGGGTGGGTGTGCCAGAAATAATGAGGTCGGCTCAAGATAGAGTAGGCTTCAGAAGTACATAGGGTTGTTACATGCGGCAAGTGATTCAAAGGCACCTAACAATAACAACGACAAACCTGTTGCAGAGGGAATTCCTGATGCCTGTGAGGAAGCAGCTGGAAGTCTCAAAACATGACTGATCTATGTGAAAAAGATGAGCCATCACCTCCCATACAATTGAAAGTTTCTTAAAACCCACTGCAGACTCAGCTAAGAGCTGATACTGATAGGATGACAATGAATTTGAAGGGTTTTGGGGGTTTGATTTTTTTAAACCTTGAGGAGGGGAATTGTTGAGTCACAATGCTTATGTGGATTTGTTTTAGTTTACATATTTAAATAAAAATATGCTTTTATTTTACATGACCTCCATATATTTAAGTTTGCATCTAACTTACTTGATAAAGTATTTTACTGAGAGAAATAAAATATGTCTATGTCCTTACTTTTATGGACCTCATACCTTTATATAGCACCTCATCATATTCGAGCACAAAATTAATACATTTTATCAGTCAGTCATTTTTATTCTGGTAAAGCAATAAAAAATATATAAACACAGTTTAGCATTTAGAGAAAAATAAACATTGCCGTATATCCAAAATCCTAAGGCAAACTACCCATAAATAAAAGCAAACTGCTTAAGAACTAGAAAAAAAATATTTTTTATATATATTTAAGATTATTTTAAAATAAAATTATCTGGGAGTTAGTGTCTGAGAACAGTTTTACTTGCAGAATTTACTCATATAATTTGTGGTCTTCAAGCTTAATGAGATGTGGAAATTAAGATATAAGATGTAATATTTCTGTATCTTAGTTAAGATATTAATGAAAATAATTTTTCCTTACATATCCATGAGTATTTTGCATATTTAGACAATAACCAGATATGCATCAATTCATTTGATTGTAGAACACATTATTTTAGTTGCTTACTAGACTATTATTTTACTTTACCAGTGATGTGCAAAATGCAATTTAAAGAAACTGTGATTGCCAAAGTTGACAAAAGTAGTGGTGGATTTAAGATCTGAATTTAGATTTCCTGATCCATAAGCAATCCTCTTTTAAGTTCCTTTTCAACTGCCATCTCTGATTGATTGATTGATTAACAGTGATGTTAGGAGTGCAATGTACAAAGGGCATCATGGTCCTATCTCTCTTCAGTGTGAAAAGATACTGTGACTAAGGCAAACATAACTCGACTCAGGAGAATTAAATGTCAAAATAAAGATTGTAAATTTTCCATTGTTTCTTTATTTCAAGTCAAAACCTCTACCAAAAAAAAAGATTTCTGAAACAGTGTCAGGTATCTATAAAAATGGTTTACTTAATAGTTTACATTTTTCTTGTATTTCCTTACTACTAAGCAGATCCATCTGCTCTTTTTGTCATAATAATGCCACAGTTTTGTTTATATAGTCTCCTTGCAAAGTTTAGTCTCTTATCTTTTAGAATATAACAAACATTTCTATTTCTCAAGACTCAATGTGAATCCTATTTCCTCCATGAAATTCTTTTCCTACATTTAATATATAGCATTCTCTTTCCCTTTCTAGATAATCATAGCATATCATCCTATATTGTTTGCTGTTATCTGTAGAAGTAAAATGTACCTCTTCAAATAGATTTAACTGGACAATGACTAGAGATGATGAAAAGAGAATTGATGCCTTTGAGCTGTGGAGCTGGAGAAGAGTATTTTAATATATCATGAACTGCTAAGAGAACAAACAGGTTCATCCTGGAGAGGGTGAAACCAGACTGATCCTTGGAGGCAAAGATTCTGAAGCACCATCTGACATGCTTAGGCATGTTGCAAGGAGGGGCCAGGCCTTGGACAGGGATGTCATGCTTGGGAGAGTGGAAGCTCAGCATAAGAGAGGAAGACTCTAGATGAGATGGATTGACTCATGGATTGGGGTAATGGGAGTAGGTGTGTCAGAGACAATAAGGTTAGCTCAAGGTAAGCTGGGTTCAGAACTGTTTTATAAAGAGTCTCTGTGAGTCACAGGTGACTTGATGGCACATAACAACAATGATACTAATATTCTTTTTAAATGTTGTACTCTCCACCACAGTCGCAAATTTATAAGAGTCTTGGTTGTGAAAAAAATCAGTTTCTTAAATTGAATCAAGAGATAGTGATTATGATTGTTTTTATTAAATTTAAGACATGAAAAATAGTGAAACTGGTATAATAATTGGTAAAATTATGAAATTTGTCTCACAGAGAGAGAGAGACAATAGGGTTGCTATGAGTCGCAGGTGACTCGACGGCACATAACAACAACAACAACATGAAATTTGTAATGAACATCATTATTGGTGGCCTAGTGGGTAAAGCACTAGGGATATTGTTGCTGATGTTAGGTAGACCTTAGCTGAAAGCAGAGAATACCAGAAGAGTGTCTATCTGTGTCTCATTGATTATGCAAAGGCATTTGACTGTGTGGATCATAACAAACTGTGGCTGACTCTGAGAAGAATGGGAATCCCAGAACACTTGACCGTGCTAATGTGAAACCTATACTTAGACCAAGACAGTCATCAGAACAAAGCAACGAAACACTGCATGGTTCAAAACTGGGAAGGGTGTATGCCAGGGATGTGTCCTATTTCCATACCTTTTCAACCTGTATGCTGAACAGATTATCTGAGAGGCTGGGCTCTATGAGGAGAAGTGTGGCATCAGGATTGGTGGAAGATCTATCAATAATCTGTGTTATGCAGAAGACACAACCCTGCTTGCTGAAACTGAGGAGGACGTGAAGTGCTTGCTGCAGATGGTCAAGGACTGCAGTCTTCAGTATGGATTGAGGCTCAATATCAAGAAGACAAAGATTCTCACTACTGGACCAATTGGCAGCATCAGAATGGATAGTGAAGTGATTGAGATTGTTAATAATTTAGTCTTTTTGGCTCCACAGTCAACACTCTTGGCACCAGTAGCCAGGAAAATAAAAAACATATTGCGATGGGAAAGTCTGCTGTTAGATACCTCTTCAAAGTACTGAAGAGCAATGGTGTCTCTCTGAAGACTAAAGTGTGTCTGATAGGCCAAGGTCTTTGCAATCACTTTTTATGCATCAGAGAGCTGGACAATTACTAAGGAGGATAGAAGGAGAATTGATTCCTTTGAGCTGTGGGGCTGAAGAAGAGTATTGAATATACCATGGACTGCTAAGAAAAGATCGATCCTTGAGAGGGTTAAACAGGTCTGCTCCTTGGAGGCAAGGCTTCTGGGGCTTCATCTGACATTCTTTGGACATGTTGTAAGGAAGGACCAGTCCTTGGAGAGGGACATCATGCTTGGGAGGGTGGAGGGATGGCACAAGAGGGAAAGACCCTCTATGAGGTGGATTGATTCAGTAACTGGGGTAATCGGGATGGGTGTGTCAGAGGCAATGCAATTGGCATAGGATAGAGCAGTGTTTAGGGCTGTTGTACATAGGGTCGCTATGTGTTGCAAGCAACTGGATGGCACGTAACAACAAGAGCAAGTGGGTAAAGAGTTGTGTTGCCAATCCTGAGTTTGATAGTTTGAATCCACCAGCTGCTTTGCAAGAGAAAGCAGGACAATCTCCTTCCGTGATATTTAAAGGCTCTGAAAATCCACTTGCTGGCTAATTATGAGATGGTTTAAATCTATAAGAACGAATTTGAGAAATATCTAGAGATCATGTTTGTTTATTTATGAAATTTCGAAGTTTTGTGTTAAGAAGAGATTATTAATTTATGAGAAAATATACAGTGGTGGCAGCTATATGTCAAATTGAATCAAACCCACCTTGTGACTATTGTTATTGTTAGGCACCGTTGATAACTCTTTGAACAACAGCTCTGAATCCTGCCCTTTCTTGGGCCAATCTCACTTTCTCTAACACTCCTGCCCTCATTTCCATCATCATAGTGTCAATTCATTTCATCCAAGAACTTTTTCTCCTGTGCTGAACCTTTACTGTTCCAAAGACGATGTCCTTTTCAAAGGACTGGTCCCTCCTGTAAACATGCTGAAGTGTGTGAGATGAAGTTTCAAAATACTTGCCTCCAAGAAGCAACTCGGCCTTACCATCTCCAGAACGGACTTGTTTTCTTAGCAGTTCATACACTCAATACTCTTCTCCAACACCACAGCTCAAAGGCAATTCTTTTCTGTCATCTTTAGTCATCATCCAGCTTTTCAATACATTGCAAGCAATTGAGAAGAAAATGCCCTGGATCATGCACATCTTAGTTTCTAAACTAACATCAGTGCTCTTTAGCACTGTTGAGTGCTCCTTGAGAGCAGATTTTCCTAAAGCAACTAATCTTTTATATCATGTATGCTGGCGTTACAAATATTGATAATAGATCTAAGCAAGATGAAATTGTTAACAACTTCAATATTACCTTCATCTATCACAATGCTGCCAATTGGCCCGATAGTGAGAATCTCTGTTTTCTATGTTTAAGATGCCACCTATTATAGAAGACCACAGTCCTTGACAGTCTGAACAAATGTTTCAAGTCAAGGATGTGTCATATACACACTGCAGATTGTTGATGAGTCTTTCTCTAATTGTGAAGCCATAGTCTTCTCCATGTAGTCCTCCTTGATGATGATCTGTTCCTCATATATATTGAAAAGATACCATTCTGATTCACTCCTTTCTAGATTTTGAACCATGCAGTATTTCCTGATCTGTTCATACGACTGCTTCCTGGTCTAAGGGTAAGTTTCACATGAACACAATCAAGTATTCTGGGATTCCCATTCTTCTCCATGTTAGCCACAATTTGTTGTGATCCACACAGTCGAATGCCTTTTACATAGACAGTAAAATGCAGACAGACATTCTTCCGGTACTCTCCTTTTAACTAATATCCATCTGACATTGTCAACGATGTGCCTAATGCCATAGCTTCTTCTAAACCCAGCTTGTATTTCTGGCAGTCCTTGGTTTATTTATGGTTCTAGTCATTTTGGATAATCTTCAGCAAGATTTTGCTTGCATACAGATGGCCAAACCCCAAGAAACTTATAGATTATTGACAGTAAAAACAAAACAAAGAAGACTACTACAAGGGAATATGGAGTAATTATGTCGCTTTAAAGACTAAGATGTGTCTGATTCAGGCCATGGTCTTTCAATCACTTGTTATGCATCTGAAAGCTGGACAATAAACAAGCATGGCAGAAGAAAAATCAATGAGAATAAGAATCAATGAGAATCAATGCCTTTGAGTTGTGTGTTACTGATGATGAATATTTAAATATCCCAGGGACACCAAAATATAAAGAGAAAGTCTTATAGAAGTACAGCCAAGGTGTTCCTTAGAAGTAAAAATGGTGAAGGCTTATCTTACATACTTCGGGCATGTAGGTAGGAAGTGCTGTTTTTTTGGAATGAGACGTTATGTTTAGAAAGGTGGAACATCATCAATAGAAGGAAAAGAGAGGAATTGACACAGTGACTGCATCAGTGCGTATGTCAGAGATTGTGAGGATGGCACAGGACAGGATAGGACTCAGATTTGTTGCTCACTGGGTCACTATGATTTAGAAACAAATCTACAGCATATAAAAACAAAAACAGTAGAGAAAACACCTTTATTGGTCTTTGTAAGATTAACTTTAGTTATTTTTTGTACAATAGGATTGATAAAAAATAGGAAGGTCTCTTTTAATAAAGAGATCTCTGAATAATGTCCTATCTAAATATGAACATGACATATGAGAGACAACAACGAATTGTTAGAGCATATCTATTTAAATTATCAAAAATATTATTTCTGACATTCAACATCACTTATTTACTTAAGGAATGAACTCATAAATGTACATAAACTTGTAAGTTATATGGGTATACAAACAATATCAAATACTCTTATAAATTATAGGCATAATTATGCTTGTTTCCTATAGAAAAATTCACTGTTTATATATTTATTTAACAAACATTAACACATTTGTTTGAGTCAGAGATGCCCTTTCCCCCATACTTAAGTCAGAATAGTATTCTATAATCAATGTTGTATTAGATTTAATTGATATAATTTTTACTTTAAATTGTGCATTAACTCTCCTGTGAATTACAAATAATAGCCTCTTAAATTAACTAATTATGCTAAGTTGGAGCTTTGATGACCTAATGGGTAAGGAGATGCACTGCCAGTTGAAAGGTCAGAGGTTCTAATCCACCCGCTGTTCCTCAGCAGAAAGCTTACTTGTGATTTACAGCTTCTGAAAATCCACTGGAGGCTCAGCTGTGAGACAGTTCCAATTTGACAGTTACGAGTAAGTGAGTAGATTATAATAAGCAATATATAACCATAAGATAAGCATTGAATTTTAAAAATTATTATGTTGTTGATAGGTACCATCAAGGCATCTCCTACTCATAGCAACCTTATCAAATACAGGATGTAGCCGTGCCCAAACTTGGGCCATATTTACAATCTCTGGTGTTGCACCTACCATGTCAATCCATATAGAAGATCTTTCTCTCCTTTGCTGTCTCTCTACTTTTACAAACAGTGTGTCCTGCTCCAAGAATTTATGACTCTTCCTTGTAGCGTGTCCAGAGTATATGAGATGAAGTTCCATCATTCTCACTTCAGAGAGGCTCTCTGTCTACACTTCTGAGACAGAATTACTGGTTCTTTTGGCAAACCATGCTATTTTTATTCACTGACTCAATTCTTTTTCAGCATTACTTGTTATATTATTTGTTGCTGTTGTTGTTATTATGTAGTGTCGAGTTGGTACCAACCCATAGTTGACCCTACAGTGGGTTTTCAGAGGAAGTTCATCAAACAGAGGAGATTGGCCACTCTCAAACTGTGTACCTTCAAGACTGTAAAGCAGCTTCTTACCACTAGGCCAAAGGAGCTGTTGTTATTGTGTACTGTAGAGTCAGAATTGACCCATAGCTGACCCTCTGTGGATTTCTAGAGGCAGTTAATTGTAAGAGAGGAAATTGTCCATCCTTCTCCCATGGAGTAGCTAGTGGCCTCGAACCACAAGCTTCTTGCTACTAGGCCACCAGAGCTCCTTCTTATTATATTACTCATAAATAATAAACTATGTAGTCTGTTCAAGTCTATTACTATAGATATAACTACTATAAAAGATAAATTATTACTATGTTCATGATAGAGATGAGAAACCAAAGTAAATATACATTTAGTAATTTATTCAAAATTGTACAGTAAAGAGTTTGTTGAGACTAGAATTAAAACCATGTGACCTGCTTCAAGTTCTATGCATTTAATGTTGAATATTTGCTCACTTAATATCTCAAATGTGCCTCCTTGATTAGTTTTTTTTTTTCCTGTTAGCTGCTATTCTGTTTGCTATGACTCATACTTAAAAACCCTATATACAAGAGAATGAGCCCTGGCAAAGCCCGTGTAATCTGTATGTTCCCTGCTTTGTGTAATTCCATTGTTGTAATCATCACGTTAACCTATTAAAGAGTTTTCCTATCTTTCACTGACCCCGTGATTGCATGATGTCTTTTTACATGGTCACTTTTTTTTTTTTTTAACATGGTCACTTTTGACAACATGCCCAAGGTATATGACATGAAATTTACATCTTTGTCTTATTACACTTAAGCATTACAAACTCTTATTTTTACATAAGAAATATTTTCAGGTTTAATAATACCAGTATATCATAATATACTATAATAACAAAATCAGTTTTTTCAAATTGATAAAATTAGTGGAGATAATGTATTGCCATAATTCATGTCTACTTTTCCCAAAAGTACAATTTTAGATTGTTGTTGTTGTTG
>NW_006399779.1:17272786-17286959 GCF_000299155.1 Elephantulus edwardii
CGATCTGATTCCTATGCATACCATCAGGTGAAGTCCATGTGTATAACCTGCGTTTGTGTCTCTTATAAAATGTATTTGCAATGAATAAGTCATTGATTTTCAATATTCAAATTGAATATTCAAATTATGAAATGAAATAAAATACTTGTATTTCAAGAAAGTTAAAAGTAAACATATATTTCCACACAGTTTTAATAGTCATGAAATGACAGTTGTATTAAAATCCAAAACCACAGAATTCAAGAAACATAGAAACACCAAGTCCTTTATTTGCACATATTAAGACTAAAGTCCTACAGAGAAGATTCAGCAGTGCCCCATACCTTCATTTTACAATTATCAAGCCAGGGACTTATAATTAAAATTCAAGTACTATCAGAAGCTTAATATTAGGAAGCTATAAATGAGAAAACGCAAACACAAAGATCCCAGATGAGCATGTGAGTTTTAGAAAGTCAAATTGTGACCTTGGTCATTTATTATCTTGATTAAATCACTATTACATTGAAGACATCAAAGGCTTCTTGATAATGTGCCCATTGATCATTGAAAGATTTCAAACTGTTAAGTCAAGCAAACCCTAAAAAAGGAAGGTTTAGAAATATTATTTACTAAGACAAAGCTATCACATAAATAGATGAATTCACAGGTATAAAGGCAGAGAGAGAGAGAGAGAGATGATAGATAGATAGATAGATAGATAGATAGATAGATAGATAGATATTGTTTTGTTGTTATGTGCTTTGGGCTTGAAGTTGTTTCATAGTTTCCCCCTCTGGTAGGCTTTCAGAGACAGTAAAGTATATGGAAGGAGATTGTCCACCTTTCTTCCTTTCAATGGCTGGTGGGTTCAAACTGGCTGCCTTTGGGTTGGCAATGTAACTCTTTATACCCTAGGTTATTAATAGTGATCTTCTGCCTGCCTTTGAGTTAGGAGTACAGTTTCTTACCTTTCGGTCAGTTGCTATTGTTGTTGTGTGCTGTCAAATCAGAAGGGACCCATAGGTGACCCTCCAGTAGGTTTTCAGAGCAGTAAACTGAACGAGTGGAGACAGCCCATCATCCTCTCATGAAGCAGCTGGTGGAATTGAACATCATGCTTTGGGGATGGCAATGCAATTTCTCACCACTAGGCCACCACAGGCATAGACAGATGCAGGATGGTAGGACGTATTTGCAATGCACTATATGCACTGCAATCCCAGAGGCACAAGGCTCAAATCTACCAGCTGCTCAGTGAAAGAAGGATGAACAATCTCCTCTCATGTGACTTACTATCTCTGAAAACCTGCTGGTGTGTCACCTATGGGTCAATTCTGACTTGATGGTAGACAACAACAACAGAATATTAGTCTGCTACAGCAAGCCACTGCAGCCTCCAATATGGATTGAGACTCAATATAAAAAAAACAAAGATTCTCACCACTGGACCAATTGACAGCATCAGGATGGATGGTGAAGAGAGTAAGATTATTCACAGCTTTAGTTTGGGTGGCTCCACAGTCAACACTCTTGACAACAGCAGCCAGGAAATTAAAAGACATGTTTCCATGGGAAAGTCAGCTGTTAGGGACCTCTCCAAAGTACTGAAGAGCAATGGTGTCTCTCTGGAGACTAAGGTGTGTCTGATATAGGCCATGGTCTTTGCGATCACTTGTTATGCATCAGAGAGTTGGACAATGACTAAGGAGGACAGGAGAGTGGATGCTTTTGAGCTGTGGTGCTGGAGAAGAGTATTGAGGGTACCATGGACTGCTAGGAAAACAAACAGATTCATCCTGGTAAAAGTTAAACCGGGTGGCTCCTTGGAGGCAAGGATTCTGAGGCTCCATCTAACATACTTTGGACTTGTTGGAAGGAAAGACAGGTCCTTGGAGAGGTATATCATGCTTGGGGTGTGTAGGGACAGCACAGGAGGAGAAGGCCCTCTATGAGGTGGATTGATTCAGTAACTGGGATAATTGGAATGGGAGTGTCAGAGACAGTGTGATTGGCACAGGACAGAGCAGAGTTTAGGGCTGTGGTACAGAGGGTCGCTAAGAGTTGCAAGTGACTCGACAGCACATAACAATAACAACAACACCACAGCAAGCTAATCATCCAGGTGAAAGATAGGAAAACCCTCAACCAGATGGATTAATACAGTTACTTCAGAATAGAGTTTACAGAGTATGTCAGATACTGTGAAGGAGGCACAGGTTAGGTCTGGGTTCAGATCTCCAGTTTCTAGGGCCACTATGAATTCAGTCAACTCTACAGCACCCAAAAACTACAACAATACAGTATTCAGGATAAATGACCTTCCATTATATAAGCTTCAATCACTCAGAATCAAAATGATGAGTTTCTTTCTTGCTCATAAGAGGTTCGACTCACTGTCTAATCAGCAGGAATGTGATGTTCCATAAAATCATTCAGGGACGAGGCTTTTTTCAACAAGTGGCATTCACAGAAACAAGCCTAACCTCATGAAGCTAAGAGATCAGTGACTTATTTAAATCCAGCATGGGGAAGGGGGGGAGGAAAGCACATTACGATTTTTATTTGGAAACTACTTTCTCTCACTTTCAAGAACAATTCCCTCTTTGACTTATTCAGGCAAGAGAAGAGTAGTTCAGTATATTTCTCAAGACATGTCATTTATATAGCTATGACCCCTTCTGATGGATTTTGTCATAATCCCTTGAAAGATTTTTCAAGAATAAGTTTACAAAATTGGGTTTTTGTAACATTGACATGAAATGGTATAAATCTTCTAATGTTTACGTAGGCCTCTGAAATAATAGCTTCAGTCACCTGGCATAGAATCTAAAGGACTGTGATACTTCATCAAGCTACTGTCCAAGCTCCTCTTAGCATCACCTGTACTAGTTCTACACATGGGGCTTCAATGACTTATTTTGTTATTTTTTATTCTGTTGCTTCATATATTTTTAAGATTTTGGGAGGATTAAATGAAGCACAATATTTGACAAAAATACTACTATATTGTGGTTATTATTTTTTGAAGAGTAATCACGATACTGATGACAAATATTATTATAAAGACCTTGTAAAATAGGGTCAAAGTCACATCTGCCTCCCACTAGGCATCTACTTTGGTAGAGGGAGGTTAAGCTGTAAGATCTCTTGGTCTCAGGCAGCAGGGAGTAGGAGGCAGGGAACCATACCTGTCTTTCCTGCAACTCAACCACCATCAGCAATTGGAGTGTGGCTGGAGCCTGCCTTTCAACCATTGACCAGCAATCAGAGAGCCAGGAAGCCCCATTCCTCACTGTGGCCTTCAATTTCAGGAGTGAGGAAAGGCCCTTGAGGCCACATCGCAAAGGATACAGCTCAGAAAGAGACCTATGATCCTTGTCCCCTGAATTGGAGTATAATCATGTTGCAGAAGAAACATACAACTTCAAGCACCACAAAATATTAAAGCAGGATATCACCCCAAAAGTGATCAAGACGTAGGGGTATTAGAATCTCTGGAGGAGGAAAACACATTAGAGCTTCCTGTCATGACAGTCTGAAAATCACAGGGTACAAAATGTATACCATGCAAATGAGGAATAACAAGATTAAGCTCTGCAATAATAGACTTCAGGGTAAAAACCACCAGAAATAACAAGGAAGTACATTATGCAGTGCTTAAAGACTAATAGAGACCAAGAGGATGCAACCATAAAAAAAATAGATGCACCAAATGATAGAACTGTGAAATACACAAAACAACCATTATTATCTTTAGGTGTCACTCATAGTGACCCTATGAACAACAAGCCTGGATCCCATTCTATCCTGTGCCATCCTCACCATCTCTGACCATCTCTGATATACTTGAACCCATCACGTCTTCTCTTTTGCTGACCTTCCACCATTCCAAGAATAATATCCTTTTCCAAAGAATAGTCTCTCCTAGCAACATGTCTACTTCCTCTAATGAAGTATGAGAGACAAAGCTTTATTCTCTTCTATGGAGCACTCTGGCTGCACCCTTCCCAAGGCATACCGGTTCATTCTTTTGGCAATCCATGAGAAATTCAGTCCTATTGCCCAAGACCAAAACTCGAAGGGGCCAATTCACCTTCTGTCTTCCTTAATCATTATCCAGCTCTCAGAAGTATAATAAGTAACTGAAAAGTTCATGTCCTGAATCAGGAACACCTTAGTCTTCAAGCTGACATCACTACGCCTCAGTATTTTTAGAGATCCCTAATAGATGAAATATCCAAAAGTGTTGACTGTAAATCCAAACAAGATGAAATAATGAACAGTATTAAGCCTTTCTCCATCTGTCATGATGTTGGGCCACTAGCCCAGTGGTAAGGACCTTTGTCTAATTAAGATGAAATCCATATTGAAGGCTGTGTTTTTGGATCTTCTGCAACAAGTGCTTGAGGTCCCCTTCTTTTTCAGCAAGCAATGTTGTGTCATCAGCATAAGGCAGGTTGTTGATTAGTCTTTCTCTGATCTTGATGCCACATTGCTCTTCATAAAGTCCGACTTCAAGAGTATTTACTTAGCACACAGAAAGAATAGGTTTAGAGAAAGGGTGTGTTCCTGCTGAACACCCTTCCTGATTTTAAACCATATAGTGTTTCCTTGTTCTGAACAGTTTCCTTGTATTGTATAGATTTTGCACAAGCACAATTGAGTGTACTGGGATCCCCATTATTCACAATGTTAGTCATAACAACATTAACAAAACAAACATTAAAAGAATTTAAAAATTACTAGACAACAGTAAGGAAATATTAGTAGATTTAAAAAAAATTTTAAAAACCCAAACCAGTGTAAAGCAGAGTTAGAATGACTAGGAAGAAACACAACAAAGAGACGGGAGAACTAAACTGTGTGATAAACTCACTCAATCTCATGTACAATTGTAGGGTACTGCACTCTAAAAAAGTTCAATATACTTCTTTAGCATGCATGAAATACTCTCCAAAAAGATAATATTTTAGGTCACAAAGTAAGCCTTAACTAATTAAATAAAACAAGGAAATCTTAAAAAGCATTTTTTCTCATCCCACAATACTATAAAATTATGTCAACAAGAGGATAAGGAAGGAAAAACACCTATACTCTTGTAAACTAAACAACATCCTACAAGAACATGAATGGGTAATAAAAGAAACAATCAAATAGCGAGCAAAAAAGAAATTAAAAAGTTTCTTGACTCAAATGAGAATGAATACACCATTTTACAAAACCTGTGATATACAGACAAAGAAGTACTCTATGAACTTTGATAAATGTCTGTAGTTGTAGAGGGCCTTCAGGCCTTTTGTTCATAGGGTTGCTGTGTAAACAAAAATTTGATGTTTCAAACTAGAAGTTTGGTTCTCTGTATGGGAGAAAGGCTTGGCAATCTGCTTCCTTAAAAACTCATAGCCTTAGAAACTTTGTGGAGCAGTTCTATGTCTTATAGGATTGCTATCAGCTAAAAGTGACTCAACAGCAATGTGGTTTATTAAGGTGCCTCAGTTTTTAGGCCCATTGCCCTTAGTTTGTCTCAGAAGTTAATTAACAATAAGCATAACATTACCAGAATGCTTTGAAAAACATTACATCTTTTTCAAAGACTATTTCTGGATGCCCCAGTTATTTCCAAATGCATTTTGAGAAGAGGAATAAAGCATGAAAATTGCCATCTTCTTCACACAATAGTATTCAAACATGGAAAGTGTGGAAGCTTTAGAAAAGCTCTAGGCTCTTCTGTTCCACAAATTAAATCCTGAAAATTAATGTAGTGCCAACACAATGAAGGAATCACGGTGGTGTGGAGGCTTAAAGGCAGTGCCAACAGCTTCCCTCGAATGTGCTGCCAAGAGATCTACACAGGGGATCTTCTTCCAGCCCTTAGCATTTTCGGAATTGAAATCCTATTGAACTGGCAGAAAGGAATTCAATGGAGTTGCAAAGGCCATGCTATACAGATCCAGAAAATGAGCCTCTGTGGCCTCGTCTCTTCTGGCCAAGTACATCGTGTTCTTTTATAAGGTACAGGGTTGACCAGAAGGTTGTTGGAATCACTTTGATGGACTGAGAAATAACCCAAAATATGTGGGGGGGGTGTGAATGTGTGTGTGTCAAAGATACTAATTCTATCCATTTTCATTTCTATGATCACACAGGCATGCTAATAGTTGTATTTCTAGTTTTTCTTATGGCAAAGATGTTAATACAAAGTTATTTCATTGTTAAGACTCTATTAGTGACAGCAATTTGGGTTCTGTCAAAGAAAATTGTAACAGCTGACTCAAAGCAAGGCAACATGACAAAGATTTAATAGTGTGTATTAAAGTACAAATTGCTTGGAATTCACGAGTTTCAAGAATGTCCTTTAATTAGACTAAAAAAAGTAATATTTCATACTCTTAGAATTGGTCCACTGCATCCATTCTCTTAATTTATGATTTAGAAAATACTGAGATTTTTACTTTTGTTAATTTTTTGTTCTAACTTTGGCATTTGATATTTTTGTTGTCATTTTCTCTCTTTCTTACTCTTTGGTTATCTTATGCTTTCTCCTCTGAAAGTGAAAAACATGTGGTTGGTGGCCCCTGGAATCTTCTGTCTCACATAAATTGGGATATATTTTTCTTTTTATGAACAGTACTTTGGAGTAAGAATGCCCCAGTCCTTTCTCCAGCTTCTGGTCGCTAGCCAAGTGTCTCTGGGAAGCAAAGTACCGACTTGGTCCTCAATGGGGGTCCTTCTCAAAATTTACCTGCTCTGGGACTGTATTATATTAAATAACTCCTTGAGTTAGTGCTCATATTATTTACAATTGCAGTACAATAAAAGCATTTTAATCTTGGTGGCATAAATTGTATTTACTCAGATAGGAAATGGATCCATTTTCAAAAGAATGCTGCAAGATGCTTCCGTCTCACCATTATGTATGGAGTAGCTGATAGGAAAACCCAGAAAATGAGAGTAATTTGACAGCTCAGAATTAAAACCATTTGAAGACTTTCTCACTCAGAAACATCCAGGTTGATTTTAAATGTTTTAATATTTCTCTACTTCAACAACATCTAATCTCTGGATGTCAGTTTTCTCTTCAGTAATAAAGCGTTATTTTGTTATAACAATTACATGAGCTAGTCCTCTTTGTGTGTGTGTGTATATATATATATACACACATATTAAAAAACAAACAAAATCCTGGGTATTTGACTTAGTGGACAGAAAGTGAGGCTACCCAGGCAAAGATAGGTGACTTTAATCCATAGCCCTCAAGCCTGTTTTTAATTGTTTTTGGTGAAACATTCGTCTAAGTTATACAGCCCTGATCTGTCCACTTTCTGTACAGAGGTAACTAGTGGACTTCTGTGAAGCTGAACACTGTGACACTGATATGTCAAATGGTTACCCACGCTGGACAGTGTTTGGTGGAGCTCCCTGATTAAAACAAGGTTGGAAGCAGAAGTGATATACACTTTTGAAATAGCTTGCCTCCAGAAACCCTCTGAATCTGGAGAAAGGATGAAAGTTATACAAGTGTCCAGGTCTTTTGTTCATAGCGTCGCTATGTTACCTGTGACTCAATACCACATAACAACAACAACAATAACATATATGTGTAATTAACAATGTAAGTCTGGAGACTAAGGTGTTCCTGATCCAGACCATAGTCATCACAATTACTTGTTATGTGTCAGATAGTTGGATAATGACTAGAGATGATAGAAGGAGAATTGATGCTGTTGAGCTGTGGTGCTAGAGAAGAGTATTCAATATACTACGGACTGGTAGGAGAACAAACAGGTTTGTCCTAGAGAGGGTAAAACCAGGCTGCTCCTTGGAGGCAAGAATTCTGAAGCTTCGTCTGGCATACTTTGGGCATGTTGCGAGGAGGGAGCAGTCCTTGGAGATGGACATAATTCTTAGGACTTTGGAGGGACAGCATAACAGAGGAAGACCCTCGATGAGCTGGAGTGATTTAGTGATTATGAGAGTGGAGGTAGCTGTGTCAGAGACAATAAATTTGGCTCAGCATAGAGCAAGGTTCTTTATAGAACTGTTGTATATAGCAACTTATGGTTTTATGATTACTTTGAATCAAGTAAACAAACCAGTTATATTCGTTTTCTTTTGTTTTGTTAATCTAGTTAGCCCTAGATTATTAACAGACATAGAAAGTAATTTTTTTAGTTTTTCTTGAGAAATGGTACATAAAAAATTCTTAGTCAGGAGTCTACTATATAAGATAAAAAATATAGCCTTATTTTTAAAAGTTATTTCCTATTTCCATAGATCTTTTTATTCACTAGCACTGAAAATAAACCATAAAAATCATACATCAAGCTCCACTAATTGTTAACAGTGGACTTGACCTGTGTTTCCTTATTTGAAACAGAGCATTGATAAAAATGTGTTTCCACGTCACGGGCTTATAATAACATACAAATACATCAACCGAGTTGACAAAGTACAAATGGCTACATCAAGTTTTGAAACTATTACTATTTATCTTGTAAGATGCCCTTGAATTTCAGATAAAAAGTTAGAAAATTCAATTTTATATAAAAAAGACTAGTCTTGAGAGTTTTGGAGAACACGTAAGATAGGGCTAAATCATAACCCCGTAGTTTATAAGCTAGCTTTTTAAAATATATATTCTATCCCCTTTATTTATCTTAAGTTATCCTTTTGTACTTTATTTACGTAATCTCTTTGAAGAGCTGCCTCTCTCATCTCCTCTCTCAGAAATAAAATAGTTTTCAATTGTTAAAAGATGAAATGCCCTCTACCCTTCTCCTTCATGTCCTTTCAAGCAAGCATGTTGTGATAACCAGGAAAGAGCCGCAGGAAGTCAATACCCAGTAGAATTAGAAGTAAATGAATCAGCTACTGTTCACCATTTGGAAGTCCTTTTTCAGTATTAACCTTGAAAATCCAGGGTTCAATAGTTTTACTCTAGGTGAAATTTCTTTTAAGCTCGATCATCTTTATTAAGTTGCTGCTATCCCTAAAAAAAAAAAAAAAACACCAAAAAAAACCAAACCCCCCAAAATCCCTTGGTTTTTCAACCTATATTCAGTTTTGAAGGTTGCTATTTAATTATTTTAAAACATATCCTGTAATTACAAACTGATGAGACTGAAAGAAAAAAAAGGCTGCAGAGAAGCCTCTGGTAAAAATAAGATATACTTTCAGGAGCAGAGTAAAAGAGAGGAATTGAGTAAAACTTTAAGTCAAAGAAGGACCTTTATTTGCAAATACGGCTTCTCAAAATTAACAGTATTACCTACAAACATTTATTTATAATTAGGATGAGAAATTTATAAAATATATAGAAGAAAAATTAAGTCTTGTCAAAAATGGAATATAACTCTTAAAGGTTGATATCTTAGGCAATGAGCTGGTATGAGCTAATCATGATAATTTTGAGTCAGAAATATATGTATATATATATATATATATATTACACTTAGTCTAGAATGAGAAATTTATGAAGAATTACATTTCAGTCTTTCCTCGTCAAAAACTATTAAACAAAACCCATTTCATGATTTCTCCTAATACGATGTTTTGAGTTGATAGGATATTTCCTATGTGCACGCAAAGATCTGCTTATTTGACCACTAATAAATAGACGTACCAGTTATCAAAGCCAAAGTTGAAGCAACACAAGCTTTCTACCAGCCTTTATAGTCTTAAATTGATTGAACTTGAAATCAAGATAAATTAAGATATAATAAGTAGTGATTAGACTGCAAAAAATTGAGAACAAAGAAAAACAGTTTTTAATTACAAAACATGGCTTGAGTAGTAGAAGTGAGCTTATGCAAGGCGAAGATTGATAGGATGGCACAGAACTGCTCAGAAATACATTCTGCTGTACACAGGGGATTTATGAGTGGGAAATTACATGATAGACCCACATAGAAAGAAGAAAATGAAAGGCGTTTGACTTGTGTACATCGTAACAAATCCTGTATCACATTGTGAAAACTTCCAGGACACTTAATTGTGCTCATGCAAAACTAATAGATAGACTAAGAGGCAATCTTTCCAACAGAACAAGTGAATTTTGTTAGTGTTATATGTCATCAAGCTGACTCTAACTCTTAGAGACCCAAACAATAAAAACTCTGCTCCATCCTCAAAATTCCCAGTCACTATATCATTCCACATTGTTGAGAGTCTTCCTATTTTTACTGATCCTCCAAGTACAATGTCTTTGTTCTACGACTTGGGCCCTGCAGACAACCTGCCTGAAGTATGTGAGTCAAAGCGTCATCATCTTTGCCTCTAAGTTACATTACAGTAACACCTCTTCCAGGACTGACTTGTCTTCTGTTTTAGCAGTTAGTTATTCAATATCTTTCATTAACATTGCAATTCTAACAAACAAATATTTGGATATGCTCACCAGCTTGTGCCAGGACATCTATCTGGTCAACTAACTGGAAGGGATCCATATTTACTACCATTCCCGACCCCCCCCCCCAAAAAAAAAAGTGATCCAACAGAGTGTGGAAATTTTCAAATAATATCACTAATATCAAATGCAAGTAAAATCTTGCTGAAGATTATAAAAAACAACTGCTAATATAATACATTGATAGAGAACTGCCAGAAATACAAGCTGAGTTTAGCAGAGGTTATGACCCTAGAGATATCATTGCCAATGTTGAATCAATCTTGGATGAAAATAGAGAGTACCAGGAGAATGACTATTTGTGTTTTAATGACTATGCAAAGGAATTCGACTGTGTGGTTTACAACAAATTATGGCTAACATTGGAAATTCCAGAAACTTGATTGTGTTCATGTGAAACCTATACCTAGACTAGAAAGCTGTTCTATGAACAGAGCAAAGAAACACTACATGGTTTAAACTAAAGAAAAGACTATGTGGAGGTGTGGGGGTGGTGTCCTTTCACCATACCTTTTCAATATATATGCAGAACACATCATTTGTCGGGTTGGACCTATGAAGAAGCATGTAACATCAAGATTACAGGAAGATGCATCAAAAATCTACAATAGGCAGAAGACAGACTTTGCTCGTAAAATATAAGTAGAATTTGAAAAGTTTGCTTAAAAGTGGTCAGAGTGGGAAGGAGACTGTATAGCAATGAATGAATTTTTTTTCCAAAGAAAAAAACAAACAAGCAGGGTCGGGTAGGAGGGCAGGGAGAAAAAGATGTAACAATGAGTAAATGGAAATCCAAGTTCTTTATAAACATGCATTTAAATATCAACTTTTTTAAAAAGGCCAAGGACTATAGTCTGGAATATGGATTTCATCTCAATATCAAGAAAACAAATATTTTCACTATCAGGCCAATTGGCAGCATCATGAGAGATGGAGAAGATTGTGAAGTTGTTAACAATTTCACCTTGCTCCGAACTACAAGCAACCCTCTTTGCACCAGCATTCAAGATCATAAGAAAAGTTGCATTTAGAAAGTCTGCTGTCAAGGACTTCTCTAGAGTGTGGAAGAGCCTCAGTGTAAATTGAGAGACTAAGGTGTGCCCAATCCAGGCCATGCATGGTCTTTGTAATTACTTGCTATGAATCAGAGAGCTGGACAATGTCTAAGGATGACAGAAGAAGAATCAATGACTTTGAAGAAAAGGTTTGTCCTGGAGAGGATGAAACTAAGTTTCTCTTTGGACACATGAATTTTGAATCTTTACATCACAAGCTTTGTACATTTCCAGTAGAAACCAGTCTTTGGAAAGACATCATTTTGGGGAGGAAGTTCCTGGATGAAATTAATTGACTCTGGTCAACAGAATCTTTATCTCATACACTTTGTCCATGTTTACAGGAGAAACTAGTCTTTGGAAATTGTTGTTGTTGTTGTTATGTGCCGTCAAATTGTTTGCGATTCATAGTGACCCTATGTACAACAGCCCTAAACCCTGCTCTATCCTGTGCCAATCTCATTGCCTCTGACACACCCATCCCGATTACCCCAGTCACTGAATCAACCCACCTCATAGAGGGTCTTCCCCTCCAGTGCTGTCCCTCCACTCTGCCCAGCATGATGTCCCTCTCTAAAGACCTGTCTCTCCTTACAACATGTCCAAAGTATGTCAGATGAAGCCCCAGAACACTTGCCTCCAAGGAGCAGCCTGGTTTTACCCTCTCCAGGATGAATCTGTTTGTTTTCTTGGCAGTCCATGGTACATTCACTACTCTTCTCCAGCACCACAGCTCAAAGGCATCAATTCTCCTTCTGTCCTCCTTAGTCATTGTCCAACTCTCTGATGCATAACAAGTGATTGCAAAAACCATGGCCTGTATCAGGTGCACCTTAGTCTCCAGAGAGACACCGTTGCTCTTGAGTACTTTAGAGAGGTCCCTAACAGCAGACTTTCCCATCGCAATACGTTTTTTTATTTCCTGGCTACTGGTGCCAAGAGTGTTGACTGTGGAGCTGAGCAAACTGAAGCTGTGAACAATCTCAATCTCCTCGCCATCCATCCTGATGCTACCGATTGGTCCAGTGGTGAGAATACTTGTCTTCTTGACATTGAGCTTCAGGCCATATTGAAAGCTGCAGTACTTGACCCTCTGCGGTAAGTGCATGAGGTCCTCCTCAGTTTTAGGAAGCAGGGTTGTGTCATCTGCATAACATAGATTGTTGATAGATTGTCCACCTATCCTAACGCCATGCTTCTCCTCATAGAGCCCAGCCTCTTGGTTAATCTGCTCTGCATACAAAACCGGTTGGGAGGAGCAAGGTAGAGACAGAGGGACCCGCTGCCGCTGGCAGAAGCGGGAGTCAGAAACCGTGCGGGCACAAGCCGAAACCAGGCAACACAGAGGACCCCCACAATAGCTTCTGACACGCCTCCAGGTAACAAGCTCCAAGGTGGGGCCGAAACCAGTTGGGCCCTCGGGCTGAAACCAGTTGGGCCCTCGGGGCCGAAACCAGTTGGGCCCTCGGGCCTGCGGCTCTCAGGCCAAGAAGAAAATCACAATCTATGTAGGACTTCTATGGGACACATCACCTTCCCTTTGGAGACAGTACATGTAAACTTAAGAGACACTGGACACAGGAAAAAAAAAACAACCAAAAAAAAAACACAAACCCAAATCTCTCAGCATTTGATGTGGTTGGAATCACAGGAGAGAAGAAAGCATCAGATACAAGCTGTCAGACCATGGGTCGGACAATGGGAGATTAATTCTGAAGGTATTTGGTAGAAGTGAAGTGGTATCCTGTTGGAGGGTGGAGCTGGGAAATAAGTGGGTCAAGACACTGGGCTAAGTGCAGGGACTACACTGTAACTAATGGTCAACTCCAAAATGAGGGATTTATCTTTCACTACTCCACAAATTGCTGTCTGTCAGATACTCCTCTAAATCTAAACATTCAGATTAAGACAGATTAGGAAGAAGGATTGGCCATCCACTTCTGAAATGGCAGGCCTCTGAAAACCCTATGTGCAACACAACACACATAGACGAACAGAAAGCGCAACCTAGGTAGAACTGTCAAGCATGGAAATACAAAGGAAGAGGAACAGTTGTAAGCAAACACTAGTAATTAGAACATGGAATGTGAGAACCATGAATGTAGGAAAATTAGAAATTGTTAAGAAAGAAATGGAATGCATAAATATTAATATACCATGCACTGGAGAGATGAGATGGACTGGCATGGGGCATTTCGAGTCGAGTCTTTGGAACTAGTCTTTGGAAAAAGACATCATTTTGGGGAGGAAGTTCCTGGATGAAATTAATTGACTATGGCAATGGGAGACAGTAAGGTTGGTTCATGATAGGACAAAGTACAGAGCTATTATTTATAGACTTGCTGTAAGTAATAGTAGACTTGACAGTACATAACAATAACAGCAACAATTACAACTCACAGATATAAAAGCTACTTTTGTATTCTTTATTCATTGTTCCACATGCACATGTACATGGAATAATGATAATTTACACAATATTCAAAGAATGCACATGAATTAAATTAAAGTTATTAGTGAGTAATAAACATTCAAATGTGTTTACTCAAAAGAAAGTAACTTGCTACTTTTATTAATGGTTTGCTGCTGTTGTTGTTATGTGCCATTGAGTCACTTGCGACTCATAGCAACCCTATGTCTAAGAGCCCTAAATGGCATTCTATCCAGTGCCAAGCTTGCCGTCTCAAACACACCTATTCCCACCACTCCACTCACAGAATCGATCCATCTC
>NW_006399779.1:17287154-17294418 GCF_000299155.1 Elephantulus edwardii
AGGAATAAAAGGATTAACATGCATATTGAATGTTATTTTAGTTATGATGGTAGGGGAATGGCATTTACTTACCATGTTATTGTTATTATTTACTGTTGAGCTGGATAGGATTCACAGTGACCCTGTGAACAATAAATCTGAATCTTGTACTATCCTGCACCATTAATATATTGTTCAATTTCTTCAGAAGCATCCATGACTTGTATAAGTAAAATAATTGTGTTGCTATCAATTTAAATATCTCCTTATTTCTTTGCCCTATCAAGAATCACAGAAAAAAAGCGAGGTCAATGTAAACAATTAAAAAAATGAAAAATAAGGTAATTAAAAATTCGTGTGAATGGAGTAGAAAGGTGAGTTTTGAGGAACAAGAAATAAGAAAGATTTTATAAGGTGTATGTATTATTAGAAAAATAGCAAAGGAGAATTTGAAATGGGAAAATGGACAAAAGAATCGTGAGAGTTATTGTGGAATTTCCTGATTGAATCACATTTCAAAATGGAATAAAAGATAAATTTCCTTATTTTGTTTTTATTTTATCGTTATGAAAATGCAGAATATATTTGGCCAGTTTATTGCTATTATTTGACTAATTTATATTATTTTAAATGGCAAGAAAGTTTTTCCAGTTATTATAAATTTCCTTTAATACATATGCCTTGTTCACTGTGTTTAATAAAATACCAGTTTAATAATAACTTCAGGGAGTTTTGATGTTATAGAAAATAGGGAATTGCACTGCTAACTCAAAGATTTGGCTTTAGAGTTTCCTAAACTCAAATCTTTATGAACTGATCATCAGGTTTTTCTCTCCTGTGAAAGAGCTGATTGATTCAAAGCATCAATCATTGAGTAGGAAATGAAGTTCTTACCATTACATCACCATGATAATTCTACATACAATTTACTGGATCAATCTTATGGGCAAAGAAATCTCACCATCATCTGATAAATTGTTATTCTATTAGCCCCAAGAAAACTAGAATTAAATTTAAGCTTACTGGTGCTGGTTTCCTTATCTACCTAAACATTCTCTTTATATAGAAAAAAAAGCATCTCAAAGCTGAACCTTTATTCATTTTAAATATACACTGCTGCATTTTTTTTTCTCCAACACATTATGAGGAAACGATAATATTTCATCAGAACTCCTTTTGTTCTTAATTTGTTCTGTTTTTTTATTTTGTCAGCATAGTTCAAATACCATTGTGCTGTTATTTCTGCAGGGAAGTAAGTGGTATCTCAGAGTTCACAGCAGAAGTATTGAAGCAAAAGAATCTGCTCTTTTCATTTCCACTCTTTATTTGGAGTGAGATGGGGATTCAAAATTTGCTGAACACTCTTTTCAGGGGAATATTTTTCGTCACTGGCGTAATGGAGATAGGTGTGTTGGAGTCAATAAGATTGGTAAGGGATAGAGCAGAGTTTAGGACTGTTGTACATAGAGTCGCTATGGGTCACAGGCAACTCAACGACACATAACAACAACAAAAACAAGCAATCTTTATGTTGTTGTCTGGTATCATCAAGTCAATGACAACACATAATGACCCTGTGAACAACAGGTTGAAAATTTGTCCTTTTCTGTGTCACCCTCATGATCTGACTTGGCCAAGTCTACTGTTAAATAAACTGTGCCAGTTCATCTCCTTGAAGGTTTAAATCTCTTTCACTTATTCTCTACCTTTCAAGTAGAAGATGCATTTTTCCAAAGACTGCTCCATCTGATATGTCTAAAGACTGTAAAACAAAGTTTCATCATTCTTGACTCTAAAGAGCAACCTGGTTGGACATTACTCATCCTGTGTTGTGGAATTTCTAAAACAGCAACTTGAAAACTGAATAGAAGAGATTTGTATTTGGTACTATTTTTGAAAAGGTGATCAAATAGAATGCAAAAATTATTGAACAGTATAATTACCATCACATGCATGTGAAATCTTGCTGAAGATTATTGAAAATTAGCTGGAATAAATGCATTAACAGAAAATTGCCAGAAATTCTAATGGGATGAAGAAGCAGCTGTGGCATAAATTTATTAATGTCAGATGGATCTTGACTGAAGGTAGAGAATATCAGAAAGATGTTTACTTGTGTCTTATTAACTATGTAAAAGCATGTGACTGTGTGCATACTACCTATGTTGGCTAACATTGAGAAGAACGGGAATCCCAGAGCATCTAACTGTGTTCTATCTGTCGCCCAAGAAAGAGATGTATGAATGATGCTAGGCTTAAACATCAGAGAAGACGTGTGTCAATGTCATACCTTTTCCTCTATAATTATTCAATCTATATTTGCTGAGCAAAATATTCTAGAAGGTGGATTATCAAAAGAACAAAGCATCAGTTTTAGAGTAGTAAGATTTATCAAAAACATGACATAACCAACATAGTCTTGTTTTATCTAAATATTTGAATAGTCATGGTACTCATTCTTAGTTATATTAGTAAATTTTACACATAGCAATTTTGGAAGCAGGAATGGCATCCACTTCCTAAACAACATGCCTCTAGAAACTCTATGCACTTTGAAAAATGACAGTAGTTACAGAAAGGCTTCAGGTCTTCTGTTCATAGGGTCATTATGAGTCGGGCTTTACTAGATGGCAATCAACAACAACAATTTTGGGGGAGGCTCAGTTTGTACATTTTGATGATTTGTTGAAAGTTTTAAGTTATTATTTACTTTAAATATTCTAATATTTTGGATATGAAGTATTCAGAAAATGTAAATAAAAACTTCCAGAGAATTGTACACAATCAACTTATTATACTTTGTAGAACTCCATTCAGTGGCAAAATTCTAAACAGAATGACAGAGCAGTGATATTATTTATCAAAAAAGTATTTAAGGAATATAACATTAGAGAAGTCAAATTTCTTAGTCAAAGTCAAATAGTTCATAAATTCAGATTTAAAATTCAAATTAATCCCAAATCAAGTAAAAAGCTTAATGTATTAAACACACAAAAGAAAAGAATAATAGTAGTTGGTTGGCTCACTTTTTAAAGGTTGACTCAATATTTGAGAATAGATTCATATAAGTAAGATAATGAATTGTGTTCTGGTCTTTCTAATCTTTCATGCCTCTTCAATTATCCAACTTTATATGAATAGTTAATAAGAAATTTAACCCAGGAAGATATTGTACAATTCTAATAAATGTTGTAATTTAATATAAACTCCATTATATAGAACATTTTCCTCTCTATAGGATAGAATGTAATACATTTCTTCTTTTTCTCCGAGTCTACTACTCTAAATGATTCCTTAAGGCTCTTCATAGAGGCATTTAGATATTTTGGTCTCTATAAATTTGGTTTAAGTTTTCATAATTTGCATAAATGGTCAAATATATGTCACAGGAATAATTTTTTGAAGTATGTTATCTTGTTTCATGTCTTGTTTACTTCAAGTATTATATCAAAGAAAGGATAGGAGGAAGAAAAGAAAATGTTTACCTCAGAAGCTGATCTTTCAGGCAAACACATTTTCTTCCTATATCTTACCATTTAAGTATTTTGGAAGAAATATTACAGTAGAATGCCAATCCCTGTTCAATATAAATAATGTATTTCCACAAGAAACTAAACAGATAGGATTCACAAATAAATACAGGACAAGCCAAACAAATGAAACATTGATAACATTTTCCTGGGACAGAAATTAATTTACATATTAAGGCTAAAAAGTTGGAACTTTCATATTTTAACAATCTGAATATAGCTACTCTATGTGAAAATAACAGAAAAAATGCAACTAGTGAGCCTGCAAATGGTTTCTATATAAATCTACTATTTCTATTCATCTTTTACTCTTCTAAGTAAACTGGTATAGATTCTTTCATCTCAGTGGATGGTAGATTTTCAAAGAGATGCATTTAACAATGGGGGAAAAAGAAAGAGATAGACTGCTGTAAAATGTCTTTGAAGATGTCTTGGTAAAATAGTAGGATCTTGTCATACAAACTTTGATTTAAAATAGTGGCTAACTTAAGTTAAATTAAAAAAAAATCATGTATCTTTAAAAATCAACTTTGGTTGAGGCAGATCCTAGTCCTAGTATAGCAACTAAAGGGCAGAGTTGCTTTATATTATGAATTTAATGTCATTTCCAAATTATTGTGAATGCTATAAACCTTGCACAGTATTATTAAGTTGCTAATGAATATTTTGTTAAATATTACAAGATAGTGGATAATAATAGTCTTATAAAGCATGGATTAATATTTCTACCAAAAAGAGTCAGCTTTTCATACAATCTTATTTTTGTCTTTGTAAGTCTGGTTATGTATGTGTGAATGGAAAGATAATTATATTTTGATTCTTAGTGAAACTTGTTGGCATATACGTAAGTTAGATACACATTAGACTCAGAAAAAAATGCACACACAAATAGGAAAATATTTCATTCTTTGACTCATTTGTATGGTATGTTACTATAGAATAGGGAGCTCTGGTGCTCAAGTGGTAAGAAAATGAGCTACAAGCACAGAGGCCTGTGGTTCAAATCCACCAGCTGCTCCACACAGGAAGATTGGGCAGTCTCCTCCTGTTCTATTAACTGACTCTGAAAACCCACTGGAGGGTCAGCTATGATTGATTCCAACTATAACAATTAACAAATAACAATTATAGAAAAAATGTTTCTGTGAACTGCATTATTTCATTCATTCTAAAGCATTTTTAATAAAATTTAAAATTTCTACCTTAAACCAAAATTTCATATAAACAAAGAGGTAGGGCACATTTACTTTTTAAATTTATATCTTTTGTCTTTGGCACTTTGAAGAGGGCACAATTATATTTTATCTCCTGTTTTTATAGTAGAAGTGTTGATGGAATGAATTTGCTTGCAAATATTTCCTTTCAACCTTGAATTATTTCATGAAATTCAGTAGATGGTGCAAAGTTCTTATCATTGCATTATTAATCTTTTCTAGATAATTAACAAATAAAGCAACAAAACTTTATTCAAACATTCTTTACTCACCCTTGCTCTACTATGTGAGTGTGTACTCCTATCTTATTCTATTGCTTTTCATTTTGTATCATGTTTTAAGTGAAAGTTTAGAAAGTAAATGGAGTTTTCCTATAACCATTCATGTACATTTTGTTTAATAACATTCATTTTAGTATTTAAAATGTAATTGTTTCCCTCACTTCCTTTCTGTAGTTATAATTTCCTTAATTTAAAAAAATCTTTTTGTGATGGCCTTTTTTTAGTTACTTTGTATTGATCACTCCATTATTGGATATTACCTTTTTTCTAAACATTGTTTTATGTGACTTTTAGCTGTTTATTAATTTTTACATCCTTTTTTCTCTCCTCTGATCACCAGAAAGTATTCAATAATGATTCTGAGTGTAAATATTTCCTTAGATATTTGAAACAGTGGTTTTCTACTATATTTCATCTTTTGTGACTTATTTCATGTAGCCCAATGATCATTAGATACATCCATTTTGTGCAGTATATTGTGAATTATTATTGTTTTTTTAATTATTGCTTGGCATCCCATTGTATGAATGACTGCACTACTGTTTATTCTTGCATTTATAGGTCCTTCTGTTGTTTCCATACCTGTTATTTTAAATAATGCTACAATTAAAATTGATGCACATATTTGTCTTGTTGAAGATCTGATATCTTTGGGGTACATAACAATTAGAGAAATTGTGTAAAAGGTGGTTTTTATTGCCAGTTTTCTAAGGAAGTATCAAAATAATTTGTTTCTATGTTTCTGTAACTGTTCCTGGCATCAGTATATGAGATAGCCAATATTTCTATACCCTTATCAGCATTTATTTAAACCATTTCATTTAACTTGCCTATTATTGCTGAGGTGATGATATCTCATTGTTGTTCTGATGTGCATATATTTAATATATAATATGCACCTGATAGACTAAGTTTCTAATAGACTATTATACACTTAAGTCAATTTTTCTAATCTCCTGATATATATCTGAGAGCTGGACAAATGAATAAGAGTCAAAGGAGAAAAACTGATGTCATATCAGTCGTTGTATTTATTGGTGACAAGTACTGAATATTCCATGGACTGCCAAAGATTTATCTTAGAGAAAGTGCAACCAGAGTATTCTTTGGAGGCAAAAAGGGTGAAGCTTCATCTCACAATTTTGGATATCTTTTAGGAGAGGTAATTCTTTTCTTTCCTTTTTTTTTAATACTCCATCTGACAAACTTTAGGCATAATACAAGGAGGGACCAGTCCGCAGATAGGAACATCATGTTTGGGAAGATGGAGGGACAGAGCAAGCGAAGAAGACCCTGGATGAGATGGATTAATTCAGTGACTGGAGTAATGATGGTAGGTGTATTGGAGACAATAAGGTTGGCTCTAGATAAAGTAGGTTTCAGAGTTGTACACAGTGTCGCGATGAATCATAAGAAACTTGATGGCACATAACAACAACAATTCCTTAGAAAGGGACATAATACGTGGAAATGTGGAAGGTCAGAAAAAGAGAGAAACATTCTCAACCAAACTGATTGGCACAGTGTAAATGGCAATGTGGGCAAATGTGTTGGAGATGATAAGAATAGTGCATGATGGGACAGGATTTCGGTCTCTTTTTCATAGGGTCTCTATGAGTGGTTCTCAATTCAACAGCACTTAACAACAGCAATAACAATGTTGTTGTTGCTGTTGTTGTTGTTATGTACCATCAAGTCATCTGTGACTGATAAGCAACCCTGTGTGCAACAGCTCTGAACTCCTGCCCTATCATGAGCTAGTCCTGCTGACTCCAACACACCTAATCCCATTGCCCTTATTACCATGTCAAGCCATCTCATTTGGGGTCTTTCTCTCCTGTGCTATCCCTCCACCCTTCCAAGCAAAATGTCCTTCTTCAAGGGCTGGTCCCTCATGGCCACATGGTCAAAATATGCAAGTTGAAACTTCATAAAACATATGTCCAAGTAAAAACTTAGTTTCAACCTCTCCAAGAAACTTAATTGTTCTGTTGGCTGTCCATGGTAGGTTCAGTCCTCGTCTCTAGCACCACAACTCAAAGGCATCAATTCTTCTTCTTTCATCCTCAGTTATTGTCCAGCTTTAGAATGCAGAGTATGTAATTGTGGAAACTATAGCCTGGATAAGACACATATTAGTCTCTAGAGTGGCATCATTGCTCCTCAGCACTCTAGAGAGGTAGCTGACAGCAGATATTCCAATGCAATTCATCACTGACTCAATCCACCTCATAGAAGGCCTTCCCCTCCTGCGCTGTCC
>NW_006399779.1:17296383-17299668 GCF_000299155.1 Elephantulus edwardii
ATTTTGGAGAATTCTTTGGAGACCCCATCTTTTAGTTCATACCATGACTTGGCTGAGGTACACCTTAATCTTTAAACTGATGTACTATTTTTAGCAGGTTGGAGAAGTATTTAGCAACAGATTTTCTCAACGCAAGGCGTCTTTTGATTTCTTGGGTGTTGAATATGGATTCATATAAAATGAGATAATTGATAAATTTAGTGTTTTTTCATCTATCTTGATGTTGCTTATTGCTGTAGTTGTACAGATTTTTGTTTTCCTGATGTAGTGACATAATCCCTACTAAAAAACTTTGATCTTTGCAAATTGATACTAAAACCGTCAATCTTCAGTAAATTACTTCAACTCCTTTCATTTTATTATTATGCTTCAACTGTGTACGAACTCAATGAGTGGAACCTTAAAGAAAATTAATTTGATTTGATGAATTAATGTGACATAGTCTATTTCTAATTATGAGGGCAGAAAATGTTATTTGCTAGAAGAAAATAAAGAACTGTGATTAGTATATACTTGCCTCTTAATATGTTTTCCTACCTTCTATATTTTCTTGCTTATTATATAGTTTTTTAAATTATACTTAAATACATGAAATACTTTACTGATGTATCTTTTGAGAAACCTGCAGATTTTACCTTTAATATTGATGAGATAATAACTCTATAGTAAAACAAGAAATGTACTAAGTGTTCACTATATATCAGACATTGATTGAATTATTTAGAGCTGCATTTGATATTGTCTACATGGCAAGAAGCTGTGGTGCAATCACAAACCCACACAGTTTGGGGCCCACAGTAGAAGGATAGGTAACCTCCTCCAGCACGATTCACTGTCTCTAGAAATCTGCCAGAGAATTAGCTATGGGTCCATTCCAACACAGTACACAGAACAACAAACATTTTAGTCTTCATTAAGGGACAATCATATAGAACTAAATGTGGTTATTTTAGTCACATATGGCATAGCTCAGAGTTGAACCAAAGTCTATGACTTTAACTATTTTGCTATTTACCTCATTTCACAGATTCTATGTCACTATCATTTGGGAGACTATACTGTATAAAGAATAATATGGCATCAGGATTAGAGGAAGACTCAACAATATGTTAGGCAGATGACACAACCTTGCTTGCTGAAACTGAGGAGGGCCCGAGTAATTTTCTTTCTTCGTTTTCACTGTGTAAAAAGACTTTACTGTGTACTGCTTCTGAAACGTGTCAGTGGGGCTTTCTTGTTTCAGAGCAAAAAAGTGAACCATCTGCTATGAGAGATCTAGTACTTGTTTTATTTGAAGAAACAGATTGAATAGAAATTTGGTGCTGAGAGCTGAGGAAAAGAATATTGCAATGGTTTCATAACGCATTTGTAATGAGATTTACTTATTAGTAATATTGAAAATAAATGGCATAAAAATTTGCCAAATATTTAAGATGAGTGAGTAGAAGTATTTTTTTTGTGGATAATTTTATATGAAGAAAATTGTGCACTAGCCATATACATATATGCCATATACATGCATAGTTGACCCCCAAATACATGTGGGAAATGGTTAATTCTTCTGTAGCAGATACATACTTAGGGAGAAAAAACACATTCTAATACTGAAGTAGAAATTTCAGAAGAGAATATCCACAAAAATTAAGCATTGCGGAATGAATTTCTGAAAGAAATAAAAATTACCTTTCAGATTTCATAAGCCCTGTATCTCTCAGCTTTCTTGTCCAATTATTCTTGGTATCCAGACTGAAGGGTTGATTATTTGAAAATGTCTGTACATATACAAGTCTGTCTGAATACTCATAATGATTTTTCTATTACAAATATAATTTAGTTGAATGTGCTAGCCTTTTCAGTATAAATGTGCATAGTGCAAACTCCACAGTGGTAATGATATTTTTAAATCAGTTCTAATCGAGTCATGTTTCTTTTCTCAAAAAGGAAGAGAGATAAGCTTGGAAAGAGTGCATGTAGTCTCTAACAAGTCTCTTTTCAAAATACAGGTGAAGAAAAAGGAAATGGAGACTTAGAGCTATTCAGTGACTTGTCGGATCAGACCAAGGAATAAGTTACTACAAAACTTTGAGTTGTGTGAATGTCTTTCTTAGGTTTTTTTTTT
Source organism: Elephantulus edwardii (assembly GCF_000299155.1). Lineage (NCBI taxonomy): Eukaryota > Metazoa > Chordata > Mammalia > Macroscelidea > Macroscelididae > Elephantulus > Elephantulus edwardii. Next base: position 17,298,503 of record NW_006399779.1, read on the forward strand.
GTTGTTATTTTATTTTATTTGGTATTAATTCCACTACATCATGATAAGCTTTCATGAGAACCCTAAGTCAACATTTGTGAAAGTATGTCTTCCTTAGAAAGAACGTTTACATTATGAGTTGGGGTGGCCTCATATTAAGAAGCTATACTGCAGTCTCCAAAACATGCAATTTGAATCCATTAGCTGCTTTGTGGGAGAAGGATGGGCAATCTTCTCTCTTGCAATTAACTCCTCTGAAAATCTCCTGGGTCAATTATGACTCAACAGCACAACAATAACAACACCACCAATAGCATAAGATAGGTAAAGAATGTAAAAATAAGTTTTACCAGAGCTGAAATAAAATATTTGTGAATTTTTGTATTAATTACTAACAAATCTGACTGTGCTTTTGAGTGAAACACTCCTAATAATTGTATTATGTAGTATCTGACACCCAGGAATTGTATACAAAGTTTAGGAACAAGAAAAAATAAATTTTATTTAAAACATTTTAAAACATATTTTTACTAGGAGTTATACACACAATTTAAATGCATATTATACAGCAGATATAAACAAAAGAGCTCATTAGTAGTAATTTTAAAGTAAAATTAAGAAAAACTTAAAAACTCAAACTTCTATTGCCTCATTAGTTCCAACTTGTTCCAGCTTTGTACCAAGTTTCTGAAATTATAAATTGCAATGAGAGGACACGAATCATCTTTCTCTCCTGGAGTTGCTGCAGGACATCAGTCATCAAACATGCATGCCCGTTGTGCTAACAGTGCAAGTAATTATAGATTACACTACTAGAGCTTCACCTCAATGTGCTGTTGTTGTTATGTGTCATTGAGTTACCTGTGATACATAGTGACCCTATGCACAACAGCCCTAAACCCTGCTCTATCCCTTACCAATATTATTGTGTCTGAAACATCTATCCCCATTACTCCAGTCATTGAATCAATGCACCTCATTGAGGGTCTTTCTTTCCTGTGCTGTCCCTCTACCCTCCCAAGCATGACATCACTCTCCAAAGACTATCAAAAATCACTCAAATTAGAAAGTAAAAATGACATTTAGCAGCCTATCCTGAAATACAAAGACTCCAGTGATATAACAATATCTGTATACCTACAAGGAAGGACAGTGTAAATTGTTGTTGTTGTTGTTGTTGTTGTTGT
>NW_006399779.1:17303463-17305374 GCF_000299155.1 Elephantulus edwardii
TTTGAACCCACCAGCTACGAGGATGGAAAAGGCTGGGTAATCTCCTCCTGAGTGTTTATTTCCTTTGAAAACTCACTGGAGGGTCAGCTATATGTTAGTTCTGACTCAGCACACAGCAACAACAAAAACATCCATGGATACAAATGATGGACAAGCTCAACATCATTTGTTGGGGCCAGAGTCTGAGAGTGTAATAGAGTGTGAATTACATAAATACAAATTGAAATTGAAGCAAATGAAACCAAGTTTGCAAAAGTCAGTAGACCCTGAGTTTAGAGACTATCTGAAGAACATATTTGACATATTGAAAATTAGTGAATGAAGATTAGACAAGTTGTGAGATGACATTAAGAACAAAATACAAGAAGAAATCAAAGAATAATTACAAAGACAAGAAAGAAAGAAAACATCAAATGGATGCCAGAAGAGCTTCTGAAACTTGAACTTGGGGAGTTCTTACACTTAAGTAGCTAAAATAGATGAAAGAAATTATGATGTAAAGTACGTGAACAGAAGATCTCAAAAGATAACTAGAGTGGATATAGTAAAATACGGTAATATAAAATGCAAATACTTGAAATTAATGAACATTAGACACATTTAAAGATAAAAAAACTAAAGAAAAATTAGAGTGTCGAGCCACATTGTTTATATATTCAATGGGCAAAATGTTAGAGAAGCATCAAAAGAAGGTAAAAATAATATTTCAAGTAACTGTACCATAAACATTTGTAAATCTTCATGCATTTCAGGAAATAGCATGTGATCAAAAATTGATGGCATTAATGACGTATAAGTTTCACTGAAGGCACTCAATAAAATAAGGGAATATATAGTATATGAATTTAAATATTTCAACAAACACTACAAACTCAAAAGTGTTCAATTTTCTATGAAAAAACATTTAAAAAATAGCAGCATTGTTAAATAACCAGAAAAAGACCCATAATTTGTGCTTATTGCACAAAAGGGGATAGAAAAAAATATGTGGTTATTAGGTGCTATGGACTTGACTTTGACTTATAGGACCGTTTGATAGATGAATCTGAAACTTACCATACCTTGTGCTTCGGTCACCATCTCTGATGATGATAACACCCAAGGCAATTGTTACAGTCACAATGTCAATCAATCTTGTTTTATTCAAGATCTTCCTCTCTCTCTGAACCTCACCTTTCTCAGCATGACGTCTATTTACAAAGACTGGCCCTCCAGACAATATACCAAAATGCGTGACTTTTACTTCATGATGTTGTTGCTGTGTATCAGCGAGTCAGAACCAATTCATAGCTGACCCTCAGCAGGGTTTTTCAGAAGCAGTTAATTGCATGAGAAGAGATTGCTCATCCTTATCCCATGCAGAAGCTGGTGGATTTGAACCACGTGCCTTCAGGATTGCAGTGCAACATTTTGTCACTAGACCACAAGAACTCCATAATAGACATAGTACCAAACAATATTGTTAATATCATATTCAATTAAGATTATAAAAATGATTTTTAAAAACTGTGATAGTAATACTCCAGGAAACTTACAGAAATCCAAAGTAGACTCAGAAAAGAATGTATGTGGAAGGATATCATTACTGATGAAAAATACAAAGATATCATTGCTTATCAAAGCAGAGAAAGCCAAAAGTTTATTTGCCTATACTTTATTAACTATTCAAGAACATTTGAATGTGTAGATCATACGGAACATATTATGGATAACATTGTGAATAGTGGGTATTCCAGAGTGCCTAAGTGATCATAGACTAAGAGACAGCTAATTCAACAGAAGAAGGGATCACTGCATGGTTAAAAGTCAGGAAAAATGTGTCCGGGTGGATATTTCCACCATATTTATTCAAGCTAAATGTTGAGTGAATAAGAAACTATACAAAGAAAAGAGCTTTGGAGGAAAGTTTAT
>NW_006399779.1:17306275-17307845 GCF_000299155.1 Elephantulus edwardii
TATGGGTAACACTGGAGGACATTAGGCTGAGTGAAATATTTCAGTCATGAAAAGACAAATGCTCTATAACACCACTGTTATAAATCAGTACTAACATGGGGCTTGAGGGGAAACTAAGAAAAGAGAGGATAAATAAAGAACAGTGCACTGGAACAGATGAAAGAAAGAACTATTCAAAAGGAATGTATGATCAGGCATTATTTGTATGACAATAGTACGGAATAAGAGGTACATAGTAAAATGGGCTTGGGGAGGGGTGGGGGATGAAGGAAGGAAATTATACAACAGCAAATCAATATTAAAAAATAAAAAAGAGTGAATGGGGTAAGAAGGGAGGGAAATGTGAAACAGTGAAAAATCTAACTTTTCCATGTTCTTTTTCCCTGTACCATTGCCATCTTTACATTAGAACTTTAGTGTTATATTCCACTACTAAACTTGAAAGTGGTTTTATAAGGTGTGTTTAGTTCAGGTAAACTTAAGTGAAAACTAGTGAGAAAATAATATTGTAAAAAGAAAACCTTCATTAACATTTAAATTTACTGTAAGCAAATCTTAATAAAACTTTGTGGGTAAAAATATGTAAAAAAGGGTAGATGAGAAAGAGAATAAGGTGTATAAAGTCCACTAGGTAAAGATTCACTTTTATTCACCTACCTTTATTATTCCTGAGTTCATAATCAAATCCTTGGGCACTGCAATTTGCTCCTTTATTAAAAGTTTGACTGGAGAAAGGGCTTGGAGAATTCTGATCCAAAAGAACTTGTTCTTCAATACAAGGCACAACTATAGAATTAGTTTCTTATACATGATCCCCTCTTTAAAAAAAATTAAAAAAAGAGAAAAGTCATGCAAAAAAAGATTCTGATAGTTTTAAATGTGATGTTTAGTTTAAATATCAAGTAGCATGTCTTGACACTGAGGTAGATATGAAAAGACTTTATCATTTATAAAATATAAGTGAAATTCTGAAATAGGATATAATTGTATTGGGTTTATTTATCGTGGCTGGGTAGTATTTTTTATTTTCTGAGCCAGTAATACTTTTGTGAAAAATTTACACAAAGATATTTTGTAAAGGAAAATATAAAGACCTTCAAGAATCAAGAGTCAAAATTTCTTTATAGTACTATTAACAATTTTTAAAGTCATAAAAAAATCTAATTTTTCTGTAAACTTTTCTTAAAATCACAATAAGAAAAAAATATGAAATATGTCATTTTTAGAACTAATGAGTACCTAATTCAAATCAAGAAATATTCAGTCTCTTTATATGCACCCATAAGCTGGACAATAAAAAAGGAAGGCCAAAGAAAAATTGGTGTCTCTAAATAATGATAATGGTGAAGAATATAAAATTTATCCAATTGATGGCACCTAACATCTACACACACACACACACACACACACACACACACACAAGCTCTGTGTATTTTTAATATTGTTGTTGTTGTTAAGTGTCATCGAGTCGTAGGCAACTCATAGCAGCCCTATGAACAAAAGTCCTCGACTCTAGCGTGGCTTTCATCCTTTCTCCAGGTTCATAGGTTTCTGGAGGTAAGTTATTTAC
>NW_006399779.1:17308740-17310555 GCF_000299155.1 Elephantulus edwardii
ATTTCTATTTTTCTCTTTATTTTCCTTTCATCCTATCTGAAAGTTGGAAAAATGACCAAAGTTATACAAGTGCTCAGGTCTTTTGTTCATAGGATCACTATGAGTTGTCTATGACTCGACAGCTCTTAACAACAACAATAACAACAACCTGAATGTAGAATGATTCTTTGACACATAAAGTAATCTATTTTTCTTTCTCATCTTTTTCCTAGTTGTAATAGAACAGAGAGCTCTGGTGTCCTAGTGGCAAGAAGCTGTGCTGCAATCCCAAAGATAGATGGTTTGAGGCCACCGGCTGCTCTAAGAAGGGGCAATCTCCTCCCGTGCAATGAACTGCCTCTAAAAACCAATAGGTTGGTTCTAACTCTACAGTACTCAGCAACAACTATTTTAAAATAGGAAGCACTCATGGCCTAGTCGATAGAAAGTTGCACCCAAAAGTGGTGCCTCTCCAGTAGTCTGAATCCACCAACAAATTCATGGAAGAAAGATGGACAATCTCCTCTTATACAAAATTATTGGTAGACTAGTCATGGCTTGGTACCAACTTGATGTCATGTAATAACAATAACATTTTTGCAGCTTGCCCAAAGGTGGTTGCCTAACTGGCTGTTGCAATCTACCAAATGCTCTGTAGAGAAAAATGAACAGTCTCCTCCTACGCAATTTGCAGCCTCTGAGACCCACTAGTACTTGATGGAAACAATGAATGCGTTAGTGATTAAATAGTAAAATATGATAGCTTAACAATTATGAATATTCTATGAAAAAACACTGTTCTGTGTAAAGTTCTAAGTGTGGGTCTATTCTACGATAGAATTTTCTATGTAAAAAGAAAAATATTTTTCTTTTTGTATAATTTTGAATAAGATAAATTAGTTCTTTTCTATTACATTCTTTTAAAAAAAATCTAAACGTGTTTTATACTTGTGTGGCTCTTGGTTGATTTATTTTCTGTGGATCAATGGCCCTTAATAGGAAACAGTCTCCCTCAGAGTAACATAGATTGTGCTTTTATAACATCAAACCAACAGGTCAATTCAGATAATCAATTTTTCAAAACAATCATTTCAGTGAAAAAAGAAAAACTAGCTGAGTGATATTGGACAGACAAAAAGAAATCATTGCTTTTAACCCTTTCAAACTGCTGTTAACTTTCCATAAAACCCAGAAATATACATTTTTAAACTTTCTTCTCTTTCTAATTGTATAGCTTCTAATAATACATGAAAGTCAAAAAGTCAATTGTCAGGGACAAAAGAATGCAGACATGATAATTACATTTAAAAATGTATTGATTGGAGAATGAAATTTACAGCCAGTTTGGTGGTGTTTCTAGTAACAATTCTAGATAAGATTAAATGATTTATAGCAACATCATTTTTGTTTTTTATTTTGTTGTTGTTTTTCTTCAGGTTTATTCTAATGGAATCCCCAGGTGTCTTCAATGAGTAAAATATTTAATTACTAGCATAAGGGACACCATGGAGGCCTAGTGGGTAAAGATCTTTGCTTTTAACCTAAAGGTAGCACCTCTCTAGCAGTTCAAATCCAGCCATCTTCTTTTACAATTAGAGTTTCTCCAAATACACAGATGGTAAGCTACCTGTGAGTCAGAGTCAGCATCCAGGCAATGAGGTTTGCTTTAATTCTTAAGCAAAATACTTTGCAAATTGACCCTACCCAGTGGTGCATTGGAACATAAGAAGAGTGATTTGTTTTTAAAAATCCCAATCTTTTTGGTTGGTTTATTTGTTTATTGAATTTTTATTTTATATTGGCTTGCTTACAAAGTTCATATACATTGTGTTTCAC
>NW_006399779.1:17311474-17313029 GCF_000299155.1 Elephantulus edwardii
AAAAATGAATTAATGGAAATCTAAGTTTTTGTAAACTTTCAAAAAAACACAAATGAATCTTGACCATGGCCTCTTTATCTGCTTTCTACCCTGAGGCAGTGAAGGGTTGTGCTATTCTTATGTCCTCTGGCTCTTTCAGAGAGACAAACACAGCCCTATCCTAGATACCTGGTTTTCTGCTCATTAGTTAAGTCCTTTTTAGAGGGGAGGATGTTGAAACTTCTTCTCATTAATTATTTTGGGTATATTTTCAGGAGAAACTAGTCCTAAGAGGTAGAGATCATGTTGGAAAGAGAGAAGGTGGCTCTCAAGGGGGTGGATTGACACGGTGACCATCACCATGGACTTGAGCATGATGGAGATAACAAGCGTGGTGCAGGACAGGGCAACATTCTGACCTGTTGTTTATAGAGTCACCGAGTGGTGCTTGACTAGATGGTTCCTAATAACAGCAGGAACAATAAACTGGGCTGAATATAGAGAATTGTTTTCAAAAAACATTATGACTAAAAACATACTTTGGATAAAAAAATTAGATAAATTGACAAAGTTTCAGAGTCTTTGTGTCATCAATATTTTGCAAAGTCAAGCCATTCTGATTGGTTTCTAGTAAGGGACATGAATTGTGATATAGAACATATTTGTTTCTTCAATTGTTGTATTAAAGAAAGTTTTAAAGTCTTACTGTGTTATTTTTATATCCTCTTAGCATTAAAGATGTTAAAAGAAAACACAATTGCAAGATGTCTAGTGGTTTAGTGGTAAGCAGTTGTGCTTGAAGAGAGAGGCATGTAGTTCAAATCCACCAGGAGATAGTTGGACAATCTCTTCCCTTGCCATTTATAACCTCCAAAAAAACTGCTGGAGTATTAGTTATGCCTCTGTTCTAATATGACATTTCATATTACAAAGTGCACTGCAGGATGAAAAGAAATGATATTTAATGTGTGACGAACCACTGGTGGTCTTGTGGAAAGGAGTGTATTGTCAATCCGAAGGTAGATAGTTTGAATCTACTAACTGGATGCCCAGGAAAAAGAAGTGCAACCTCCTTGCATGTGATGTAAACCTCTGAAAAGCCTCTGGAGGGTCAGCTAAGTCAGTTCCAACTCAATGGCAATAGACGAGAAGAGCTGAGAATGTGATGGTTAAGCACCTCTCATGATTGTCACTCAAAGCAACCATTTGTCCAAGAGAATAAAACACAACCTGGGCGCATACTATCCTTGCAATTCTCTGCTTGAGCCAAGTAATATAGTCACTGTACTCAATCTCATTGAAAGTCTGCTTGTTTTGCAGATCATATCCTCCACTGAGCATGATTTTTTAGTAAGGGATTGGAACCTCTTGATAACATGTCCAAAGCATCTTTGGTCAAAGAGTACTCAGGTTCTACTTCAGCAAGATCGATTTCTCTGTTCTTTTAACAGTCCGTGGCATATTGAAAGTTCTTTGTCAAAACCGTATTTCAAAAGCCTCAAGCCTTTTCAGTCAACTGGCGCACAGTAGTTGACTGAAATACATAACTTGGTTCATGTGCTCCTTAGTCTTCAGA
>NW_006399779.1:17314434-17318216 GCF_000299155.1 Elephantulus edwardii
CACTGTCTCTGACACTCCCATCCCAATTATCCCAGTCACTGAATCAATCCACCTCATAGAGGGCAAATTCTGTATAAGACCATCATTGTATAAATAAATAACTAGTAAAACATGTATGAGGACCTAAGGGGGGAGGGGAGGCAAGGAACAGAGGCGAGGGTGGGCAGGGGGATTGATCATAGGGTCACACAATTTGATGGGTGGAGGGAGGGGTGGGTAAAGGAAAGGGAAAAGATCTGGTCTGAAAAACAATGAATATTCACTCTCTAAGTATGAAATTTTTTAAAAAATTAGAATTCAAAGGTAACAATTCTTCTGTCAACCATTTAACATGAGCCTTTGTTTTTGTCTCTTGAAAAACAGCAACAAAAATAAAAAATATTACCTTAGCTGTCATCCGTCATCATTATATACAACTTCTTACATTTCTTGAAGAAGAAACACTGACAATAATTCAACTCAAATATATGCAAATGTAAGTAGTTTCTTTTCAACTTAATTAATGAGCTATATATAATGTGCAGATCACTATTATTCATATTCCATTGCTTTGGTATTTCTACCTCCTTAGAAATCACAGATAAATAATTGTGATTTATTAAGTTATGCAACTTAATATTAATCCAATATTTTAAAGTGAAAACCAGAAGAAAAATCATTGCCAAGGAGTTAGAAACTACTGATAGCTGATGTTGCAAGAGCTTATTAGAGATTGTAAATCATAAGGGAAGAGATTGCCTATCTTTTTCTTTTGAAGTAACTAGGGGATTTAAACTGAATGTCTTTGGATTGGTAGGACTCATTGCCCACTAGTCACCTTGTTGTTATGTACCGTCAAGTCAGAATCAAATGATAGCTGACCTTCTAGTGGAGTTTCAGAGGCAGTAAATTACACAGTAGCAGAGTGCCTGCCTGATTCCAATGGAGCAGCTGCTGGATGTGAACTGTGAACTTTGGGGTTGCCAGCCCAATTCCTGACCACTAAGCCACCTGAGCTCCCTATTAGGACACTGTTGTTAAAATTGTTGCTGTTGGGTGCCCTTAAGTCAAAACCAACCCATAGCTGATCTTCCAGCAGATTTCTGGAGGCAAGAAATCACTTGGAGATTGCCAATCCTTTTCCTGAAAAACAAATGATGAATGAGAATTATGTGCCCATGAGACTGCAACACAACTTCTTACAACTAGGCCATTAGTGCTCCCTACTAGGACATTGTTGTTGTTGTTGATTACCCTCAAGTCGCACGCAACTCATAGAAACACTATGGACAAAAGACCGTAGGCCTTTCTGCAACTATTATTATTTCTCCAAGTTCATAGAGTTTCCAGAGGCATGTGCTTTAGGAAGTGGATACCACTCCTGCTTCCATTCAATTTCTCTAATATTTAAAGGTACCTTCATAAAGAGTGTAACTAATAAGAAAGAGGTGGTATCTGAGTTCCACTGATTCAACAAAGGAGAAGAGTCACAAGATGTTAAGTACAAAACCCAATACATATGATATCAGAGACCTTATTGACATGTATCCTCTAGTTTTTTGTGGTCTTATTTTTTACTCATACCTTCAGCGCTACTTGAATTTCTTCCTTCATTACCGTTAGCTCTTTACCACATCCTACTTTCTGAAATGTTCTCATGGTGAGCATTTCTTTTTGGTACAGTGCTTCTGTGTATTCCTTCAATTTCTTTTGATAATTTCTATATCATTCAAGCTTTTACCCATAGAATCACTGAGAAGTGCAGCTCAGGGCTTGAATATGTTTTTCAATTCTCTCAACTTGAAAAATGCCTGTTAAGCTTTCACTTTTTATTCTCTGACTCCTGATCTTTCATATTCCATTGCAATATTTTGATTCACCCTCCTAGGCAGCCTTTTAAAAGCTCCTATTCATCTATTCATCTCTTTCAGTTCTACGTCTTGACCTTTTCCTTTTGGCCTTCTAACACTCTTGAGAAAATGTCAGAGTCTCTTCTCACACCCATCGTGTTCTTGTGTTTCTTTCTTCTCTGTCTTAACATAGATGATCTTTTACTCTCTTCATAGAAGTTATCCTTGACATCATTTCACAACACATCTGGTCTTTGATCATTTTAATGTTCCATTCCTCAAAACGAAATAGATCTGGCCTCAAAAGGATCACATTCTTAGCTTATTTATAAACTCAGGTGGGATAGACTCAAGGTTGTCCTTTGGCTCGTGAGATTTTTTTATTTTCTTCTACTTTAATTCGAACTTTCACATGAGTAATTGATGGTCTGGTCATCAGGCAGTACCTGGCCTGATTTTGGCTGCTTAAAATAGTGAGCTTCTCCAATAATTCCTTCTACAGATGGAAAGTATCATTAGTGAAGTAGACACTGATACCAAATGATATGTCTCAACTAATGAATGTAGTCATGGACCTGCGTATTAGTCTGTGTCAGAGAATTTGGAAGACAGCTACCTGGCCACTGACTGAAAGAGATATGTATTTGTTCCCATTCCTAAGAAATGTAATTCAACAAAATGTGGAAATTATCTAACAATTTAATTAACATTACATGTAAATAAAATATTGCTGAAGATCATAATAAAATGGCTAGAAGAATACACTGACAGACAGTTCTCTAACTGCCAGAAGTTCAAGCTGAGTATAGAAGAGGTCATGCCACCAGGGATATCAGTGCTAAGGTCAGATGGATATTGGCAAAAAGCAGAGAATACTGGAAGATTATCTATTTGTTTTATTGACTATGAAAATTCATTTGACTGACTTTATTATAACAAATTATGGTTAACATTGAGAAGCCAGTATTTCAAACCATGGAGCTTTTTCTCATCTCTTGTCTTCCAATACCAGTGTTATCTATACATTTTAATTGCATGCGTGCTTAGCTTCTCACTATGGAAATTAATAACAAATTTTAATCAGAAAAACAGCAACCGTAGAAGTGGCAAAAAAAGAAAGGCTCGTGTGATATAGAGACTTAAACTGTTACCCCAGAGCTCAGAGCCCAGAGCCTTCTGCAAGAACTAAAAATATTGGCTCAAAGTTACCAACCAGGCCAAAAGTCAGAAGTCATGCAAAGATCCCTGAATAGTTGTTTTTACTTAAGAGAATGAATAATTGTCTCATATTTTAAAACTTCATTATAACCTGTATCTTCCCTAAATAAAAATAATCATGAATATTGCAAAAGATTAATAAATAAGATAGTAATGCAGCAAGATCCCTGAGAAGGATTGTCTTTCTCATATAGGAATCTTGGACCCCAATGAATGCACATTGCTCTCTCCCTTCATTTTTAACTCCTGAACCTATTCAAGTTAAGCATGGCTGGATGGCAATACCGACAAGTCTTCTTTTTTGTGGTCTGTGTACCTAGGGTGCATGTTCACACCAAGGAGATGTTTACCTCATTTACGTTATTAGCACAGTCCATGTGGCATAAGTCAAACACAGTGGTTAGGAAAGCCAATTTGAAAAATCAATGTATTACACCACAGTAAGAAAGAGTATTAGAATTATAATTGAGGCTGGTATACTGCAGAAAGATAAGAATGATTTTTTAAATTTATCTTAGACAAAACAAAGATTTTTTTTAAAGATAGCAATTGTATAAAATGCAACTGTTTTGTATGACAAACTTATAAAAACCTTTTTGCATTTATCAATTTTTATGACTTAATATTGTTACTTGAATTCTTCCCTGTGCTTTGGCTTCTCTGCACTCCATTGCAATTTTCAGAGTCTCTTCTGACATCCATTTTGGTCTTTTCTTCCTCTTCTGTCTTTGCAAT
>NW_006399779.1:17320639-17336359 GCF_000299155.1 Elephantulus edwardii
GCGCAGGAGAGGAAGGCCCTCTATGAGGTGGATTGATTCAGTGACTGGGATAATTGGGATGGGAGTGTCAGAGACAGTGTGATTGGCACAGGACAGAGTGGAGTTTAGGGCTATTGTACAAGGGTCGCTATGAGTTGCAGGCGACTCGATGGCGCATAACAACAACAACAACAACAACAATATTGTTACTTGAAATTTTACTTATTTACACATTTTGTAGAACAATAATTGTTCCTTTTATTATAACTTTCATTATTTCTGTTTTTATAATGCATATAGACAACAAATATTCACCACCACTATGTACATGTACTATTCGGTGGCATTGATTACTTTTTTCTAATATGTAACCGTTCTCATTCTCCTTTGTGAGGTATTGCTCCTCTACTAACATAAATACATTGCTACTACGTTTCATATAAAATCTTCCAAATTTCTGCTGCCAATTTGATACCATTCGGAGAACTCTTATTATACTCAAGGTAAAAATTATTTGCCAAAATATAAATCTAAATAACCCAAACTCAATGCCATTCAGTTGGAACTTACTACAGGATGGCTCTCCATTGGGTTTCTGAGGCTGTAAATTACATCACGAACATTGCCTGTTTTATATCCTGCCGAGTTGTTGGTGAATTTGAATCACTGATTAATAGCAGTAACTCCCCAGAGCTATATGATCAGAGCTCCCTCAGCAACAACAACAAATCTGTGAATATTTTGCTGTATATGCATTAGACTTTTTTTCCACATTTCTTTCTGCCCTGAAAATTTATAAACTGATTGGTTATGTATAATTATTAGAGAAGGGCATTTTGGGGATAAATAGGGATAAATAAATATATTTAATCCTTAAATCGGTTTACTTAAACATAGATCATTAAATTTTGTTACCTACTATGGAGTCAGAACCAACTAATTTCTCACCTTCCATTGAGTTTTCAGATGCTGTAAATCAGAGTGAGGGAGATTACCTACCCTCCCCCCTTGTAGCAGCTGGTGGATTTGAACCACATGTCTTTGGGATTATAGCAGAGCATCTTACCACTATGCCACCAGAGCTCCCTATTTAGGCCAAAATTTGTCTTTCTTTTTTCTTGCTTAAGTTTTATTTACCTCAATTTAGCTAAAAATTTTGCAAATAATTTGAGGAATAGAAGCAAAGATGTATTCTTTAAATTAAGAGTTCCAACGAATGAACAATAAACATCCAGCCCCATCTATCCAAAGCAAGAATGTTGTTGTTGTTAAGTGCCTTGGAGTTGCAGGAGACTCATAGAGACCCTAAGAAGGAGAGTCCTCAACGCTTGGGTGCCTTTCATCCTCTCTCCAGGTTCATAGGGTTTCCGGAGGCAAGATATTATGGAAGTGGATGCCACTTCTCCTTCCAAAAAGCAAGAATAGCAGGATTATTAAAGTAAGTTACTAAAAAAGATTCCAAGTCAAATTTCAAAATTAGTTAATGACTAATAAATAATCTCCGTAGAGCTAATTGATACCTCAATGGAGAATGACGGATAATTTTGATTTCTATTTACTGTTCACAAAATATATTCCTTAAAATTTGGCGGTAATGATGTTTGAGTCAAAATTATTATATTTATCCTTCTCTCACTCTTGCATTTTTTCCTCCCTCTCTCCTCTCCAAACCCCCATCCAACCCTCTTACAGATTTCTGATTTTAGAATAAAATTCAAATTCAGAAGAACACAATACATCCTTTTTGACATGTTTTTCCCCCTCTATTTCACTTCCTAGTTTTTAACCCCCATGACACTGGCACATTGATGTTTTCCCTTCTGTCACTACACTGTATGTCAAGTCTGACTCATGGAAGCATTGTTTCTTTAATAATAATATTGTGCTCCAAAGGATTTTGAGTGGATCATTTTCCCCAAATTGCAGACTTCCCTACCTTTTTCCTGAGGTTCCTCTCATTGGACTGAAACCTCCACACTTTCATTTAAAAACTGAAGCTATTAACAATTTATATCTGGTGGATCAGGGACCCTCCTATCATGTTGAACTCTCTTTAAGTGTAGAGTGTTCTCTCATTTTGAAGCCAGTATATTCCATATTCTGGAAAGTTTTTCTCTATTTCACTTGACTAGTAAATTCTACTTCTTTAACAGAATTTAGATTAGAATCTAGGTCTTCTTAGATGAGTTTTATAATCCCCATGACTATTTCAAGCAAACTCTTGAGTTCATTTTCTTTGAATTGCTATAAAAAATATTACCCATATATATTCACTCATTCACTTATTCACTCATGAACATTGATTCAGAACTGATCCATGACTCAGCCTCTAGTAGGTTGTTGGAGGCTGTCAATTGCATGTGCCCATTTTCCCCTGAACTAGCAGATAGGCACCGTATTAAGGTTAACCGCACATTCTTCATTGGCGAAATCACTAGAGCTCACACTCTATATCAATATCTACAAATATATATTACATATAGATGATGTTATTTGTTGCTGTTAAGTACCATCAAGTCAAGTATGACCAATAGTGATCCTATGAATAACAAATATGAACTCTGCCCCATCCTGTGCCATCCTCACACTTGCTGACACATTAGTCCATTGTGGCAGTCACATAGTCAAACCACCTGACTGATAGTTCCCCTCTTCTTTGTCGACCCTCTACCTTCCCAAGCATCATCTCCCTCTCTAAGAACTAGCCTCTCCTAGCAATATGCCCTACATACGTTAGTTGAAACTTCATCAAAATTTGCCTCCAAAGGGGACTATTGCTGCACCCTCTTTAAGATATATTTGTTTGTTCTTTTGGCAGTCCATGGGATGTTCAGTGCTCTTCTCCAACACCACAGCTCAAAGGCTTCAACTCTTCTTCTGTCATACTTATTCATTGTCCAGCTCTCAGATGCATAGCAAGTGATTGAAAAGACCATGGCCTGAATCAGATGCACCTTTGTCCTCAAATTGACATTATTACTTTTTAATAATTTGGAGAGATCCCTAACTGTGGATTTTCCCAGTGCAATTGATCTCCTGATTTTCTCACTATTGTTACCAAGGATGTTAATTGCGGATCTAAGTAAGATGAAGTTATTGAAAGTTTCAATCTTTTCTCCATCTATCACAATTCTGCCTATAGGTCCAGTGGAAAGAATCTTTGTTTTCTTGACATCGAGATGCAATCCATATTGAAGAATGTGCTCTTTGATCTTCTGCAACAAGTATTTCAAGTTCTCACTTTCAGCAAGCAAGATTAGGTCATCTGCATAATGCAATTCATTGATGCGTTGTTTTCCAATCCTAGTGTCACATTCCTCTACATAGAATCCAGATTCTCAAATAATTTTCTCAGCACAAAAATTGAATAGGTGAGAAGATATAGTATAACCCTGACACACTCTCTTAATTTTAAACCATTTAGTTTACCTTTGCTCTGTTCACACAACAACCTCCTTATTTAGGTATGGATTTTGCATGAGCACAATTAATGCTCTAGGATCACCATTATTCTCAGTGTTGGCCATGAATTGTTATAATCTATAGAGTCAAATGCCTTTGCATAGTCAATAAAACACAAATAGACATTCTTCTGGTATTCTTTACTTTCAGCCAGGATTCATTTGACATCAGCAATGATATCTCTGACACTACATCCTCTTCTACATCCTTCTTGAGCTTCTAACAGTTCTCTATCTATGTACTGTTCTCACTGTTTCCTATCTAGGTGCTGTTATAGTTGTATGTTGTTGTTGTTGTGTACCATAGAGCCAGAACCAACCAGTAGCTGACTCTCCAGTGGATTTTCAGAGGCAGGTAATCACTTGGAAGGAGATCGCCCATTCTTCTTCTATGAGCAGTTGGTGAATTAGAACCATGTGCCTTCAAGATTATGAATGCCGTGCAGCTTTTTGCCAACAGGCACTGAAAATCCATGTGTATCTATGTTCTTGTAATATATGTATATACATACACACACACACACATATGTCAGCTTGTAGAATGACTGAATTTTGTATTTTCAATGATTTATTTATTGCAAATGCCTTTTTAAAATACACAAAGGACAATTTTATACATGGACATCATCTGATGCACTGCATAAAAATAAGATTGACCACATTGGTGGAAGGAACCATTGGAGAAACTCAGTATCAGCAGTTAAAACTATCCAAGAGCATACTGTGGATCAGACCATCAATTATCAGCAGTCAAAACTAGACCAAGGGCAGACTGTGGATCAGACCATCAATTACCATGTGCAACTTCTAATTGAAGATTAAGAAAATTAAAATAAGTTCACAAAGAGCAAGATATGGTCTTGAATATTTTCCATCTGAATTTCAAGATCATCTTAAGAATAGGTTGGATAATTGAATACTAAGGATTGAAGACCAGATGAGTTGCAGGATGATATAAAGGATATTGTCGTTGTTGTTTATTGCTGTCGAGTCAAGCACAACTCATAGCAACCCTGTGAACAAAAGTCCTGAAGCTTTTCTATAACTATTGACATTTATCAAAGTTCCTAGAGTTTCTAGAGGTATGCTGTTTAGGAAGTGGATGCCACTCCTGCATCCAACAATAACAACATCCTTAATATCAAGGATATTATTCATGAAAAAAAGGCAAAAGGTCAGTACAAAACCAGAGGATAAACAAAAAGAAACAAAATGAATGTCAGAAGAGACTAAAATTTGCACTGGTATGTTGAGAAGCCAAGACAAAAGGAAAACATGCCAAAGTAAAAGAGCTACAGAAGATTTCAAAGGGCAGTTCTGGAGGTTGAAACAAAGTATTGTGATGGAAAGTACAGAGAGCTGGAATTGGAGAATAAAGAGGAAGGGCTCTCTCTCCATTTCTCAAGCTTAGAGAACTGAAAAACAAATTTAAACCTGAGTTGCAATACTGAAAGATGCTATGGACAATATATTGAATGACCCAAAAAGAAATAAAAGAAGATGAAGGAAATACACAGTCACTCTACCAAAAAGAAATGATTGATGCTGAAAAGACCTAGGAGCCAATAATAATGGAGAAAGTGGAAGCTGCATTGAAGCAATGGAAACAATAAGGCTCCAGGGAGTGATGGGATACCACCAACTGACTTGTCTCAGTCAACAGATACAGACCTGGTTGTGCTCAGCAGTCAATATCAGGAAATATGGAGGTAATTTCCTGGCCAAAGGATTGGAAGAAGTCCATATTTGTTCCCATTCCCAAGAAAGGTTATCCAATAGAATGTGGAAACTATTGAACAGTATCATTAATAACATATGCCAATAAAATATTACTGAAGACCTATATATATACACACATACATATATATATACACATATACATATACACACACACATATATATACCTATATAAATATATTTATAACATGTATTAAAGAAAATGAAATAATCAAAGAGTAATCCATTTCACTTTAATTCTAATTACTATATTCATGTATTTTATACTATTGGAGGAATTATTCAATTTATGCCAACACAGTATATGAAGCATTTATTGTCACAGACGTTAAGTGCTGTTACAAAGAAATGCTGATATCTGCTTTTTATTTAGAAAAAATAGTGCCAGAAAGCATACACATTAAAGATCATTTACACTTGAAATGTTCCTTTCTGGAGAATTAAGTATAGCTATAAAAAGCTCTTGTAGACTAGTGGTAAGAAACTGCATTGCACTCCTGAAGGCATACTTTTCAAATACACCAGCTGTCTGTGGAAGAAGGATGGATGATCGCCTCCATGTAATTAACAGCCTCTGAAAAGCTGCTGGAGGGTCAATGCTGACTCAGTGGTACTCAACAAAAATATAATAATAAGTAAAATAGTCAAGCTTCAGAGTTTCTGCTCTTTCTTTGGATTTCTGTGATCATTACCAATGAGATTGTTTTCCTTTTATGCATTTATATGGGACTGTTCTTTCTCATATTTTTATTTCTCCTCCTTCCTGATCCTTTTGCACATTTGATCCTTTTGTAGAAAGAATATGTTTTTAAATTTTTAGTAACTCTTGATTGTAGGACAATTACACATAACAATATCATTCTCATTCTTAAGTGGTGTTATCTCTATAGTTGCTGTTGAGTTGACTCAAATATGCAATGATCCCATGAACAACAAATAAAAATTCTGACCAATCCTATACCCTGCTCACAAACACTTTGATGTTAAAGCTTATTGTTGAAGCTCATGGCTCAGTCCATCTCACTGAGGGTCTTTTCTCTCAAGGATTTCTATTTTTTAGAATTATGTGTTTTTTCAAGAACTGGACTCTCCTAACATTTTGCCCAAAGTATGTGTGATGAAGTCTAACTATCCTTTCCTCTAAGAAGCACCCTGACTTTATTTCTTCTAAGAGATATTTTTTCTTTTGATAATCCATGTCATTAAACACTCTTCACAGCACTACAGTTCACGGTCTTCCTCATTAATTTTCAATCTTTTGCATACGTATGAAACAATTGGAAATATCCTGGTCAGGCTAAGTAAACGTTAGTCATTAAAGTCACATCTTTAGTGTTGAGCCCTTTTAGGAGATCCTTAACAGAAGATTTGCCCAGTGCAAGCTCTCTGTCATTTCCATGGAGTGGGAACCAACTCAGAGCTGACTATATAGCGAGTTTCAAGACTGTAAATCAATACATGAGGAAATTATTCAGAGCAGAGCAAGTGTTGGATTCAAACTACCAATGAGGCAGAACTTGTTTAACAATGCAAACTGCCCCCGTGGGGCATACTTGACTAGAAGGCATCAATCTAACAACAAAAATAATACTTCATTCACATTACAGTCCATGAGTATAGGGTGCACTCAACATAACTATACAATACGAGGCCAACTAGAAGCAATGTAGGAAGAAATGGTCTTGCAAATATCTAAATAGTGGCACAAACAATAATGACCAGACTTGCTCAACCATGTGATAGTCTTGAGAGTAGATATTTACTAAAACAGTCTGAAAGTCTTATACTAATGATTCTTTCATAATCAATAGCTTATGTTTTTTGTCTACATATATGTGTATATGAGACCATTTCCTCTACTACTTCTCTGAAAGTTGTGCCGTAACTAGGACAAACAAGTATAATGAGAAACTGTAACCCAGAAAATGAGATTCACAAATCAATACACAATCACCTTAAGTGACCTACACAATTAATCATCTGCTCATAGGCAATAAGAACTTTAAGTAATTACTTTTTATAAGATAAATTAAGTATTTATAAGAAAACCCCACAAATTCAACAAAAAGGGCATTCAGTATTTAAAATATCCATTTTTCTTCAAAATATTTATTTATTAACAATGGGGTGAGTAAAATTATGATTCTTGAAATGTTTCTTATTTTAATGTAATTAGAATGAAATAACTTGAAAAGCTCATTTTAAGGTACTAAGATTAAAAATAATGAAAAAGCACTGTTCTTCCTAAGGAAAATATGGAAAATGGAAATAAGACGGAAATTTTTAAATATAACAAAATGGAAAGTGTTAAAAATCTTAGCATGGTATCAGACACAAGAGAAATTAAGAAAAGGAAGCCATTCTTTTTGACTGCCTTATAGAAAAGGAGCAGTTAATGGCTCAGTGGGTTGGGAGTTATGCTGTCAACTCGAACACAGGCATGGCAGTCTCCTCATGTGTGATTTACAGCTTCTGAAAACTCACTGGAAGGTGAGTAATGATTTGATTTTCTGTTTAAGAGCAAAGAGGGGTTTTTTTGGTTGTTGGTTTGTTTTGTTCTTTTATAAAAAGTTAAATTTTACCATTGTTAATTGCTGTTGTTATGTGCTGTCAGGTTGCCTGCAACTCTTAGCAACCCTATGTACAACGGCTCTGAAACCTCCTCTATCTCGATCCTATTGCATTTTCTCAGACACACCTTCCATCATTACCCCAGTCTCCTAATCAATCTATTGTATCCAGTGTCTTCTTCTCCTGCCAGGAAGGACTAGTCCTTGGAGGGTGGAGGGACAGTGCAGGAAAGGAAGACCCAGGATAAGATGGATTGACTCGATGATTGGGGTAATGGAGGTAGGTATGTCAGAGAAAATGAAATTGGCTTAACATAGAGCCGGGTTCAGAGCAGTTGTACACAGGATTGCTATGACTCTCAGGTGATTCAACAGCATATAACAACAACATGGAAAGAAACTATGAAACTCAGTAAGATCAGTCAGAACACAGGAATGAAATGCTCTTTTCACAAGATGAAGTTTAAGAACATTTAAATAAGATCATGAGAAATGAAGTGTATCCTAAATTATATCACAGCTTAATTTAGAAATCATCTCAAGAATATACTGATCTATTTAATATTTATTACTGAAGACCAGAAAAGAAATGAGTTTATACCTAGTAAATCACATACGAACAAAACAAGAGATGGTTCAAGGAGACAGGAAAGAAAGATGGCAATGGACATCAGAGGATACTTTTGAATGTACAGTAGCTGAAACAATTGAAGAACAAGCAGAAGAGCTGAACAAATATTAAAGAGTGGCTCAAGACAAAAGAGTAAAGCACTACAAAGAAATGTGTAAAGTCATGGGTTTAGAATCTCAAAAAGAAAGAGTATACTTGCTATTTATAAAGTTGTCAGAAATTAATAAAACTAGAGCTTCAAGTTGCAATATTGAAAAATTCCATGGGAAAAATAATAAAAGAAGATGGGAAGAATATTACCAATATCAGAAAGGGTTGACAAAAATAAAAAAAATTGATAATATATCATGGCATTATGGGAGCTCTGGTGTGCTGATCCCTAAGAAGTTGTGCTGCTACCCCAAATGCCATTATCTCTCTGGTAGGCCTAATCTACCAGCAACTTTCCAGGAGAAAGATGCAAAAAAGCTTTTACCGTGCAATTCACAACTTTGAAATCCAATGGAGGGTTAGCTATGGTTCAGTTCTAATTTGACATCAATGAGTTTGCGTTGATATTAATTTTTGAGCATATAATTAATAACTAACTGGATTTAAATTTGAAATTCAAGCTGTACAGAAACTGCTATTGTAATGTAAAGCCTTGAGTATGATGCAATACCAACAGAAATACCTCAACAAAAGGTCGTTATACTAAATGCACTCATTAGGTTAGAACAGACATAATAGTTCCTAATACCAAAAGATGAAATCATACAGGTGGAAACAAAAAATAAAAATTGTCGACTATTCCATCTTGCCAATACTGTTGGCATTAGTAGTGAGGAAATCAAAAGACCTGTTCTCAAGGACTTCTCTAAGAAGTTAAAGAGTATTGATATCAGTTTAATGAGTATGGTGCATCTGATTCAAGCCATAGTCTTTCCAATTGCATGCTGTCTATCCATTGTTGTTGTGGCTGTTTGAGGCTGTCGAGTCGTAGACAACTCACAGCGATCCTATGGATGAACGACCTGAGCACTGTTCGTACATAGCGTTTCCGGTCATTAGGTACTTGTTATTTCTCTGAAAGCTAAGGATGAATAATTATACAGAAGAAGAATCTATGTCTTTGAGCTGTGGTGCTAGAACATTTCTGAATATCTATGAACTACAAAAAGAACAATGTTTTGTTTGTTCAAGATCAAAGTATGCTTTGAAGAAAGTGCCACCAAATCGCTTTATAAAGGCAAGGCAGTGAAGCTTCATTTCACATTCTTTGGGCATGTTCCTAGGAAAGGCTCATTTTTTTGGGAATGGACATTGTTGGAAAGGTGGCAGGTCAGCTAAAGAGGGGAAGACCCACAATGAGGTGAATTGGCACAGTGACTGCCCCAGTGGGCTCAAGTTTGTCAAGAATGATGAGGATAGCATAGGATAGGACAGCAATTCGATCTAATGTTCTTAGGTTCACTATGAGTTAAACTTGACTTGAGGGCACAGAACAACATCAACCCACATATTTATGATATACAACAAACTACTTCTCTCAGACTACCCATTTGAATTCAAATTCCTATGATTTTCACCATTCTGTCCCTAGTCTTGAATTCATCGTTAGATTAAAAATATATATTTTTCTGTAAAATAGCAGTATTATTCAGATTCTTAAGCTTTTCAAGGAATGAAAACAATTTCTTCTTATCAAGAATAAAGTTTCATGTTTTATACCAAGTAACCTTGATTACATGATCTATACCCAGACATAAAGGGAAAATGTATTGATCAAGACCTAAAATGTAAATCAGACTAGAAATTAAAGATTTAGCATCCAACGTTATATAGCAATAAGATTTCAATTATGTACTTTGTATGAGCCCAAGATTGTTGGTGTGTTAGATTTTTTTAAAGAATATACATCATCTTCACATAAGAAACTACAGACAAACTAAATTATCTAAATTGTTACAAAAATACCAATTCCTAGGTTATTCTCATATTAAAAATATGTTGAAGTTGTTTTTGCTTTTATTAATAACAATATAGCATAGTGACATTATTTCCTTTTTACCATCAACAGTGCAGTACAGTAGCGTTATTTTATTTTGTGTCATGGCTACATAAAATTCTTGAATACATTTAAATAATATAAATAAAGATCATTACAATTATTATTTTCTCATTAATAATATTATTAATATTTTAATTAAATACAAGATTTATTACTGGTGAAGATACAGTGAAACAACCACTCATAGACATTTATTGGCAACATAAATTGGTAAGACTGCTTGGGTAAAAGTTTTCATTTTCTTTAATATGACCTGATAATCCCCCATGCAGGACAAAATGTTACTATAAACTTTATTATAAATACTATAAAGAGAAAAATGTTTAATATAAACTTTATTATAAATACTATAAACAGAAAAATGAGAAGAAAAGCCTATAGCCAAAGATAAAATAGTATTGGAAACTAAACTGATATCCCATGTGATATTGATATATAGGGAGCTCTGGTGGCATAGTTGAATAGGATGTTAGGCTAATAAGCAAAGAGTAGCCCATTCCTGGTGGTTAGAATCCACTAGCAGCTCTGAAGAAGAATAATGGGTTATCTCTTTCTCTGATTGCCAATCCCTGAAAGTCTGCTGGAGGGTCAGTTGAATGAATGGTGATTTGATGGTAGTGAGGGAGAACTATAGATAAAATATTACATATATTAAATTTCTAAAGTAGGAGAAGGAGGGCAATCTCTTCTCTTGCAATTTATTCCCTCTTAAAACCCATTGAAATGTCAGCTGTGGATCAGATCCAATTCAATGGCAAATAATTTAATAAATAGTAGGCAAACTCTGTACGGTTCTGAGGTACTCTATTTCAACTAAATTGGTTTGTTGTTATATGCCATGGAGTCGCTTGCGACTCATAGCGACCCTATGCACAACATCCCTAAACTCTGCTCTGTCCTGTGCCTATTGCACTGTCTCTGACACTCCCATCCCAATTATCCTAGTCACTGAATCAATCCACCTCACAGAGAGACTTCCCCTCCTGCACTGTCCCTCCACCCTACCAAGCATGATGTCCCTCTCCAAGGACCTGGTCCTCCTTGCAACATGTCCAAAGTATGTTAGACAGAGCCTTAAAATCCTTGCCTCCAAGGAGCTGCCCGGTTTGACCCTTTCCAGGATGAATCTGTTTGTTTTCCTAGCAGTCCATGGTACCCTCAATACTCTTCTCCAAGTTAAATTGGTTTAGATCCAATTAAAACCTATACAGAGTAAATGACACATAAAATAGTGCTTATGATAATATTCTGTAATTGTTACTGTTTTTAGGTGCCATCAAGTTGAGTATGAGTTATAGGTATGGTAAAAGTTATGACCTTAATGTATGCCTTCCGAATTTTAAGCAATGTAGTGTTCTCTTATTTATTAGAGATCTAGGCAATGACTAGGAATGATAATAGGAAAATTGATGCCTTTGAGCTGTGGTGCTGGAAAAGAGTATTGAATATAGCATGGACTGCAAGGAGAATAAACAGGTTCAGCCCGGAGAGGGTGAAACTAGGTTTCTCCATGGAGGTAAGTATGCTGAAGCTCTGTCTGACATACTGTGGGAATATTGCAAGGAGGGACCAGTCCTTGGAGAGCGATATCATGCTTGGGAGGGTAAAGGGACAGCACAAGTAAGGAAGATTCTGGATGAGATGGATTGACTCAGTGACTGGGGTAACGGGGGTGCATGTGTCAGAGACAAGGAGGCTGGCACAAGATAGAGCAGGGTTCAGAGCTGTTGTACATAGGGTTGCTATGAGTCACGAGCGACTTAACGGCACTAAACAACAACTGTGTTCCCTTACTCCGTTCATACAACAGCCTCTTGGTGTAGACACAGGTTTCATATGAGCATAAATAAGGGTTCTGGTATTCCCATTCTTCTTAATGTTAGCCATCTTTTTTTTTTTATAATCCAACAAGTCAAATATCTTTGCATAGTCAGTGAAACACAAATTGGAATGCTTTAGGCTTTGTGGGTTTGTTTGTTTTTTTCTTTTAGTTAGGGTCTATCTGACATCAGCAATGACATCCCTAGGATCACAGTATCCCTAGTATCCCTAGTAAATGCAGCTTGAATTAACTCAAAACAGACCTTCATGCATATTTGCATAAGCTTTACATCACATAAGAAGAGATTGTCCATTTTTCTCTGTGGAGGAGCTGGTGGAATGAACTGCCTGGATTTAGGCTGACAGAGTAATTCTTTATTCACAAGGTCATCAGCATCAGTATTACCTATACTGTCATTTTCATGATGCCGTCTGTATGTAGGGAGTTGAGCTCTTAGGCCAAAGGTGGAACCTCTAGACATTCTAATTTACTAGCAACTCCTGGGAAGACAGATGTGTAATCTATTATGTGATTCACCACCTCAGCAAACCTGCTGGAGGGTCAGTGTGAATTAATTGTGACTTGATGGGAATACGTTTTTGTGGAGGATTGTGGGGGAATTTTTCGTTAATTTTTCCTATACTTATGCTAAGTATTTTTCAAAAAACATTTCGTACATTTGAAAACAAATCCTCATCTTACTCTTTAACAGAGGTAAGCTCATCTGAGTCACTTATTTACAATGGTTCAGTAGTATGACATTGTAGCACAGCACCTGTTAACAATTTTCCATGTCTTGGCAAGAGACTTCAAGGCTCAGAAAGCTTAATTTTGTTTAATTCGTCCACCCCACTTCATCCCTGCAGGGATAAGGAAAAGAAATCAATTAATTTTAGAAATAGCCAAAGATTAAGATTGAATAAAAAGACTACTTTATGAGCCAAATTTTGCTGATCATAAGTATTTAATACCTAGAGCAAATGGATATTTTTTGTCCTGTACCTGTGGGGAAGATTTGATATCAGGGCTATAAACTAGTGATTGATGGCAGAAATGACAGGTAATTTTAAATGTCCTTTTTATAACCAGAGAGTAACTTGCTTAATGTAAGCAATATGTGCTGTCACATACAAGAATACATTCTATCATAACTTTTACTCACCTGTCTATAGTATTCAAGGTTTAATGATTGAACTACCAAGACTTATGTAAAGATTGCTTATTTGAACTTCTGATTTTAACCCCTTGACTTTCGCACATGCAAACTAAAAAAGAAATCATTGTCCTAGAGTCAGGATAGTTAACTCTCTCGTAAATTTTGGGGGAATGTAAATTACACAGGAGGAGATTGCCCATTTTACTCCAATACAGTCTCAGGTAGATGAGAAGTGCAGATTTTAGAACAGCAGCGAAACTCTCTATGAGCTACATCCACCAGTACTTCTTCCTGTGAACAAAGCACATTATAAAAATAGTAGAGTGAATCCTGTCAGTTGCATGTGTGGGTACTTTAGAAAGTGTCATAGCAAACTCTGGTAGCCTGCTCCGTCTGCTCTGAAAACCCGAAGGTGGCACCTGCAGGAGTTTCAGTCTACTAGTGGTTCAGTGGGAGAAAGATGGACAGTCTCCTCCTACATGATGTACGGCCTCTTAAAACTCACTGGAAGGTTAACTATTATGAGTAGGTTTCCATTTAATGATAATGAGAAGCCAGGAGTTGGAATTTCAGACTACATCAGAAGTTTGAAATGAATGTGTTATCCTAGTGCATCTGATAGCTAATCATAACTAAAAAAAATAATCTACCTTATGTATAAAATGTTAATTCTTTGTTAATTTCTATTCTCTCTCTAAAATTAATTTTTCAAATTAAACTTTTGAACTTATATGAGAATAAGCTTCTATGGGAAATATAGTAAATGTTTTTATATTCACAACTTATCTATCGGTTTGTCCTACTGTGGTGGCTTGTGTGATGATGGAAGCCATGACACTACTATGTATTTAAATACCAACATGCTTGGCCATGGTAGACAGGTTTCAGACGAGCTTCCAGACCAGAATTACAGTGCAGATCTGATCATCCTCTTCAGGAATAAAGAACCATTGAAAATCCCATGAACAGCAATGTAATTTTTTCTGATACAGTATCAGAAGCTGCAGACAGAGACAAATGGTGGTATCCATTTTAAATAATTCTTTATAGAGAAACAGATGTAAAAATTGAAAATTAAACATAGAATAAGGTATTTTAACCAATAAGCAATAATAGTTTGAAACTGAAGGGTTCTATGAGAAGTAGTTAATTTGAAGATATTTTATAGCAACATAATATTTGATTGCTGATTTATATTTCTTGGAAATGTGTATCAGGAATTTGTTTATACTTATTAATCAAAAAGTATGGATTATATTAATTTTTTCAAACTTTTATGGAAAAACAGAAGCAGATTTGTATAATGTTTTTAAAAATCTCTTCAATGGATGACTAAGTGTAGGAATCTTTATTGTATATTCATTAATTAATCATGAATTCTAATTGTTTTAGTAATTTGTTTTAAGGGAATATATTTCAGAAACTTAGAAGGAAATCCCTTTCACAACTTATTTAGCACAAAATCATTTAGTTTTAATATGAAAATGATATCTTAATTATTTTATCTTGTTCCTCTCACCTTTCATCTCTTCTGCCATGTTTGCTCTGTGCATATAATGACAAAACAGATGAATGTGTAAATAACATGAATAAATGTTATATATAAAATGAATAAATAAACTCTTTAAAGAGTGGTTGTCAGGAAATTAGAAGCTCACCTACAATCTTGGAAGTAGATGTATTCAATGATTTAGTCTTGAGTCATTGAATTTCTTCTTTAAAAATATTTATGAAAATATCTTTTAAGATATACTAAGAATGTACTACTTGCATAAAATTTGGACTTTCTTCTGAAAGAAATTAAAAAAAGAAAATATCATAATTGTCATATCCTCTCATTTGTTATTTTTTGTCCCACATAGCTATTAAATGACCTAAGCAATGGGTGTAAACTATTCATATTTGTTTCATAAGAAATTAGAAAAATGGCCATATATAATGTGTATAGAATGCATGTTTAAGGAATAAACATGAACTTTATACATGAATAAGTTGCTTAATCTAGGGAACAGACTGAATACTATAACTTTATGAATCATAGTGAATGACTTTTATAAATTCTTGAAGATACATTTATTATAGAAATAATATATACACTTTTTTATTTTGAGATAAAGCAAAGGAGTATTTTCATTACATTGCAGAGGAGATAATCAATAGAAAAAAACAAACAGTTTAACCCCCTAGCTAAAACCAAACTCGTTTCAATTGTGTAGGTAATTCTTCAAAACACTTTAAAGGGGTCTTGTTGTTGTTGTTATTGTTAGTGCCGTCGAGTCCTTTTCGACTCATAGCGACCCTATGCACAACAGCC
>NW_006399779.1:17338975-17340228 GCF_000299155.1 Elephantulus edwardii
TCCCTGCCTTTCTCACATGCACCTTTATGCACTTATTTCCTGCTTCACCATCCCACAGGATATCCATCCACTTCTACCCCCTCCCTTCACATCTATCTCCCTTTCACCAGTCCTCCATCAAATAACTTATATATGAAGCTTTCCATGGCTTCTGTGATTTCAAACACATCAGCTGATGGTAGTACCTTATGTTGGGATCAGTGTCTCTGAAGGATAGTCGCAATTTTTATCGGTCAAAGGTGATGCATCCTGTAGAATTGCTATGTAGATAGGGAAGATGAGGAGGTCTCTAGCCAGTCAGATCCCAGCCTCCATTTGACCTTCCTGCCGGAACAGATGTCACGTGCTCCTAGTGTCTCCGATTACCTGGGAAGATGGGGAGGTCTCCAGCCAGTCAGATCCCAGCCTCCTTTTGACCTTCCTGCCGGCGGATGTCACGTGCTCCTGGTGTCTCCGATTACCTGGGAAGATGGGGAGGTCTCCAGCCAGTCAGATCCCAGCCTTCTTTTGACCTTCCTGTCGGATCGGATGTCACGTGCTCCTGGTGTCTCCGATTACCTGGGAAGATGGGGAGGTCTCCAGCCTGTCAGATCCCAGCCTCCTTTTGACCTTTCTGCTGGAACGGAACAATAATATAGAAAGATATATTATTATGTTATTATCATCTGTTATTATAAAAGCAGACTTTCCCAAAATAACATTTCCTTTTATTTCTTGACTGCTGTTACTGAGGGTCTTTTATTGATTGTAGATCCAAATAAATTTAAATAATTGGCAAAGTCAACATTTTCTCCATAAATCATGATATCCAAAGTACTGAAGAGCAATGGTGTCACTCTGGAGACTAAGGTGTGTCTGATCCATTCTATGGTCTTTGCAATCACTTGCTATGCATCAGAGAGCTGGACAATGACTAAGGAGGATAGAACGATAATTGATGCCTTTAAGCAGTGGTGCTGGAGAAGTGTATTGAAGGTACCACGGACTCCTAGGAAAACAAAAACATTCATCCTGGAAAGGATAAAACCGGGCGGCTCCTTGGAGGCAAGGATTCAGATGCTCAGTCTAACATACTTTGGACATGTCCTAAGGAGTCCTTGGAGAGGTACATCATGCTTTGTAGGAAGGAGGGACAGGTCAGGAGGGGAAGGCCCTCTATGAGGTGGATTGAGTCAGTGACTGGGGCAATTGGCACGGGTGTATCGGAGATGGTGCGATTGCCACAGGACAGAGCAGAGTTTAGGGTTGTTGTA
>NW_006399779.1:17340328-17347816 GCF_000299155.1 Elephantulus edwardii
ACTGAAGGCTGCAGTCCGTGACCCTTCGCAGCAAGTGCATGAGGTCCTCCTCAGTTTCAGCAAGCAGTGTTGTGTCATCTGCATAACGTCGATTATTAATAGATCTTCCACCAATCCTGATGCCACAATTAAAGGGGCCTTAAATTCCATAAATGTATCCATCAAAATTTAAAGACCATCTCAGAAACAGGTTTGAAGTCTCATTCATGAAGAATGCAAAACGTCATTACACAGACAGAGGAGAAAGAAAAGACTAAAATAGATGTCAGAAGAGCCTCTCAATATTGTACTACAACACCAAAAAGCCCAGATAAGGGAAGAAACCAAAATGTTAATGATCTGAACAGAAGATTTCAAAAGGTAGCACGGGAAGACAAGGCAAAGGGTTATAATGAATATACAAGGAGTTGGATTTGGAAAATCAGAAGTTACAACCATGATTGGCATTTCTCAAGCTGAAGGAAAGGAAAAATCAGTTTAAATCTAGAGTCACAATTCTTAAGAGTGCTGAGGGAAGAATGATGGATGACCCAGCAAGCATCAAAAGAAGATGGAAGGAGTACACAGAGTCACTACACCAAAAAGAACTGTCTGACACAGGAGAATTTTATGGAACAACATATGATCAAGGGCCTATGGTGATGAAGAAGAAAATTCAAGCTGCTCTGAAGGAATGGGGGGGGAAAAAGGCCCCAGAGATTTATAGAATACCAATTAACATATTTAAGCAAATAGATGCTGCCCTGGAAGTGATTACCAGGTTATGCCATGAAATGTGAAGGACAACTACCTGGTTTACTGACTAGAAAATATCTATATGTGGAGATTCTCAGACAATATCACTAATATCATTACACTAACAAGATTCTGCTGAAGATTTAAAAAAAAAAAAGTCTGTAACAGAACATTAAGCAGAGGACTGCCACATGTGCAGGTTGGGTTTCGAAGAGGCCGTGGCTCTAGGGACATCATAGCCGACATTAGATGGACCTTGGGCAAAAACAGAGTACCAGAGGAATGTCTACTTGTGTTTCATTGACTATGCATAAAAGATTTGATTGTGTGAATCACAACAAATTGTTCTTAAACTTTAGAAGTATGGGGAACCCAGAACAATTAATTGTGCTTATGTGAAAGCTATACTTGGACCAGAAAGCAATTGTCAGAACAGAGCAGGGGGAAAGCTGCATGGTTCAAGACCAGGAAAGGTGTGCATCAAGGATGTATTCCATCTCCAAATGTTTTCAATCTATATGCAGAGCAGATCATTCATGAGGCTGGACTTTATGAGGAGGAATGTGGCATCATGATTGGAAAGGACTCATCAATAACCTGCGTTATGCAGATGAAAACGTTGCTTGCTGAAACTGAGGAGGACAAGAGACATTTGCTGTGGAAGGTTAAGGACTGTAATGTGGATTGAAGCTTAACATCAAGAATGCAAAGATTCTCACCAGTGGGCCAACTGGCAGCTTCATGATAGAAAGAGAAGAGATTGCGATTGTTAGCTGGCTTGGGTCCACAATCACACTCTTGGCATCAACAGTCAGGAAATCTAAAAACAAATTGCATTGGGAAAGTCTGCTGTCAGAGACCTCTCCAGAGTACTGAAGAGCAACCAATGTCAGTCTGGAGACCAAGATGCACCAAACATAGACCATGGTCATTGTAATTACTTACTATACCTCAGAGAGCTGGACAATGGCTAAGATGATAGAAGATGAATCAAAGCCTTTGAGCTGTGATGCTGGAGGAGAGTGTTGAACATATGTTAAACTGCCAGCAGAACAAATGGGTCAGAAGAGGGTGGAACCCAGCTGCTCCCTGGAGGCAAGGATTTTTTTGTGGTAGAAATAGTTTATTTGTCTCAATATTTTTAAGCATTGAAACAAAGTTTGAGTAAACAGTTTTAAAAAACGAAAAAAAAACTATGGCATTGATAAGGTGATATCATACACATAGCAGTCAAGAAATCAAAGGATACGTTACAACGGGTAAATCTGCTGCCAAACACTGCTTTAAAATGCTAAGGAGGCTAGGATTTTGAAGCTCCATCTCACATAGTTTGAGCATGTGGCCAGGAGGAACCAATCCTTGGAGAAGGACATCATGCTTGGAAGTGTAAAGGGCCAGTGCAGGAGAGGAAAAGCCAGGGTGAGATGGATTGACTCAGTGACTGGAGAAGTGGAATTGGGTCTGTCAGAGGCAATGTGATTGGCTCAGGATATAGCACAGTACAGAGCTACTGTCCATGGTGTTACTATGAGTCACAGGTGATTTGATAGCACATAACAACCACCACCACCACCTTTATTAGACAAATGACTTAAAATTATTTTTCATCTATCACATCAAATCATAAATATTCTACCTGTGACTTCAGTTATTTGATTTTTAAAATAGTGATTGAGAAAAGATTCTTTTATAATTGTCTCAGTTATAAACTATTATAAATGATAACATAATAGTATAAACTATAAAGATTATAACAAATAGTTATCAGTGGGTACCATTATGTCAATTTTATAGCCATCTCCTTTTACAGAGTAGAACTATCCTAGTTTTCTGGGCTACAATCTTTGCATGAGCATGTAACTAGGACTTTCTCGGTTGTAGCTTCTGTGGGGGCTAGAAACATCAAACTTCAGATTCTGAGCACTAATTCATTTTTTTCCATAAGTGATACTTATGATAAAATTACCTGACCATAATCTAGATAACTGTCATTTAAAACGATGCATCTTTTCCTTTTCTTCTCACTAATAAACTAAAAGAAATCAAGCATATAAAATGTCAGAAAAAGAAACTGGACCCATGGACCAATTAAGTAATGGGAAGATATTTGACAATTGAGGAAATGAAGCATCTTCCTTAATGTATTATGAATATTTAACAGAGGCATTCCTCCTTTCACCTGATATAGTGCTTTTCTGAAATGGATTTTCTTCCTAGACTATTAGTAATAGTTTCATTTTTCTCTAAACCCGGAGAGCCAGAATTCAATATGGTTACTTTCAGAGTGTAGCCTCTACTCACTTTTCTGTCCTCTCTTTCAGCTGAAGACATTTGAGGGATTTTTTTCTAAAAGGTTCCTGTCTTACACACGTTCTGGCTTTCACAAGTTTTACAGATTAAAGTGAAATCAACATCATGTTTCTCTTTTTTGGTATCAACATCATGTTTCTCCTTTAGACCATCAGACTTCCGACCTCCAGGGCATATTTTACTTCATTTAGGGCTTATTAGTCAGGAAGAGAGCAAAGGGTACAAATTAGGTCTTGTAAGATCCAGCTGTCAGAAAAATCAGTCAGCTGTGATTGATTAATAGAAAAATACATCTGATTGTGCAGTGCAAACTTGGCTACAGTTGTTTAATACGATTCTGTCAGCAAAACCTTCTTAGCTGACAGTCTTCATGGAACTGCCATCTGTTTTGGAGGATTACAAATACATTATCAAAATATTTATGACATGTTTCCTCTGAAAGATGGTATCTTATTCCTTTCAATAGATTAATGCCTTGACAGTAACTGCAAAGTGAAGCAGAGAGAAAAATTTAACTTTAAATGTTGTCAAAGTCAAATCCAAATATGTGCTTATTTCCCTCTACTTCACCCCTTTGCTTATTAGCCTACTAAAATTTGTTTCCATTTTGCTCACAGATTAAGGAACAGGTTCTATTAATAAATAACATACATTTAAGTTTAAATTTGAATTATCTCTGTCTCTTAATGTGTATGTCTATGCAAATACAAAATATTAACAGATGATTTTTAATAAAAATTGAAAATTAAAAGATGTCTTTCATTTGCTGAAGAAAATAGTAAGTGTACTCAGAGTACTTCTGGTAACTAATTAGTTCTTCTATTTGTGAGTAAAGCTATACCATCTACATTTGTACTTTTTTTTTTATTTTTTTTTTACATTTGTATTTTTTAAAAAGGAAATTTGCAGAATACTTGAAATAATTTTTACCGGATCCTTACATTTTATTTAATGGTGGCTTGTTTTTTTCTAGGAAATATGTGTTAATATATACACATGTATACAGGCAGGTTTAAAAGATTATTTTTATCATTATTAATAAAAAACTTCAAAGCATGAGCGTTTACCATATATTTTTCTGGGTTTATGTAAAAATGACATCTAAGAATATCTTCTGTTGTTACTGTTGTGTGCCATCGAGTTTGAACCTACTCATCACTCACCCTCTAGCAGGTTTTCAGGGGCAGTAAGGTTGTATAGGAGGTGATTGCCCAACCTTCTAGGTATATTACAGATATTTAGCAAGTTGTTATTGTTGTGTCCTTGCAGATGGAACCGACTCACAGCTGACCTTGCAGTGGGTTTTCTGAAGCAGTTAATCTCAGGGCAGGAGATTGCCCATCCTTCTCCTATGGTGCTGCCCTAGTGATGTTTGCCTCATTCCATTTCAGAACACTTATGAGATCCTTTGTACTTCAGAGATTTATTTTGTTCTTAATTTGAATTGATTTACTGATTATTAAACTATTTTATTATTATTTTAAAGATTGTTGAATAAAAAGTTACATTATGTTTTAGTTCTGATGTCTGTCTAAAAATAGGGAGTAAATTCACCTTGGAAGTTAAACTCAGGGGCATCCACATGGACTTTGTTTTCCTCTGATGTTATAAAAACAGGGTATTTCAGTCATAAAAATCATAATGATAGTCACTCATTATGTGGGATGAGATTTTAAAAAATTGTTTTAAAATTTAAAAAGCAACAATATGCTTATGAGAAAACACAGAACTGGCATTGTAATAGTTAAAATCAAAACAGAATCTTGAACTTAATTGTCAATGGATAGCCAAATACGTAGTTTTTCTTTAAATATCATTAAAGTATGTGGTTCTTATCTTACACCATGATTCTTTCCTCAAGCCTTCCCTTAATGTTCATCCTAACTTAACTCTTATAAGAGAAAAATGTGAGAAGATCCAGGTTTAAGATATACTTGTGCTTTTTTTACAGATAAAATCAAAATATCCAGCCTAGTTATTTATGTACATTCAAATTCTATGTTTTTAACATTTCTCTTTAATGGTACTGGCATTTCTTCTGTTCACATATCCAGTTTTTGATATTTTATCTGCAAAATCAGTAGACTTATTCTGTCAATTATTGACTGTTTTTGTATACCAGAGGAGCAAGGGATTTGTAGCTGGCCCTCCAATAAAATACACCTAGTTGTTGTTGTTGTGATGTGTTGTCAAGTCGCCTTTGACGCATATCAACCCTATGTACAGCAGCTCTGAAGCCTGCCCTGTCCTGAGTCAGTCCCACTGATTCTGACACAACAACCCCCACTGCCCCAGTCACAGTATCAATCCATCTCATTCGGGTCTTTCTTTCCTGTGCTGTCCCTTCTCTCTTGTAAGCATGATGTCCTTCTCCAAGACTGGTCACTCCTAGCCATGTGCCCAAAGTATGTGAGACGGAGCTTCAAAATCCTAGCCTCCAAGCAGAAACTTGGTTTTACTCTCTTCAAGACAGACACATTTGTTTTCTTGACTGTCCATGGTATGTTCAAGCCTCTTTTCCAGCATCACAATTCGAAGGTACAGATTCTTCTTCTACTATCCTTAGTTCAGCTCTCTGATGCATAGCAAGTAATTGTATAACCATGGCCTGGATTAGAAGCACCTTAGTCTCTAGGCTGACATTGTTGCTTTTCAGTTCTCTGGGGAGGTCTCTAACAGCAGATTTTTCTTCTGAAAAATTCATCTTTTGATTTCCTGACTGCTGGTGCCAGGAGTGTTGATTGTAGAGCTAAACAAGCTGTAACGTGCATGGGAGAAGATAATCTCTCTCCAATTTAGTAGCTGGTGAATTCAAACCACATACTTTTGCAATGACAATGAAAGTCCTTCTCTGACGACACAGTGATAAGGGGTTGTACTGGAAACGCAAAGGTATACACGGTTGGACTGCTTTCTGGGAGAAGGATGGGCACTCTCCTCCAGTGCAATTAACTGCCTCTGAAAACACACTGAAGAACCAGCTGTCAGTTTGTTCTGACTTCACTGTATACAGCAACCACTAGCCAACTGAGCTCCCTGTGACACATATAATCATATAAAATAAATAAGCAGGACAAAGATGCTATGAACATGTTGATAACACTTGTAACAAGCACCTTAGAGTTATTGGGGAAAGATACTGAAGCCTATTTCTTAGCTATTAGGATAAAGTTTCCTTGCACTGACTCTTAGTAGTTTCTAAAAGTTAATGGATACAAAGGAGTGTCTTGAAATATGTCTATTAGAGTAAAGAGATTACAAAGATTTCTCAAAAGTATTATTAAAAAATACATTAAAAATAAATGTTTATGTAACAAAAGATGTTTAGGTGGAAGAAGAGCTCAAGGAAAATAGAGTTATTAAAAAAATAGAGAACACAAACTATGAAAGCTAGGAAACTAATTCCTGGGAGAAAAAATGGAAATAAGATTAAAACTGGGATGTTGTTGCTAACATGTACTATCGAGTTAGAGCCAGGCACAGCTTCAGTGGGTTTTCAGAGGCTAGAATTCATGTGGGAGGAGATAGTCAATCTTTCATCCATGGAGCAGCTAGTAAATTCAAACTGTGTGTCTTTGAGCTGACAACACACCTTCTTACCCCCTAGGTCACCAGAACTCCCTAAAATTGGATAAGAATGGGAAAAATAAATAATTTTTTTTAAAAACCCCAACACAACTAAGAGTGACAACACAAAATATGTGATGTGTGGTATACATGACACAATGACATCATCTACGGTACTATTTTCACATAACATTTTGTTGACATTATTTTTAAGTAGAAAGAAACATTTTAAGAAATAGGATAAGAATCAAAATCATGAGAAGACTTCAATATATACATTTTAAAAAGTTGTTTGAACGAGGGAACAATTATTTTGGGATTGTTGAGATGATTTTACATTGAAATGTCTTTCAAAATTTCAAATATTGCTAGCTTAGAACAGTGAAAATAACACTTAGCCCTATTACTTGTTAGTTAGGAAATGATTAAAAAGTTATTTTAAATTAGCTTATTCTTGGTTTCCTCATCACCTATAAAATTATAATGTTGTCGTTAGGTGCCATCGAGTCAATTATGACTCATAGTGAAACTAAGAACAACCAGTTTGAACACTGTCCTCTCCTGTGCCATCCTTGTAATCTCTGACACATTCAAGCCCATTGCTATAGTCACTGTGTCAATCCACCTGGATGAAAGTCTTCCTCTCTTTCGATTCCACTCCACCTTTCCAAGTATGATGTTTCTGTCCAAGTATTAGCCTTTGGAGAAACATGGCCAAAGTATATAAAAAAACAAAGCTTCTTCATTTTTACCTCCAAGACATACTCTGTCTGCAACTTCTCCAAGAAATTTCTATTTGTTCATTCTGCAGTCCATGGGATCCTCACAACTTTTCTTCAACACAACAGTTCAAAATATTTATAATATAAAAATTAT
>NW_006399779.1:17355208-17361189 GCF_000299155.1 Elephantulus edwardii
AAAAGAAAAGTTCTTTCACTGGTGTACAACCCTACCTCCCTAGTGAACTAAACTATGTACCCTTTATTCTAGACTCTTATTCTTTATCTCCTGCAGTAAAGTTCCTCAAATCCTCTTCACTTTCTATAAGCAAGGTTGTGTCATCTGCATAATGCAGGCAGTTGATGAATCTTTCTCCAACCCTGATGCTACATTTATCTTCATATAGTTAGGCTTTTCAAATTATTTGCTCATTATACAAACCGAATACACATAGAGAAAGGATAAAACCTTGATGCATATCTTTTCCTGTTTCTAAACTGTGAAATTTTTTCTTATTCTGTCTGGGGAGCTACATTTTGGACTTTGTGTAGGATTCTCACAGGATGCAGCAAAACTATGGATAAACTTCCCAAAGATGTTACTTTTTAGGTACATAGACTTTCATTTTTCTTCAGGATAAAGGTTATAATTTAGTGGATTCAAACCACTAACATTTTGGTTATCATCTAACTGTCTTACCTCAGCACTTACTGGTCTCCTAATCTAGATTATATTGTCATTAAATGTCATCATGTCAATTCCAACTCATAAAAACAATATGTACAACAGAACAAAATATTATCTGGTCTAGTACTATCATCACAATCACTGCTGGGCTAAAGCTTATTGCTATAACCATGATGTCTACGCATTGATGGTATCAATCTCATTTCTGGCCTTTCTCATTTTTGGAGGGGTCTTCATTTGACCAAGTTTGGCACCTTTCGGCAGGAACTAGCCCTCCTGATACCATGCCTCAAGAGTCTCACCATCCTCGTTTCCAAGGTGTATGCTGGCTGCACCTTCCAAAATAGACTCATTCATTCCTTTGGCAGTTGATGGTATACTCAATATTCTTTGCCTGACTACAGTTCAATTACATCAATATTTCCTTAGTCTTTACTTGCTATCCAACTTTCTTATGCAAATGAAGTGATTGAAAATAAGAGTACCAATCCCCTGATTGAAAGGAAGAATTTGGTATTCAGAAATAAGGAAGGGACAACCAGAAACTAGAGGGAAAAAATAAAGAAATGGAAAATGTAAACAAAACACACACATATTTGCACCAAAAAATACACCCCAAAAAACCAACAATAAAACATACCAAAACACTAGCAAAACAAATAGCCCAAGAATATAAAGGAAGTGAACTTACTCCAACTGCATTAGTGCCCAATTGCTGATATCTTCTCAGATCAAAATCAAACTCATTGTAGGCCCACTGATCTACAGTCACCCTAAGAGTAGTGTAGAATTGATGTGTAGGCTTGTCAAGGCTTTAAAGCTTTGTGAAAGCAGATTATCTCATTATTGTCCAACAGAGCTACTGGCGGATTTGAACTGCCTGCCATTCAACAGCTAACCACTACACCATTAGAGACCCTTTTACTTACTTTACCAAATTTTCTATCATCTCTTTCATCAGTTTCACATCTGTATGAAACTCAGGTTTATCTTTTTCTTTCAGCTAGTTCCACTGGCTGGTTTCTGTTTTATGTAATTACACAATTTTTAAAACTGATTCCTTCAATATTTCTCCATCTCATTCCCAAAGCATATGATTTAACCACAAAAGTATCCATCAAAATAAAATAAACCAAACTTATTCCTCTCATGTTTATTTCAATTCATTGTGACCTTTTACAGCAAAAAAGAGAACTGGTCCATAGAATTTTTATTGGACTAGTTGGCAGACCTGAACAAAGGCTTTTCAACTTTTTGCCAAACACCTAACAACTGTGCCACCAGTGCTGCAATTTAATTTTTATTTTGTTGTTGTTAAATGGCAGAACAACAACAACAACAAAGTACCAGATAGTTCTGACTCTGAGTGACACCATGGATAACAAAATAAAACATTTCCTGGTGCAAAATGTCCCCAGTCTTCTACCATCCTAACAACCATTACTGTTTGAGACCATTGTTGTAGTCACTGTGTCAATCTTTTCAGTGACAATAAATCAATCTTTCTTAAGACAGCTTATTCAACTGATATAATTGAGTTCTTACCAATTTAAAATGATTTTCAACATTCACTCCAAATTTTGTCAGCTACTCTGACATTACACGGAGAGACAAAGTCATATACTTGCATGGTTCTGGGAGAGGGAAGATTGGATTTTTTTCAAAGCAAATTTATTAGCGTCTAAGAAATATTTTCTAAACATACAGCATAAAACATCTAGAAAATACCACAGCTCTGGCCAAGTGAATCTATTTTTTTAATGATTCTTGCTGTTTTACTGATCTCAGACCTCATTAGCACATCTAAAAAGATCTTCAAAAGTATAAGATTGCCCATCTTGATAGTAGCACTTTATTAAAAATATTTAGGACTTTTCAAGGGCTAACAGAAGATATTGAAATAAAAACAGGTCAGGAATGTGATTATTAGTCATTCATTTGCAATGCAAATATTTCTCCCATTTGTAGAACACACACCAGATAGCACATTTACTGTTGATTGGCTTTGGCCTTCAATTTCTGTAAACATTACCAATTTAAGAAAACTAACATAGCTAAAAGAGCATCGTTTTAAGCAAGATAAGACAAGTTTGCACAAGTTTATGCCTTAAGTAGCATTTTTTTGCCCAAGGTTTGAAAAGTCTCCATTTGCAAAACAGAAAGAACTTTTTAAATTTCATTTTTGTTCTTTCAAGGGTTTTATTCAGTTGGGTAATAAGACTTTATATTAAAAATCCAATTGGTCTCTTTTTCTACTGAGTAGAAATAGTCATAAAAAGCTCTAAGCTGAAAATATTCTTAGCGTTCGATTCTATTTAGTGGGGTTTTGGCTGTGGTCTCCATGACCAATAACAGAGTCAATCTTCAGAGTTCAAAGGTCTTTGTCTTTTCAACCTCCTTATAAGTCATTCATTATATTGCTTTGTAGTTTGGACTTAAATGAATTAGACTAAAAAAAAATTTAAAAATAAAGCCCCAAAGCTTAAAATAAATTTATTAAAAGCTAAAATATATGATCATAAGGTCAAAGCCAATCTGCTCAAGCTTGCCTTTAAGTCTAAGAGTTCATAAACCTATAAATGTTTGTTCTCATTTTTTTGTCCTCAGAGAACATTTTTTTCATGGTTCTGGTATTAGTATTTTATTGCTGATGCGAAGTATAGCACTACAGCAAAAATTCCTTCCTTTCTCCAACTTTATAAAACTGATTATGTCTCTTTAAACTTACCTTTTTTTAAATTAAGAACTATATTTCTTAAACTAAGTGTTCCAGGAAATCTATGTAGTTTTGAATCAAGAGTAATGACAAGAAATTAAAATAGAAAAAAAAATTCAAGTCCTCATTATACACCATAATTTCTTATTTCTTAATTCTTCAGAGTGAAGGATGGTAAAATTGTCTCACATATTTTGGAGATATTATTAGGAAGACCCAGTGGAGGATCAATGAAGGAAGGGAAAACCCTCCACAAGATGGACTTATCCAATGACTAACAGTGGACTCAATGGGGCAGAAATGATGTTCAGGTTAGGACGAGATTCAGATTCATCGTTCACGATGCCCCGAGAAATCGTGGTCAACTCAATTGCACTCAACAATAACTCTACCACACAGGGAAAAGGAGTGCATCAAAATTGTTTTGCTATGTGTATGTACTTCTTACTCTGTTTCTGTTAATAAATTTTTCACACGTGTTGTTGATAAGGTACCATTGAATCAGAACCAACTAATAACTTACCATCCAGCAGATTTCCAGAGGCAATAAATCACAGGGGAGGAGATTGTCCATCTTTCTCCTGTGGAGCATCTGGTGGATTTGAACTGTGTGCCTTTGGGTTAGCAGCATAGCAATCATCATTCATCATTTTTCCAAATTACTCTGGTCAGTAACTCAGAAGTTGCTATTGCTGCTAGATGCTGTCAAGCAGATTCTGACTTATGAGACCTAAATACAACAGATGATAACATGGTCTAATCCTGAACCATCTCCATGGTCACTCTCTTGCTCAAACCCATCATATCAATAGCTATTATAATATATTTTGTTAGAGATCTTTTTTTCTTTCACTAACTTGCTATTTAAAAAAAACCAAAAAACAAAAAACAACAAAACAACACCATGATGATGTCCTTTTCCAAGGACTGAGTCCTTCTGACAAGATGCCCAGAATATGTGAGACAAAGTCTATCATAGTCACAGGCTGGTTACACTTTTATAAGACAGTTTGGTTAAATCATTTGACCTCACATGGTATATTTAATATTCTCCACAAATGTCACAATCCAAAGATATCACTTCTTCATCAGTCTTCCTTAATAATTTCCAAATTTTCACATGGAAATAAAGCAATTCATATTACCAGGGTTTGGGACAAGTGTATCTTGTTTATCTCTGTTCCTGGTTAGCTGGAATACAAGTGACTGGTTGTTGTTGTATTCTTGTATGTACCTGGAATCAGAAGTGACTCAGTGTGACCCTTTTCAGAGGCACTAAATGACACAGGAGGAGATTCACATCTTTCTCCTGCAGAGAAGCTGGTGGATTCAAACTCCGTTTCTATCGGTTGGTAACACAGCTCCTTACCACTAAGCCCCCAGAAATCTCTTGAAGGCTGGCCAGTAGCTTCTCTCAACTCATTCATGTCATGTCTAGTGCTTGAAATGTAATTGGCTGGACTGATCAGCTGGTTTCCAGAACAATAATTTTGAGACAGTGAGGTATAGAAACAGTATGACTTTTATGACATAGCTTGAATGTCACCATCCCACAAGGCCTATTCCATTATACTTAGCAGTTAAAGTAGTTAGAGAGGTCTAGCAGATCAAAGGAATTGAATATGA
The DNA here is from genome assembly GCF_000299155.1 of Elephantulus edwardii. NCBI lineage: Eukaryota > Metazoa > Chordata > Mammalia > Macroscelidea > Macroscelididae > Elephantulus > Elephantulus edwardii. The sequence goes on from NW_006399779.1 coordinate 17,360,040, forward strand.
ATTCCACCTCTGTTATTTTACTAAAAAAAAGGGTCTAAATACTGTAGTTGATACATAGTATATGATTTTGTTGACGATGTATAGGCATTCACCTGTGTGAATCTGAACACATGGTTAAAAATGGGTAGAATAAGAAATGCACAACCCTTAATCGTGTACACATAGAATCCATAAACAGATCAAAGAGCCTTTACTTTTTAGTCAGTTTCATACAAAACCGGAGGATAGTGTATGGTTTAAAATCAGAAAAGGAATGTGTCAGGATTCATCATTGTTAAGATTCAAACATATTGATTCAGTCTGAATGCTGAACACATAACCCGAGAAGTTGTACTATATGAAGAATAAAGTGACTTTAAGATTTGAAGGGGGAAAAAAAAGATTTGAAGGAGACTCATTGACATCTCTAAATTTACAGACTACACAACATTGCTTGATGAATGTATAGAGAATTTGGAGCTTTTATTGAAGATCAAACAGTAGGCAGTCTTCCATGTAGATTATAGCTCAACATAACAGTAACAAAATTCCTCACAACTGGACCAATAAATGCATCAAATAAATTAAACAAAGAACGGTGAAATAGTAAAAGATCTCACTTTGCGGGGATACATAATTAATGTCCATGAAAGTGTAAGTTCAGAAATAGAGGAATGTATTGCAGTGGGCAAATGGACTTAGAAATATCTCTTTAAAATGTAAAAAGCAGAACTCTCACTTAGAATACTAAGGTTTTCCTGAACAAAACCATTGTATTTGCAATCTTCTCACAAACCTAAGAAAACTAGGGAATAAATAAGGAAGACTCTGATATTTTTTTCCCTTTTAAAATTTTTGTATTGGTATGCATTATATTTCATTCATGTACAGTGTGTTCCACACATTCATTCATTCACATTATATTTCATATGATAATTCTCATGTATTGTGTTTTATACAATTAATCACTATAGATCTATGCTTATTATTATGCAATCTTTTCAAGCCCCCAATAGATCTTTCCTAATTCCTTCACCCCCTCTCTTTGCCCACCAAACTCCGTGACCTCATTATTTCTTCCCCCTCCACCTTCAGCCTCCCTGCTCCCTTCTCTTTCCCATTTGAATTTTTAGTTCAACCTACTAGTTATACTTCTATTTTTATAGTAATG
>NW_006399779.1:17361289-17362808 GCF_000299155.1 Elephantulus edwardii
AAACACATAGACTATTATGGAGATTGATTTTGGGATTTAGATGCACTCTTATTGATTGTGCTTGGCCGTACATGTTCATATCCTTGACCATAATTAAATTTTAAATATCACTGTTTCTATATTATACATATTCAGAGTTGCTACTGTGTTGAAGACAAGACTTCCAACCTGAGAAACCATCATAGTAATAGATGGCACCTTGAAATGAACAGCTCTATCTCTCTATTCAAAGTAATGTGTAAACATACTTTTCAATTAGAGAAAAAAAACTTAAAAAAACCCCACAAAACTATAACACACAAAACACTGCTACTGACTGGGTTTCAATTAAGACTCACCGCATTGTGGTGGTTATTCCTAGTTGTCATCCACTTGACACCTTACTATTCATAGTGACCCTCTGAATTGCAGATTTGAACTTTGCTCCCTGTTCTCCATCTTCTTCTTGATTTCTGATATGCTCTAGCCTATTATTCCATTATCTGTGTCAATCCATCCTGTAAAGTGTCTTCAATTTCTCTTTTCAACCACCTTTCCCAGAATGAGATCTTATTCCACAGACTGGCTTTCTTAGCAACATGGTCAAAGTATGTGAAATAAAGTTTCACCACCCCTACTCCTAATGTGCAACTGACTTACACATCCACCAAGACACACTTATTTCCCCTTTGGGTATCCCAGGCGAGAGTCAGAACTCTTCTCAGTTCAAAGATGTCATTTTTATTTCTGTCAGCTTATTCATTGTCTAACTCTCAGGAGCATAGGAAGCACAGGAAAAATACCATGGATTGGATCAGGGGACACTTTAGTCCTTAAAGTGAGGTCTTTACTCTTTAATATTATACAGAGATAATAATATTATGAAAGAAGATGGAAAGAATATACTGTGCCACTGTATCCAAAGGAATTGGCAGACACAGAAGAATTTTATGAAATAACATATGAGCAAGAGCCTGTGATGATGAAGGAAGAAGGTCAGGCTGCTTTGAAGGAACTAGCGGGGGGAAAAAAAGGCCCCAGGAATAGAAGGTATACCAATTGACATATGTCAGTTAACAAATGCTGCCCAGGATGTGCTCACCAAGTTGTGCCAAGAAATCTGGAGAACAACCACTTGGCCAACTGACTAGAAGATATCTATATTTGTTCCCAACCCAAAGTAGGGTGACCCAACAGAGTGTGGAAACTACAGAACAATCTCATTGATTTCCCATGGAAGCAAGATTCTACTGAAGATTATCCCAAAACGACTGGAACAGTACATCAGCAGAGACTGCCAGAAGTCCAGGCTGGGTTTAGAAGGGATCATGGTGTTAGGGATATTGTAACTAATGTTAGATGGATCTTAGCGGAAATAAAGAAATACCAGAGTCAAATCTACCTGTGTTTCATTGACTATGAAAAGGCATTTGACTGCGTGGATCATGACAAACTGTGGCTGACTCTGAGAAAATGGGAATCCCAGAACACTTGCTCATGCTAATGCGAAACCTATACTTGGACCAAGAGGCAGTCATCA
>NW_006399779.1:17365395-17367597 GCF_000299155.1 Elephantulus edwardii
GAGTATGTTTATCAAAGTCTGCTGTTCTTAGCTCATCAGTATCATTAAAGCACAAGTTAAATAAGAAGAATGAGAAATGTCAATCACTTTCTATTGCTGTGCTTCAACTTTATTATAACATTTAAAAAGATTGTTAATTGTCCAGTTTTGTTGTTTATTAAAATGATTTTGTGTTCAGGATTTCATCAAAGAAAAAGAATCATCAGATGATATGTATAATATGTGAGGAGATCTGTAATCTGTAAATTGCAACCACTTAATTGCAGTAAATGGAAACTGAAACTGTTAGGAGGCGGGAGGTAATTCTAAACTCCATAGATCACGTTGTCAGAAAGATCAGAGTGGACTCCTCAAACTCATGTTCAAACTCAAACTAATGGCAATGTTGGAACTGACTCATAGCTGACCCTTGAGGAATTGCAGGGGTTGTAAAGTGCACTGCAGTAGATTGCCATTTTCCTCTGCAGAACCACTGGTGGATTTGAACAGCTAGACAGACATGGCCTTAGGGTTAGCTGTGTACCACTCCACAAACTAGGCTGTCAGACCTTCATTAGCCAGCTTTTAAGCACTGGATAAAACTGTTATCCACCGGGCAAATGTCTTCATCTGTGAAATTTCTGTTCTCTCTTACAGCCATTAAAAGCTCATACACATTATTAAGGATGCTCTACCTTGGTAAAATAAACTAACTACAGATTTTAATAACACCTAAAAAATGCCATCCTGGCAACATCTAGAGTGGTCTTTGAGTGAATGAATAAGGATTATAAACTTGTGGCCTAGCCAAATTGAATATCTAAACTGCCACCATGAGGCTTAATAGCTAATTTTATGTGTCATGCATGTAATTTTATCCTCATCAAATGCAACATTCTCTGGACAGACTAGGAATACACATTTTCATGAAATTAATCAAGAAAGAGTTCTGTGTATATGATGCATCTAAGAAATTGTGCCAAGGGATTAGAAGGACACTGTTCAGGAAAATCCAAACCAGAAAATATATTTTGTTAGAAAATAGTTTTGTGAAGGCGTTGTGTTGCTGTTGTTATGTGCTGCCGTGTTGCCTGCAACTCATAACGACCCTATGTACAACAGCTTTAAACCCTGCTCTATCCTGTGCCAGTCTTATTATCTCTGACACACCCACCCCCTTTATCCCAGTCACTGAATCAATCCAGCGCATCAAGAGTCTTCCTCGGCTGCGCTGTTCCTCCACCCTCCCAAACATGATGTCCCTCTCCAAGGACTAATCCCACCTTGCAACATGTCCAAAGTCTGTCAGACTAAGCTTCAGAATCCTTGCCTCCAAGTAGCATCCCAGCTTCACCATCTCCAGGACAAATCTGTTTGTTCTCTTAGCAGTTCAAGGTATATTCAATACTCTTCTGCAACACCACAGCTCAAAGGCATGAATTCTCCTTTTATCATCCCTAGGCATTGTCCAGCTCTCTGATGCATAGCAAGTGATTTCAAAGACCATGGCCTATATCATACACACCTTAATCTCCAGACTGATACCGTTGCTCTTCAGTACTTTAGTGAGGTCTTTAACCACAGACTTTCCCATCATAATATATCTTTTAATTTCCTGGCTACTGGTGCTAAGAGTGTTAATGTGGAACCAAGAAAATTTAAAGCTATGAACAGTCCCAATCTCTTCACCATCCATCCTGATGCTGTCAATTGGCCCAGTGGTGAGAATCTTTGGTTTATTGATATTAAGTTTCATTTGTGAAGATATTTTTGAAAGAAAAAAAATCATTTAGATAGAATCGAAGATTCACTAAAAATGAACAGGAACAACAGGCAGAAAGATCAGGAGACAGTGTACTTGTACAAATGAGTGTGATGAGTGCTGGTAGACAGTAGCAGCAAACCTGGAATACATGGTTTATTTGCAAACTCTCTGAGAGACGTAACAACGTGCTTGCCAAAGAATTAAGAAAGAGAAGACAGAGAGAGAGTTGTCGTTGAATATATTTTGAGTACTATGGGTGTTTCATTGATTAGGCAAAGGCATTTGACTGTGTGCAAACTGTGGCTGACTCTGAGAAGAATAGGAATCCCAGAACATTTAATTGTGCTAATGCGAAACCTATACTTGCATCAAGAGCCAGTAGTCAGAACAGAGCAGGGTAACACTGCATGGTTCAAAATTGGGAAGGGTGTAAGCCAGGGATGCATCCTGTCTCCATA
>NW_006399779.1:17368533-17369500 GCF_000299155.1 Elephantulus edwardii
TCTAGTGTTCTTCAAAGAGAGCAATGAAATAAATATCCACTACCATATTCTTTAGAAGAAACTTTTGTTGTTTAGTTAAAAATAAACATATAACTTTGATATGAAATATAAAAGTGTAATTAAAGATAATTCATCACTATGCATGCTGACAGCATACCTCTTTAATGTAAAAAATTTACATAACCAGTCACATTTGTAGATGATCTCAAGATCAAGGTAGCATACAACCTTTGGAAAATATTGAGATGTTATTGCTATTTCCATGTGGTTCACTTCTGTTAATTTATTAATCATTGCAGCTGTTTGTTCTAAATAATTTAGCTAATATTTAACTGCACTGGTGCCCTGGGACTGTTAAAGCTAAGGATGCAATTAAAAACAATCAGAACAATAAAAGCATAATTACTGGAATGAGAAATTGTGGCAAAAAGATTTAATAACATTACATTACTTTAGTATTCCTTTGTTCCTCTACATAAATTTTTCCTCATTAGCAAATAGCGTGTCAGTTTCCTTACAAACCATGAAATCAAAATTCTGAAATCATTATATAAACATTGATGCATATCAGACATATAAACTATTATTATACAAATTATTCCCAAATAATAGTAAAAATTACTAATACAGAAAATGCTATCAATGCAATTAGACCCACACTTCCTACTTAAGAAAATAATTCTTGAAAAAATTCACATCTTATCAATTTTTAAAATAAAACTTTGAAGTGTACATGTCCCAGAGTCTAGTAAATAAAAAAATGAGTGGCAATAAGAGAATACAATTAGGCTGGAAAACACTGTACCAAATCAAGTTTCATAGATTTTGATTTTAATTATAAAACTTCTCACAGGCTATAAAGCACTAACATATATTCTGAGTTTTCAGTAAAAATGTAGGATGGAATATTTTCTGTTCTTATTTGAATAACTTCTATCTACCTATCAGCCCATCTTTCTTTTTCTTT
>NW_006399779.1:17370530-17372035 GCF_000299155.1 Elephantulus edwardii
TACCAGAAGAATGTCTACTTGTGCTTTATTGACTATACAAAGGTGTTTGACTCTATGCCTCATGACAAGTTGTAGTTGACATGGAGGAGAATGGGAATCCCAGAGCACTTGTCTGTGTTCATGTGGAACCTATACCTGGACCAGAAGGTTGTGTTGTGAACGGAGCAGGGAGCACTGCATGGTTTGGAATTTGGAAGAAAAGTGTCAAGGTTGCATTCTCTCTATATACCTATCTAATCTGTCTACTGAACAAATTATCCAAGAAATTGGACTCTATGAGGCATCAGGATTGGAGTGAAACTCATTAATAACCTACATTATGCAGATGACACAACCTTATATGATGAAAGTGAAGAGGGCTTGAAGCACTTGTTGCAGAAAATCAAGGAATGCACCCTTCAGTCTGGACTGCATATCATTGTCAGGAAAATGAAGATTCTTACCCCTGGAATGATAGGTAACATCATGATGAATGGAGAGGAGATTGAAACTCTCGACAGTTTCATCTTGCTTGGATCTGCAATTAACACCCTGTGTATAAACAGTCAGGAAATAAGGAGACACACTGCACTTAGGGACTTTTCCAAATTTTTGAGGAGTAATTATGTCAGTTTGAGGACTAAGGAACATCTGATTCAAGCCATACTCTTTCTGAATACTAACTATGCATCCGACAGCTGGAAAATGAATAAGAGTAGCAAAAAAGAATTGATGTCTTTGAGTTGTCATTTTGGTGAAGAGCACTGAACATCCGATGGATGGACAGGAGAATGAACAGGTAAGTCTTGGATAGGATGCAGTCAAGAATGCTCTTTGGAGGCAAGAATGGTGACATTTTGCCTCATATACTTTGGACAAATTGCTAGAACGGACTGTTCTTTAGAGAGGGACATGATTTTGGGAAGAGTGGAGGATCTGCAAAGGAGAGCAAGACCCTCAACCAGGTAGATTGACATGGTGAGTGCCACATCAGCCCCTTGTGTGTAAGGAAGTGTGAGAATGGCACAGGATGGAACAGGGTTCAGATATTTAGTTCATAAGGTTGCTAGAGTTGTGCTCAACTCAGTGGCACCTGACAACAACTCTGTGTGTGTGTGTGTGTGTGTGTGTGTATTTTGCTGTTAGATACCATCAGGTCTACTATGCCTCATGTTGTTGTTGTGCACAATATCGTCTGAATTGACTTTTATTTGATTCTCCAGCTGATTTTCAGAGGAAGTTTAATCTCACCAGAGGAGATTTCCCATCTCTCTCCTACATAGCAGCTGGTCAATTCAAACTCTTTGCCTTTCATTATTAGATCTACTACAACAATCAGAGCTCCCTCTACGGTGGCCATGATTTATAGCTACCCTGGACACAAGAAATCTGAACCCAACCTCATAATCTCTGTCATGCTCAAGTTCATTGCGATCATCATTGTCTCACATCCATCTTGTTGGGTATCTTTCTCTTTCTCAGGCCCTCTACCTTTACCTTTACCTTTACCTTTACCTTTACCTTTA
>NW_006399779.1:17373320-17400789 GCF_000299155.1 Elephantulus edwardii
TTGTATAACTTTCATCGTTTCTCCACTCTCATAGAGTGTCCAGAGGCAAGCTATTTTGGAAGTGGATGCCATTCCTGCTTCTCAGCTATAAACTTGATAAAATATATAATTTAAATATAAGTTATTTCATTAATTCTATGTTAAATAATGACATAAAACATGCAGTGTTAAGTATCCAGTCTCAGTACAATCTATTAAACGCATGTTATTTGTCTCTCCTTCTTATGTTTCAATTAATAATTATAAAAGTAACTCTGGTAGCATCGTGGTATACTGGCGGCAAAAGGTGTGTTTTTGAATCCGTCAATTGCTCCTCAGGAGAAATATGGACATTCTCCTCCTATAAATATGTAGAGTTTCAAAATTTGATGGAAGCTCACTGTGAACTAGAATTGACTTACCAGAAGTGGACTGGGTATGGGATAAGTATAAAAATAACTGTTGTGATGGTGTGTCAGAATCTACCTAGAGTTAACACTCAGCAGGTTTCAGAAGCTTTAAATCACGTAGGAGGAGAGTATATGTTTTTTCCTTGTTGTAGTCACCCAAGTATTTGTGTCCTCTCTCTGAGTACAGAAAGTAAAACTTGCCAGTAAAATATTGCCATGGTAGAGAGATCATTCATACCAAGGAAAAAGAAAACACAGGAGGAGAAAAGGTACTGTAAATATATCTTATAATTCATTAAATTAGAAATATCAACTCCCTGAGAAGATTTGTAAAAAATTGAAGCTTGCATTCAAGCAAAAAAATAAATGTATAAAATCACATTTTGAACATGTATTATAATTTTTATAGATATTTTCGATTGGTGCTACATTTAAAAAAAATATACTTCCCAGTAACAGGCACAAACTTGTATGATACAAATAAAAGTGAATATCATATCATCTTGTAATTCTAGGGCTGAAGAATTTGTATCTCACACTTGGCTTAGATTTGCCAGAGCTTTGTAGTATTTTCTTGTATGGAATATATGAAGACTTTTTTTTAAAAAGTTATCTGGTCTTGTGCATGGAATAAAAGTAATTAATGAAGACAGAAAAGTATAGATTATTGATCCAATATCTAATCATAAAGCTCTACACAAATAATTATGTATTACATATTTGGTTTGAGAATAGAGAGGCATTATTATAGAAGAGAAATTGAATACTTTTCTTCCATTTTAATATCATTTCCATACACATGATGTCCTTCTTAGCAGGATGATGAGTATTTAATTGGGTGATAATTGTGGATGGAGAGTAATTCTTAGGAATAGTAGAATCTGCCTAACATTTAGAAGGTCAAATAGACTAGTAATATCCTGAAATGCATGGATTATTTTACCAATATTCTGAATTTATGACTTATAAAGTTCATTCTATTTATTTCTGTTTTTTCCCTCTATCAGACACTGCCCATAGTGTTGTCGAGTTTTGAATTGACACAGTGCAATGGACTTGAAAATTACTGATATAATTAGCATGGTGCAGGATAAGCCAAGGTTCAGACCTCTTGTTCATAGCGTTGCTAGGAGTTGTAGTTGTCTCAAGAACACCTAACCATAACTAGACAGTAGTATAATTTCTTAATGGGAACTCAATTCTTGCCACTGTTGTTGTTGACTACCATCTGATTAGAACCAATCCATAGCTGACTCTACAGTGGGTTTTCAACTAGCTCCATCTAGCTTGTTATTAATACTTTGAGTCACTGTTAAGTTAGCTATTGACATTAATTGGGACCCCACATTTATCAGAGAACTGAACTCAACTGTGATTTCATGCTTTGTGAAACACTTAACCAGGCCCATTCTCTGAAACTCTTCTGAGTGGCTTTAAACCAACAACCTTTGAGTTAATGAGTGTTTGATGGAAGATCTATCAGCAATCTATGTTATGCAGATGACACAGCCTTGCTTGCTGAAACCGAGGAGGACCTGAAGCACTGCTGCAGAGGGTCAAGGACTGCAATCTTCAATATAGATTGAGGCTCAATGTCCAGAAGACAAAGATTCTCACCACTGAACCAATTGGCAGCATCAGGATGGATGGTGAATAGAGTGAGATTGTTCACAGCTTTAGTTTGGTTGGCTCTATTGTCAACATTCTTGGCACCAGCACCCAGGAAATTTAAAGACGTATTGCCATGGGAAAGCCTGCTTTTAGGGACCTCTCCGAAGTACTGAAGAGCAACGGTGTCTCTCTGGAGACTAAGGTGCACCTGATACAGGCCATGGTCTTTGCTATCACTTTTTATGCATCAGAGAGTTGGAAAATGACAAGGAGGATAGAAAGAGAATTGATGCCTTTGAGCTGTGGTGCTTGAGAAGAGTATTGAGGGTACCATGGACTGCTAAGACAGATTTATCCCGGAGAGGGTTAAACTGGGTGGCTCCTTGCAGACAAGGATTCTGAGGCTTCATCTGACATACTTTGGTCATGTTGTAAGGAGGGACCGGTCCTTGGAGAAGGACATCATGCTTGGGAGGTTGGAGGGACAGCACAGGAGGGGAAGACCCTCTATGAGCTGGATTGATTCAGTGACTGCAGTAATCAGGATGGGTGTATTGGAGACAGTGTGATTGGCACAGGACAGAGCAGAGCTTAGGGCTGTTGTACATAGAGTCTCTCTATGAGTCACAAGCAACACGGTGGCAACAATGACAACAACTATTTGCATGACCCAGGGATCTACAATGTTGTTGTTGGATGATGATGATGATGATGATCTTGACTTTTCATATGGGAAAACTAAAAGACATGTCATTATGTGTTCAAAATTGTATAGATAATAAATATTTGACAGTAGAATTGAACACAGACTGTCTACAAGATATGCAGATAAATAATGAATACGTTTTATGAATTTTTATTATATCCCAAGACAGTCCCTTGTACATTATAGGTATTTTATGAATGAATGAATAGTAAATCTTGGGGTTATTACACCACAAGAAATCTCCTAAGCAGTAGCTGTCCCTTACCAGAGTAAGCCTGTTCAAATCCACACACAACTCTGTAAAAAAGAAGGGAAATTCACAAGATTATAATTTGTTGTTGTTAGATGCCACCCAGTTGTGTATGAGCCATTTCAACCCTGTGAACAACAGATCTGAACCCTGTCCTATCCTGAGCCATCCTCACACTTCCTGACACACTAGAGCCCATTGCAGCAGTCACTGTGTCAGTCCACATGGTTGACGACCTTTCCCTCTTTTGTCAACCCTCCTTTTTTCCAAGCATCGTGTCCTTTTCTGAGGAAAAGCCTAATTTAGCAACGTGCTGCTAATCTGTTAGGTGAAACTTTTATCATTTTTTTTTCACCCAGGAGCACTCTGGCTGCACCTTCTCTGAGATGTATCTGTTTGTTGTTTTTGAAGCCCATGGACATTCAGTGCTTTTTTCCAACACCGCAGCTCAAAGGCATCAATTCTTCTTCTGTCATCCTTATTCATTCTGTAGCTATCACATAAATAATAAGTGATTGAAAACACCCTGGACTGAATCAGATGCACATTAGTGCTCAAACTGATACCTTTTCTCCTTAGTAATTTGGAGATGTTACTTAACTGCAGATTTTTCCAGTGCAATACAAGATGAAATTAGTGACAACTCTATCTAGTCTTTTCTCCAACTATCATGATGTGGCTTTATAGACCCAGTGGTAAGAACATTTGTTTTCCTGACTTTGAGATATAATCCATATTGAAGTCCGTATCCTTTGCTCTTCTCCAACCAGTGCTTCAAGTCCTCCCCATTTCAGCAAGCAAGGTTGTGTCATTCACATAACACAGGTAATTGATGAGTCTTCCTCCTATCTTGATGCCACATTCTTCTTCTTAGACTCCAGCTTCTTTAGTAATTTTCTCAGCATGCAGATTGAATAGCTATGGAGAGAGGAACCCCCCCTGACATACTCAATTCTTTTTCCACTTTATACCTTCTGTGAAATGCCACAAGGGTTACTCATAATAAACAAGTTTTAGTAAAACTCTCAGATTAAAACATACTAGGAAGCAGGATTGGCCATCCACTTCTTAAATCGCAAGCCTCTGAAAACTCAATGAACAGTAGAGGTACAAGGTTGGTTCCAGTATTAGAGGTAGAGCCCAAACTGGAAATCAATTGAAAATCGTTATATCCTTCTCTAGGAATTGGTCTTCCTGACCACATGCTGAAAGTGTGTGATATGGAGCTTCAAAATCCTTGCCTTCAAGGGGAGCCTGGTTTCACCCTCTTCAGGACAGACCTGTTTTGCTCTCTTGATGGTCTATGATATGTTTAATATTCTTCTCAAGCATCACAACTCAAAGACATTAATTGTTCTTCTGAAATCCTTAGTCATTGTCTAGTTCTCTGATGTAAAGCAAGTAATTACGAAGGTCCTGGCCTGAATCAGACACACCTTGGTCTGATATCGTAGTGACACATTTTACACTGACATCATTGCTCTTTAGAACTTTGGAAAGGTCCCTGAAAGATTTCCCCAGTGCAATTCATCTTTAGTTTCTTTACTGCTGGTGCCAAAAGTTAACTGTGGAGCTGAGCAAGCTGAAATTGTTAGAAATCCTAATCCTTTCACTCTCTAGTATGGTGATGGCGACTGGCCCAGTGGTGAGAATCTTTGTTTTCTTGATGTTGAGCTTCAATTCATATTGTGGACCACAATCCTTGATTTACTGCTTGCAAATGCTTCAGGTCCTCCTCAATTTCAGCAAATAATGTTGTGTCATCTGCATAATATAGGTTGCTGATGAGTCCTCTTCCAATTCTAATCTCACATTCCTCCTCTTAAAGTACAACCTCCCACATTATCTCATTATCTGTTCTACGTAGAGATTGAAAAGGTATGAAGACAGGATGCATCCCTGACACACTCCTTTTCAAATTTTTTGAACCAAGCAGTGTTTCCTTGCTTTGTCCTGAGAACTGTTTGCCGGTCCAAGTGTAGGTTTCTCATGAGTACAATCGGGTGTTCTGGGATTCCCATTTTTCTCAAGATTAGTCACAGTCTGTTGTGATCCACACAGTCAAAAGTCTTTGCATAGTCAAAGAAACACAGATAGACATTCCTCTAGTACACTTTGTTTATAGACAAGATCTATCTGACATTGGTAATAACATCTGTAGTGCTATGGCCTCTTCTAAACCCAACCTATATTTTTGTTATTTCTCTGTAAATTTTAGAGTCTATCTCTACAACAAGTGTGAACGTGGAGAATCAGAAAGACTTGATAAAAGATAGGCATAAAACAGTTGGGGAGCAAGGGATGAAAGACTTCAAGAATCTTCAGTGACTTTGTACAGTACAAGCAAAGCTTTTAAGTAAAATCCTCAAATGATTAACAATATGCCATAAAATAGATAGAGGCAGTTACAGCAAGGAGTAAAACATTTCCTCAAGAGAATTCTCTTAGGATAAACAGTTACCAGTGGATTTACCAGGGACATGTTTCTAATATGTACTCAGAGTCTCATCAACAAGGTTGTTTTGTTTGTGATTTTTTTTTGTTTGTTTTAGCAGATAAGTATTCTTTTCAAAGCTGTCATCAGTCAGTCACTCTTCAGGTTTTCTTGAGTTAGAATGGATGAGTGGTTTAAGTCGCCAATTCTGTGTATTAGTTAAACATGTCTTAGCTCATCCGCTTCTAACTCCATAACTCTACTGTTCCTGTCGATGTTAGATAATCTTCTGTAGGATTTTGCTTGTGTGTGATGTCAGTAATATTGTTCAATAAGTCCCACTCTGTCAGGTCATTCTTTGTTGTAATGGGACCAAATATGGACCTCTTCCGGTCAGTTTGCCAGGTATTTGTCAAATACAGCCAGTCTTAGAACACAAGATCATGGAGGAAGACCTATTTTTGTTTAAATTATTGCATTATTACAGTCACTTCAATATATATTGTTTACATCTTCAGCAGGAAATAGTGATATGAGACAAACACCGAAGTATAGGTAGAGAAGAGCTCTCTCCCCAACTAAAGTATAGTGTGTGAATATCCACATATTTCATTGGCACCATTGTGAACATTGGTATGTGCATGTACACCTTCTAACAATATCTGCTAATTTGTTGTTTACTTTTATAAGTTATTGTTGTGAACTGACCTACAGCTGACTCTCCAACAGATTTTCAGAGGCTGCAAATAGCACAGGCGTTGACTGCCCACCTTTCTCCTGTGGAATGGTTGGTGATTCTGACTGCATACCTTTGCATTAGCAGTGCAATTACTTATCTCTAAGCCCCCAGAGCACCAATACCCAAAAAAGGTGATCTAAACTAAAGCATAATATCATTAATATAAAATGTAAGCAAAATAACTGCTGAAAATCATGTGAAAATAGCTGGAACAGTACAGAAACAGGGAACTGCCAGAAGTTCAAGCTGGGTTTCAAAGGTTGTGGCTGCAGGGTTATCTTTGCTGATGTCAGATGGATCCTGGCTCAAAGCAAGGAATACCAGAAGAATGCCTACCTGTGTTTTCTTGACTATGCAAAGGCATTTAACTGTACATCATAACAAACTTGGCTAACATTGAGATGAATGGGAATCCCAGAATGCTTAATTTTGCTCAGTCAAAATCTACACCTACACCAAGAAGTTATTGTTCAAATGGAATCAGGTGATATTGAATGCTTAAAAACAGGAAGAGTGTCAGGATGTATTCTTTCTCCATACCTATTCCATCTGTATTCTTAAAAAATATTTCATAAATCTGGACTCTGTGAAGAGTGATTCAGCATCAGAATCATAGGAAGACTCCTCAAAAATGTGTGGTATGCAGATGATACAACCGTGCTTGCTGAAAGGGAGGAGGACTTGAAATGCTTGCTGCAGAAGATCAAAGACTACAGCCTTCAATATGAATTACATCTCAACATCAAGAAAACAAAGTCCTTTATACTAGGAATATAGGCAATATCATGATAGGTGGAGAAAAGATTGAAACTATCAATGATATAATCTTATATGGATCCACACTCAACAGCGTTAGTATCACTATTCAGGAGTTCAAGATACACATTGGTTTGGGCAAGTCTGGTCTCAGGGACCTCTCCAACACTCTGAAGAACAATGGTGTTATTTTGAAGATTAACATTCAAGCCATGGTCATTTTAATCGCTTGCTATACATCTGAGAGTTGAACAATTAGTAAGAATGGCAGAAGATGATGCTTTGAGTATGTTAGAGACGGGTACTGATATCCCATAAACTGTCATAAGAATGCACAGAGTTTTTTTGGGGTTTTGGGTTTTTCTTTTTCTATTTACTTTTTCCAATGACTTGGGAAAAGTGTAGTAAGAGAGTTTCTTGGAGACAAGAATGGCAACACTTCATGTTACATATTTTGGGCACTTTACTAGGAGAAGCTATTCCTTGGAAGAAGACATCATGCTTGGAAAGGCAGAGGATCAATGAAAGAGAGAAAGACCCTCAATGAGATTTTTTGGCACAGTGACTGTAGCAATAGGTTAAAGTGTGTCAGAGTTAAAGACGATAGCACAGGATAGAGGAGATTTCAAGTCAATTATGCTATAAGTCATACTCATTTGGCAACTAGTAGCATTAGCAATTGTAACAACTTTATAACACCTAATAAAGAGAAATAAAAGATATAGATAAGTAAATGCTTTTATTTATAATTTTGATTTTCAAAGCTGAATTTTAATTAAAAGGGGTAAACATGGAAATATGCACAGAGAGTTGCGTTAATGAAGATGACTTGATTCTCCCACTGTATTCTTAAAAGTTATATATACGAGGATAAAACACAGTAAAATGCTTCACTACACACTGAAATAAATGTGGTTTAGATGATATAGAATCTCAGTGGAAGAAAGTACTTCACATTTTAACTTATTTCAAATTGGAATTAGTTGTTAGTTATTGGTTAGTTAATAATTATTAGGTAGTAATTTTGAGTTTTGAAGATAAACACCACCAGCAGAACTTTTGTATGTTGCTCTAATGACTCCCATGAAGTATAAAAAAGCTCTTTCACTTACTAACTTTGGAATCTTTTCTAAAGCAGCTAACTATTGAAAGTTTCTATTTAATTAGACAAATAATTTATATAATTTCAAATTTCATTAATATTGTAGCAAAAATGTATTGTATTTTCCAGAAGAAAACATAAATTTTCATTGTCATGGTGACATTCAGTTGGCAGGTAGCTGCTTTAAAATACATGCATTTCTAATATTTTATTTTCTTATGTTACCATACACACGATGCTACTTGCTCCTCATAAATTTTCTGAAAATTAAAGGAAAAAAACAAAAACAAAAATAATGCATACATACAGATGTTGTTGTTGCTGTTTTATGTGGTCAAGCTGCTTACAACTAATAGCAAACCTATCTAGAACAGCCCTAAACCCTGCTCTATCCCTTGCCAATCTTACTGACTTTGACACGCCTATTCCCATTACACCAGTGACTAAATCAGTCCATCTCATCAAGGGTCTTTCTCTCTTGTGCTGTCCCTCTACCCTCCCAAGCATGATGTCCCTCTCCAAGGACTGATCCCTTCTTGTGACACATCCAAAGTATGTCAGACAAAGCCTCAGAATCTTTGCCTCCAAGGAGCATTCTGGTTTCACCCTCTCAAGGCTGAACTTGTTTGTTCTCCTACTAGTCCATGATATATTTAACACTCTTCTCCAGCACCACATCTCAAAGACATCAACTTTCCTTTTATTAACCCTAGTTATTGTCCAGCTCTCTGATGCATAGCAAATAATTGCAAAGACCATGGCCTGTATCAGGTGCACCTTAGTCTCCAGACAGACTTTGTTGCTCCTCTATACTGTGGAGAGGTCTCTGACAGCAGATTTCCCAATGCAATTCATCCTTTAATTCCTGGGTGCTGGTACCATGAGTATTGATTATAGAGCCAAGCAACTGAAGCTGTCAACAGTTTCAATCTCTTCATCATCCACCATGATGCTGCCAATCGGTCCCATGCTGAGCAACTGAAGCTGTCAACAATCTCACTCTCTTCATCATCCATCATGATGGATACCAATCTGCCCTGTGGTGAGAATCTCTTTTGTTTTCTTGATGTTGAGCTTTAATCCATATTGAAGGCTGCAGTCTTTAACTATCTCGAGCAAGCACTTCAGGTCCTCCTCAGTTTTAGGAAGCAGGATTGTGTCATCTGCATAATACAGATAGTTGATGAGTCTTCCTCCAATCCTTATGCCACATTGCTCCTCATTGAGTCCAGCCTCCCACATAATCTGTTCCACATATAGATTGAAAAGATATGGAGATAGACTCATCCTTGATGCATATCCTTCCCAATTTTGAACCATGCCGTGTTTCCTTTCTCTGTTCTGACCACTGCCTCCTGGCTCAAGTATAAGACAAGTGTTCACATAAGAACAATCAAGTTTTCTGGGATTCTCATTCTTCTTGGAGTCAGCCACAGTTTGTTGTGATCCACACAGTCAAATGCCTTTGCATAATCAATGAAACACAGACATTAGCCTGGTACTCTCTGCTTTCAGCCAAGATCCATCTAGCATTATCTAGAATATCCTTAGTTCTACAACCTCTTCTAAATTCAGTCTGCACTTCAGGCAGTTCTCCATTGGTGTGCTGTTCCAGTCGTTTTTGGATAATCTTCAGCAGAATCTTGCTTGCACATGATATCAATGATATTGTTCAATAATTACCACACTCTCGGCATACCTTTCTTTAGAATGGGAACAAATATAGATCTCTTCCAGTCAGTAGGCCAGGTGGTTGTTCTCCAGATTTCTTGGCACAACTTGGTGCAGGGCAACATCTCTTTGTTGAAATATGTCAATCAGTATGCCATCTATTTCTAGGACCAAAATATATGCTAATCTACAGAAAATTATAGAAACAAAAACAAATTGTGTAATATGAAGTTTTGAGGGAAAAGGTTCGTTCACACTTTACTAGCAGAAACTTGATTTAGGACAGTTTTTCACATAACAACAGGTTCAAAATAGGGGGAAAGTAATATTTCTTGTTCATACACATTTTGGGTTTTTTTTGGTTTGTTTTCGGGTTTTTTTTGTTTTTTTTTTTAAGGCTCTTTGTCACTATTTAGGAGAAGGAGATTTACATCCAGGGCAACAATTTCCCAATTTGTTATATTTAACATTCCTTTTTAGGAGGTTCTGGTATTACCATAAATTACTTGTTGTAATTCATTTATCCCTTTAAAATAAAATAATCCATGTGTCTTTCACTCTTTAAAAAAAACCCCTGTTTATCCCTTTGGCTATCATGCTCTCAAGTAGTAAGTAAAACCATGCTTTTCTCAGAGATAACATTGATGCTGTGATAGGAACAAAGATACAGGGCCCTCGCAGCTTGTAAGAGCATTATCGGGTTGTTTATAACTCACGGGGCTTTCTGCAGAGCCAGGGCTGCATAGATCCTCACTTGCATCGCTTGCTGTTCCACCAGTAATTCTAGTCATTAATCCCTAAGAATTTGCTGATCAAGTAAATAAAATTTGAATGAAATCCTGCTAGGAAAATCTGGGTGCTAGACAAATTGCCAAAAATATTTGCATACAAGTTTCCTCAGCCAGGGACAATATTTTAAACCATCAAAATAAATTTCTGCTCCAAGTTTTAGATCATGCTGATTTTTTGTCTGAATATTGGGATATTACTAATAAAAAATAAATATTTTAACAATTTTTTTAAAATGCACATTACAATATACTAAGGACCATATAGGGAGCTCTGGTGGACTAGTGGCAAGACACTGTGCTGCAATCCCGAAGGCATGCAGTTCGAGGCCACCAGCTGCTCTGTGGGAGGATGGGCAATCTCCTCTTGTGCAAGTAACTGCCTCTGAAAACCCACCCGAGGGTCAGCTATCAGTCAATTCTGACTGATGGTATGCAACAACAGCAAAATAAGAACGATATAGGATTTTTTTCAAATGTCTGAGTATTAACCTAATTTCTTATTTTTCCAACTGGACTTCTTGGCTACTAACTTTAAGGCAGTTATTGTTACTGTGTGTCTTTTAGTTAGAGTGACTCACAGGTGTCCTCCAGGGAGTTTTCCAAGGCAGTAAAGTAACTAGTGGCTTAGTGATAAGGAACTGTGCTGCCAACACAGAGATAGCTTCTGATGTTTCCTGTATCATATCTGGGTTCAAATGTAATATAATTATATATTCGACTGACTGATATATAAAGCTGTTTTTCTAAAGTGCCCATTTTAGTAAAAAGTGATATTTCGTAGTTTTCTAGCTAATGGAGGAATAAAAGCCAATGCAATGTTGCTCTTGTACATGAAGAATCTACAAGATAATATGTTTCCCTTCATCAAATTATTTTCACTTAATATCAGGCAAAAAGAACCTGGGACAATGTTCCTGGGAAGATTAAGACGATAAGAATTTCTGCTTTTGTGGAATTTCCAGTCTACTAATTTTACATTATGATATACTGATTTTCTTAAATGCTCCTATCATCACCCTTATAATCATTTATGTAATCTTCATATTTATTTTTTCATATTTTAAGTCATGTTTTTATTCCATTTATTTTAACTACATTGTTTTATTTCCATTTTAGGTCATATTTCTTTTTATTCAATTATGTAAATTAAATTCCTAAGGAATTTCCTTGTCTTATGCACATTGTCTTCAACAAAATGATATCTGATATTGACATCGTGTTCAAAAACACAAGCCTCATGGACTGTAAAACAGAATTTACTAAAGATGACCGTGAACTGTAAAAGGAATAGGTAAATATAGAAAATGTGCCAGGTAACTAATGATATATGCCTTGCATATTACAATAACCTTGAGCATTGGAGATCTTTGTTTTATACTTGTGAAATTTATCTTGCCTTTGGGAATTTAACCTGTATATGGATATGCTTATTAGTTCCTTAATTATGTCATTCAAAGAAAAATTTACTATTTCAGTCTAAGCATAATTACACTAGAAATAAATCACAATTGCAGAGTAAAAATAATATTTTTTAAAAGTCTTATGGTAATCCTCTTCAAGGATTTTGTTGTTGTTGTTGTTATGTGCCATCAAGAAGTCTGCAACTCATTAGCAACCTTAGGTACAATAACTCTCAACCTAGCCCTATCTTGATCCAATCTCATAAAATCTGACAACCTTTCCCTCTCATCTGGAATCATCTCCTGTGCTGTCCCCTCATCTTTCTAGGCATGATGTCCTTCTCCAAGGACTCATTCTTCCTGGCCACATGCTCAAAGTATGTGAGACAGAGTTTCAAAACACTTGCCTCTAAGGAGAAACTTGGTTTCACTCTCTCAAAGATAGACCTGTTTGTTCTCTTGGTGGTGGTCCATTACATGTTCAATACTCCTCTCCAGCACCACAACTCAAAGGTATTGATTCTCTTTCTGTCATCCTTAGTTATTGTCCAGATCTCTGATGCATAGCAACAAATAGCAAAGACCATGGCCTGAATCTGGCACACCTTCGTCTCTATACTAGCATCGTTGCTCTTTAGCACTTCTGACAGCATACCTTTCCAACGCAAGTTGTCTTTTGATTTCCTGAATTCTGTCGAAAACAGTGTTGATTGTGGCGCTGAGAAAGCTGTAATTGTCAACAACCTGAATCTCTTCATCTATCGTGATGCTGCCAATTGAGACAACTTCTTGAGGCTGAGGTTCAATCGACAAACATTAAGATCCTCCTCAATGTTGACGAGCAAGGTTGTGTCATCTGGATAATGCTGGTTGTTGATGAGTTCTCCAATTTTGAGGCCAGATTCTTCCTAATAAAATCCAGCCTCCTGGATGATTTGTTCTGAGTACAGATTGAAAAAGTATGACAACAGGACACATTCCTGACTTATTCTTTTCCTGATTTTGAACCATGAAGTGCTACCTTGCTCTGTTCTGAGGACTGCTTTCCGGTCTGAGTATACGCTTAGTGTAAGTACAATTAAGTGTTCTGGAATTCTCATTCTTCTCAAGATGAGCCACAATTTGTTGTGACCCATAGTCAAATTCCTTTGTTTAGTCAATGAAACACAGATAGATATTCCTCTTATACTCTTGACTTTCAGCCAAAATCTATCTGACATTCATAATAATGTCTCTAGTATCAAGGCCTCTTCTAAACCCAGATTGTATTCATGGTAGTTCTGTTCCAGTCATTTTTAAATAATTTTTAGCAGGATTTTGCTTGCTTGTGATATTAGTGATACTGTTTGATGATTTCCATACTCTATCGAGTCACCTGTTTTTGGAATGGGAATAAATATGAATCTCTTCCAGTCAGTTGGCCACGTAGTTGTTCTCCTGAATTCTTGGTACGTCATGGAGAGCATGTTCTAGGCAGTGTATGTTTGATGAACTATGTCACTTAAAATTCCATCAATTCCTAGAGCCTTGTTTTTGCCAATTCTTTCAGAGGAACTTGAACTTCCTCCTTCATCACCATTGCCTTTTGATCATATGTTGTTTCATGAAAATCTTTTGTGTCAACCAATTCTTTTTGGTACAGTGACTCTATCAACACTGTCTATCTTCTTTTTATGCTCTTTGAGTCATTAAATATTCTGCCTCTAACATCCTTACTATTGCAACTTGAGGCTTGATTTTTCTTTTCATTTCCTTCAGCTTAAGAGATGTCAACCAAGTTTGTTTCTTTTGATTTTTCTGACTTCAGCTGTTTGTACATTCATTTTAATACTCTGCTTTATTTTCCCGAGCTGCCTTGTGAAATATTCTGTTCAGCTCCTTAGCTTCCTTTCCTTCCTTTTACTTTGGCTTCTCAGCACTCTAGTGCAATATTCAGAGTCCCTTCTGACATACATCTTTGTCTTTCTACTTCTGTCTTTGTAATGACCTTTTATATTAGGGCCATCAAGGAGAGCAATAGAGAAAAGTGAATGAGATAAAGGTACAGAAGTTGAGTGTGAGGAAAAGAAATACATTGATAGTACATAAAATTCAATTTTACAATGCTTATTTTTATACCAATAATAGCTATGTTTAGTAAGTGTTAATATATTATTTAATCAGACTTTATGATTAAATATTGATACTTAAGAATATAATTCATCAATTTGCTCATTGCTATACCTTACAATGAGCATTTTGTGTGTCAATGCTTCTGATTAATGCATTAACATTAGATGGCTTTAAAAATGAAATTATTAGTTTTTTAAATGCTAATATTATGCCTCTAATATTGTTGTTGTTCTTAATTGTCATCAAGTCAACTATGATGAATAATGTTCCTATGAACAAAAATCTCATTCTTGCCCTGTCCTGGCCATCCTCAATAATATCCAATAGTGTTTAAAAGTTCCTCTATCCACATCTTCTCCAACATTTATTACTTGCTATTTTGTTAAACTTTGCCACTGAGACTGGCAGTAGATTGTATATCATTGTGGTTTTGATTTGCATCTCTCTTATTGCAGTGATTTGGAGCATTTATTCACATGTTTGTTGGCCATCCAAATTATCTTCCTCTATGAAAAGTCTTTCTATGTCTTTTGACCATTTTGTAATTGCGTGATTAGTCTCTTTTCTTGTGGAGACTCAGGAGTATTCTGTTAACTTTTGATATGAGACCTTTGTCCAAAATTGTATTGCCAAATGTTTTCTTGCCTCCCACCCCCAATTAACGGGTTTTCTTTTCACTCGGGTGGAAAAAGTTTTTTATTCACACAGGGATTTAATCTTTGTAAGGTCCCACTCATTAATTTTATCCTTGAGATTGTGTATTTCTGGCTGTACTTGGTAGTCTCTTTAAACCATAGACTTGGCTGTCTAAGCTTGATCCTTACTTAACTCTGATGAACTTTATGATGGAATATTTAAAAATAGGAAAATAAAAATAATTGCTAGAGAACATTTGAGAAACACATGCAATGGCATATGTATTTCTAATAAATCTCTTGCCGTACACTCCATTACACATCATGTGCTTTTGAACTCTATTTAATCTATCAGCAGACAACTATGTAAAGAAATTACTCGTGGTAAACATGGACAAGTGGCCTTAAAATTTCTCCTTCTCCTCTAGAAGCTTTACACTATGGATAAAAAAAATACTAACTCACACAGAATAAATTTTCTTTATGTGCAAAACAATTATTCTAAAAAAAGTATAGTGTACTTCAATTGTCATCTAAAGACTCTTTCTTTCTGAACACAGTAAAAACGACATATTTGATAGCAATAAAAGACAATTATAGAGAAGATAGAACTCAGGAAATCTAGTAAAGATTTTTTTATCTTCACAAATCCCCCAAAATATTATATATTAATTGAGTTGTTCTATTCAGCTTATATGAACTCAAAAACCTTATGTAGCCCAGATTTGGCCACCAGTGAATAACTTAAAGATATTTTGGATCATGAAATGAAGACTTAGGAAAATATAGTATAAAAAGGTGTGATAATCAATTTCTATAAAAATTTACAGTCTTGGAAACTCTGTGGGCAATTTTACTCTTACCAACTGCCTCATAATGAGTCAGAATTGACTTAATGACAATGTTTTTGGCTGTTTTCCCAAAATCAATTTCTTTAAATATCAAACAGAAGCAAATGCAAAATCAAAATGTACACTTTATAGATTAATATCTGTTTGTATTATAATAATATCTTACTTATAAGAAATTTCTGATTTGCACATAATTATTCATATACATATTTTCTGTACATGTACTTTGTGTTTTAAATATTCATATACATTTTGTTTTATATCATTAATTACACTTGCTCTGCACTATCATCACCTCATCTTTTCAAGCCCCTACTGATATTCTATTTCACCTCTCCTCATGCACTTACCTCTGCTATTGCACCAGTTATTTTTCCCTTTTCCCTTTTTCTGTCTCACTTGTCACCTTTCTCTTTCAAATATTTATATCTTACTTAGTAATCCTCTTATTTTCATAATAGTTGCCATTTTGAATATTTGTCCTTATATGACTGAGATATTACATTCACTATAATACTCTACAGTCTTTCCAAAGTTATATGGTATTTACAATATCCCTACTCCTTAGTGTTGCACAGTATTCCATTGTGTGAATGTAACAGTTTTTTAATCCATTAATTTGTTGGTGGTCATTTGGGCTGCTTTCATTTTCTTGCTATTGTGAATACCATTGTTATGAACATAGGTGTACAAATTTCCATTCGTATCTCAGTTCTAAATTCCTTGACATATATTTCTAGCAATGAAACAGCTAAGTCTTATGGGATTTTTTTATGTTCACCTAGCCAACTACAAATTGAAATACTTGGAAATAAACCTAACTAGAAACACAAAATATTTTTTAAGAAAAACCACAAAACATTAATATAAGAAATAAGAGATCTATTACTATAAGAAATTAGAGATCTAAACTAGATCTGTAATAAGAGATCTAACAGTGTAAAACTATTCTCTGTTCAAGGATAGGAAGACGCAACATAGTGAAAATGGCAATGTGACCCAAAGCAATCTACAAATTCAATGTAATCATAATACAGTTACCAAATTCATTCTTCAAGGTCCTAGAAAAGTTAATTTACAATTTTGTTTGGAAAGGAAAGATACAGAGATTAAGAAAAGCTCTTCTAAAATACAAAAATTAAGTTGGAGGCATCTCACTTACTGATCTTAAAACCTGCATCTCACTTACTGATCTTAAAACCTGCAAAGCTGTTGTAATCAAAACAGCGTGGCTATGGTATAAGGACAGATGTACAGATCAATAGAATAAAATCAAGAATACAGAAGTCAACTCTTCAATCAACTGATACTTAACAAGATAAATGTTGTTGAGTATCGTCAAGTCAGAACTGATCCATTACTGACCATCCAATGGCTTTGCAGAGAAAGTAAGTCACTTGGACTGAGAATGCTGATCTCCCATGGTCTTGAACCACTTACCTGTGGGATTATACCACAGCTTCTTACAACAAGGCCACCAGAATGTTGACAAAAATAAAGCTACTAAGTGGGAAAGCAGCAGCCTCTATAACAAATGGTGCTGGCAAAAGTTGACATCTACCTGCAGAAAACTGAAGCATGATCAACATCTAATACCATACACAAAAATCAGCTCAAGGTAGATCAGAGAGCTAGAGGTAAAACTCAAAATCCTAAAGATCATAAAAGACAAAATGGAAACAAAATTAGAAGTCTTATGGTAGAAATTGGCTTGCAAATATAGCAAAAAATACTTATTCTGGAGAAGATAAGATCAACAAATGGAACTTTCTTAAGATCAAATCCCTGTGTGCATAAAAAAACATTTAAACTATAAAAAAAATAACATTAAAAAAAGCCCACAGATTATAAAATAACTTTTGGAAGCAACATTTCAAACCAGGGTCTCATAACCAATGTTTATTGACTAATATAAGGCCTCCACAAGAAAAAGATTGATAACCAACTCACAAAATTAACAAGATATAAAAATACTTCACAAAGAAGGACAATATGTTTGGTCACAATTCCTCGCAAGTTAATTTCTATAAACACAGCTGCTCTGGTGATAATATAAAGGAAAGAAAAAGTATTTTCTCTTGAGTAACCCAGAGAGTCAAATGTCACAATTTACAGAGAAAAAGAATAGAAGAAAATATGACAATTTCATAGAGGGCTGAGATAAATCTTATCTTGAGGATAATTAGAAATCTGTGTAGAGATACATAGTTGTTTTTGTTTGCCATTGAGGCAAGCATGACTCATAGCAACTCTGTGAACAAAACCCTAATGCCTTTCCATAACTATGATTGTTTTTCCAAGTTCGTAGAGTTTCCAGGGACATGTGGTTTAGGAAGTGGATGCCATTCCAGTTTCCAAACCTGTTTTACAACTGGAAGCTCCACCAAACACTACCCACAATGGGAAACTGTTATAGTATTTGATACACCAATGGCACAAGGTGCAGCATCACAGCAAACCCAGGTTCCTTCATATAGCATATTGACAAAGAGTGATGTACAACGTGGAAGAATGTTCTCCAGATATAACAACACTAGTATCATTTAGTAGTGGTTAAGTGTTGTCAGATTGAATGTGAATCATAGTGACCCTTGCACAAAATACCAGAACTCTGTTCTATAACTAATGTCATTTCTGTACGTTTATAAAGTTTCCAGAAGATATACTTTAGGAAGTGGATGCCAGTCCTGCTTCCCAACCTGAATCAATCTGGAAGCTCCTCCAAACATTATGGGATTTGACAGGACTATGGCACAGTGTTTAGCATCACAGCAACTCCAAGTTATTCAGTACAGCAAATAGAAAAATGATTGATGTATCATTTAAAGAATAGTAATTCTAAAATTAATTAACTACTCTTACATGACTGCCATCAAGATGTGACTGCCATCAAGTCGATAGAAGCCAACTCCTAGAGTGGTGGCTCCAGCTTGGCCCGCAAAACCCAACCCCTTGCTATGGGATTTGAAAGACACACTTTTTAGCAGGCCTCTACCCTTGGTCAAAAGTTCAATTAATACCTGCTTTAGAGGGAGAAAAAAAACCAGTAACACACATTTAACATTATCCAAAAACTTTCCTTACGTGACCGTCATCAAGACATGACCATAAAGTAAATATAAATATTCTCGTGATCTTAAATATCTAAGTAAATAAATTCAATGCACATACAAAAGAGGCTACACAATCAATAATCCAATTCAAGACTGCCTAAATTATTTTGTACTTTTTTAAAATGTTAGGCATTTTTCAATATGTAATTTTCATGAGATTATCAACTACAGCATTTTCCTTAGATCAATAACCAATATTTTGGAAGCAGCAGTCAAGGAACCAAAAGACCTTGTATTGAACAAACATACTGTCAAGGATTTCTTTCAAGTGTGAAAGAGCAAAAATGTCAGTTTAAAGGCTAAGAATCACCTGTCCTGAGGCATAGTATTTTCAATTACCTCACATGCACAAAAAACTAAGACAATAGATAAGGAATACTTAAGAATTTATGCAATTGATTTTGGTTTATGAAGAATAAACCATGTACATAAAAAGGATAAATAAAGCTGTCTTGGAACTTCATTAAGTGTGTTCCTTGGAAGCAAAAATAATAATATTCCCCACCACATATTTGAGCATGTTGTCCAGAAGTGCCTGGTCCTTGGAAAACTAAGGGATAAGTGAAAGAGAAGAAAACCCTCAGTAAAAGGATTGGCACAGTGTTTACAATACTAGATAAGCCACAGTAAGATTCTGAGGATGGTGTGTGTTCTTCCCGTGAAATGTCCCTCAAAGGATGTCCAATCACACATCTGAAAATTTCAAGTTGTTGTTGTTGTTATGTGCAGTTGAGTCGCTTGTGACTCATAGCGACCCTATGTACAACAGCCTAAAACCCTGCTCTATCCTGTGCCAATTGCACTGTCTCTGACACACCCATCTGGATCATCCCAGTCACTGAATCAATCCACCTCATAGAGGGTCTTCCCCTCTTGCGCTGTCCCTCCACCCTCCCAAGCATGATGTCCCTCTCCAAGGACCTGTCCCTCCTTGCAACATGCCCAAAATATGTCAGACGAAGCCCCAGAATCCTTGCCTCCAAGGAGTTGCTTGGTTCAACCCAAGATCATTTATTAATTCCACATGTGGAGACTTTCTCCCTCCTTAGGAAGGTGGTGAGGGAAAAAGCCCTGAGTCCCCCCATAATTGCTTTTATAGCTTTATGAGTGTCCCTGTTGGGGCAGGGAGATTGAGATCATCGTTGGTGCATTGGGGGATCAGTCATGTGGGTTGGCTATTGCCAGGCTGGCTACTTTGCCTGCCTTTGCTCTTTTTGTGTCACGTAGACACTAGTTAATTCTTTACTTTGCAAGGACAGACAGTACTTTTGTGTTTGCCTTACGCTAAGAATTTTTATGGCCTGCTTCTGCTTCTGGCATTAATGGGAGTTTATAAAAAATGGGGTTTATGCTGTCCTTTCATTGTGTGATCTGGCAAGGTTTCAATCTATGCTCCATAAGGCCACTTTGAATAAGGCTTAATCCACTGATATCCAACAACAATATCTATAAAAGCCTTTCTTTTCTTCTCAAAGCTAACATACCTCTTAATTTTATCATGGTTACATGCTTTATGTATCTCTTAAGTTTTCAGTTTCTCTACCTTCTGTAGGGCATATTTGATCTTGGGGATTATTTGTTTTGACAGTTATGAGAAAATATAATAATAATAATAATAATAATAATAATAATACTGTATAGTAAAAGTCAATGGCTTTTAAACATAAATAACATAAACCAACAACCAATAGTTGATCTAGATACAGAAAGTTATTTCCTCACATAATTAAAAGATAGTTACAAGAAACTCACATTATCTCTCTTAAGAGTGAAAAAGCTGTCCTTCCGCAGCCCCTTCCTGGCCCCGCCTCTCGCTGTCCCTGAGGGGCGCAGCCGCCCGGAGGCCCCCCAGGCTCGGACTGGCGGCGGGCGGTGCTGGGCCCATGGTCTCTGCGGGCCTGAGCTGATCAGGCCGACTAAGGAGAGAGTGAGAAAGATCAGTGATTTATCTGAATTTTGTTTTATTTTAAACAACATAAAAAAGAATGTTGTTGTTGCTGTTTTTATGTGTTATTGAGTCGCTTAGGACTCATAGCGACTCTATGGGCAACAGTTCTGAAACCTGTTCTATTCTGAGCCAACTTTATCATCTCTGACACACCTAACCCCTGTCATAGAGTCAGTCCATCACATTGAAGGTCTTCCTCTCTTGCCTCCACCTTCCCAAGCATGACGTCCCTCACCAAGTACTAGTCCCTCCTTGCAACATGTCCAAAGTAAGTCAGACAAAGCTTCAGAATCCTTGCCTCCAAGAAACAGCCTGATTTCACCCTCTCCAGTACAGACCTATTGTTCTTCTTGCACACAATGGTATATTCAATAATCCTCCCCAGCACTACAGCTCAAAGGCATCAATATCACCCCTAGCTATTGTCCAGTTTTCTGATAAATAGCAAGTAACTGTGAAGAACATGGCCCGGAGGCACACCTTAGGCTCCAGATTGACATTGTTGCTCTTCAGCACCCTGAAGAGGTCAGAGAACAGATTTTCCCAGTGCAATTTGTCTTCTAATTCCCTGGTTGCTGGTACCAAGAGTATTGACTGTGGAGCCAAGGAAACTGAAACTGTTAACACTCTCAATCTCTTCACCATCTATCATGATGCTGCCAATTGGCCCAATGGTGAGAATCCTTGTTTTCCTGTTGACTGTTGTTTGTTGTTGTTGTGTACCATCCAGTTAGAACCAACCCATAGCTGACCCTCCAAGCCAGTTTTATTGCAGAGCACTTTCTTATCAGCCACCAGAGCTCTTGAGAATCTTTGTTTTCTTGATGTTGAGCTTCAATCTATATTAAGGCTGCAATCCTTGACTTTCTGCAGCAAGTACTTCAGTTCCTCCTCAATTTCAGCAAGCAGGGTTGTGTCTTCTACATAACACAGGTTGTTGATGAATGAATCTTTCTCCAATTCTGATGCCACATTCCTCCTCACAGAGCCCAGCCTGGACATAGATTGAAAAGGTATGGAAATAGGACACATTGCTGGCATACACCCTTCCTGATTTTGAACCATGCAGTGTTTCCTTGCTTTGTTCTGAAGACTGCTTCTTGGTCCAAGTATAATTTTCGCATAAGCATAATCAAGTGTCCAGGGATTCCCAGTCTTCTCAGAGACAGCCACAATTTCTCTGATGTACACAGTGAGCATGACATGAGTGCTTAAACAGTTTTGGAGCTGAGTATGAAGGCAGAAGATTTCCAAACAGATTAAAAAGAATATACTAGAAATTAAAAAAAATACCTAAATTAAAAAGAATACTTAGAAATATATACAATAATCTGAGATTTGTGCACTAAATCTTCAGAACATGACCAAATAAAATTTAAAAACCTTCATCTGTGTTCTTGGATAGGAAGACTTACAGTAACTAAAATTCATAAAAATATCTAAATTGATGATATAGATTCAAGTAAATAATTTTTTAAATTATTTTTGTGTATACCGTCAAGTCAGATCTGACTGGTATAGGAGGAGATTGTCCTTCCTTCTCCAGCACAGCATCTCGTAATTCGAACTGCACGCCTCTAGGATTACAGTGCAGCTACTACTTGGCACTAGACCATCAGAGCTCGCCTCAACTGAATCATTTTAGAAAGTCATGCTACTTGTTTTAACAGTAATTTACAAACTGATCCTAAAATTCATACAGAAGATAAGGAAACTAGAAAGCCACAATGATCTTCAATAAGAACAATAATTTTGGAAGATTCACACAGCTTTACCTCAAATGTAACTACAAAGCTACAATTTAGGTTCTTCCTTTCTTTTGCTCATCATAACCTTTTTCCTAGCAAAATCTTTCTCCAAAGGATTGGTTCCCCTGACATAAAATGCATGGAGCCACCATGGGTTTTGGCTAAGAACACCTTTGCAATTGTTGCAGTATGAAGTCCATACATCACTATAGCCAAGAAAGAATCAGTTTTGGAAACAGCTAATTTCCCCCCCCCATTCATTCAGGAAATAAATCATAGGCACTAATGAATCAATAAAAGCTAACTACAACTTTGGACATTAAATAAACATCTGGTTCTTGAAAATACATTTAACTTTAAAACTTTATTTATTTAAAATAATTAATATATTATTAATATATCCTAAAATTCAGTTTAAAGTGAATATTTGATATTATTTAGAATATTTAAAAAGTTGTGAATCTAGAACAACTAAATATATTCACTACCTCAATAAGAAATATTATAGTCATTAACACATATTTCCCTATCTCTTCTTCCCCTCTGCCTCTGGAAAATATTAATCTACTTTCTGTATTTATAATTTGTCTTTAATATAGTCCACATAAATGAACGTCTTTGGAATTTGGTCTCTTTCTTTTAGTATAAAGTTTTCAAGCTTCATTTTTAAAAAATGGATCAATTACATTTCACTTTTGGCATGTAGCATGTTTTGTCCTTCAATCATCAGTTGATATAAATATAGTACCTACTTTGGAATTTTTATAAATAATGTTGTTGTGTCAAAGGTTTTTGTTTCTTTTTTTAATGTGAGAGGATATATATTTCAATTATCTTTGAAATGCTAAGAGATTTTTTGATTGATGAATACCGTAGCTTTACATTTAACTTTTTCATATAAAATATTAAATTGTTTTATAAAATGCATGCATAACTTAATATTCTCAAGATTAATGTGTGGGAGTTCCCAATTGTTCATACTCTTTCCCACACATGTCTTTTTAAAATATAGCAATCTGAATTTCTCCTTGAGGGAGATGATTTGGAAGCTTCCTCTCACATACTTTGGGCAGGTGGACGGGAGGGACCAATCTTTGGAGAAGAACATCATGCTCATAAGGGTAGAGGGATGATGGAGGAGAGGAAGACCCCAGATGAGATGAATTGATACAGTAACTGGGGCAATGTGGGTTGGTGTGTTGGAATCAGTGGGAGTGGCTCAGCACAGAGTAGGCTTAAGAGCTACTATACATAGGGTTGCTATGGGTCACAGGTAACACAACAGCACATAACAACAGTACAATAAGCATTTATTGAATTAACCAATGATAATTTGCATGTATGCTTGTACACATATACTTATCTCTCTTTTTTATGAAATTATAAATACATTAACAGCAAAGAGTTTTCTGTGTCTCATATATATCTGGACACATCATACATTGCCTAATGAATAGTGAGACTATGCTTGCCAAATGGAATGTAAATATTATTCACATTTTACAGCCTGCATTTTTCAACTGTGTATAATATTGGTACCTTTTAGGATAAAATACCATGTATTTTCATTCAAGCTGGAATTGCATTGGGAAAGTCAGCTGTCAGGGACTTCTCCAAAGTACTGAAGAGCAATGATATCAGACTGGAGACCAAGGTGTGTCTTATCCGGGCCATAGTCTTCACAATTGTGTGCTATGCATCAGAGAGCTGGACAGTGACTAGGGATGATAGAGAGAATTGATGCATTTGAGCTGAGGTGCTGGAGAATAGTGTTAAATATGCCATGGACTGCTAGGAGAACAAGCCGGTTTGTCCTGGAGAGGGTGAAACCAGGTTGCTCCTTCGAGACAAGGCTTCTGAAGCTTCATCTGACATATTTAGGACATGTTGCAAGAAGGGACCCATCCTTGGAGAGGGACATCATGTTTGGAAAAGTGAAAGGACAGTACAAGATAGGAAGACCTTCAATGAGATGAATCTATGCAGTGATTGGGGTAAAGGGAGTAGGTGTGTCAGAGACAATGTGGTTGGCACAGGATAGAGCAGCATTTAGGGCATTTGTGCATAGGGTCGCTATGACTCACAAGTGACTTAATGGCACATAACAACAACAACAACAATATGTAGTGAATTTTACAAATTTATCCTTACTTCCACCATATTCTTGATTCCAAGATGGAATGATTAAGTATATGTATCCAAATTAACATGAGAGGGACTGGAGAGCATTATGCTAAGTGAACTAACACAGTCTCATAAAGAAAAATCCTAGAGAAGATCATCATTGTAGAAAGAGTATGGGGGGGCTTAATCGTAGGGTCACACAATTTGATGGGTGGAGGGATGGATGGGGAAAAGAGAGGGGGAAGATCTGGTGTGGGAAACAATGTATATGAAATTAATGAGTTTTGTAAAGTATAAAATTATAAAAGAATATATATCCAAATGAAACATTACATTTAGTAGTAAGTTTCAGAAAGAAATTGTAGAGGACAATGTTCATTTCATAAGAATCTCAGAGCATTACCTGCAAAACCAGATTTACTGGTCTTACTGGAGAGCCTTCAATAAATGCAGGCCCACTAATGGCTGTCCAGTATCCCCATGTCTTTCTTATTTGCCATTTAGGTTTATAAAGTTGGAATTGACTTGATGGCAATAGTTTAGGTACTTTCTTCCAATTTTCTATTTGCTTCTGTTTACTTCAAATTGGTCTGAAGCCCTGAGAAATAATTTAATGGAATAAGTGTCTTTTCTCAAAATTTGTTTCTGCCTAGGTACTACTTGCAAAAAATATATATTGTAACATTAACATTTTTATTAGGTAATAACTAACAGCATCAAAAAATATGTTTGCTGTGATAGATAAAAGTCATCTGGTGAAAAGGATTATTATATTGTAAATACTATTACTAAGGATGGTTTTTATAATGTGGAGCTTTTCTGACATTTTCTGTGAAATATGAATAGGTTTTTCTGAAAGCCCATCAGGTAGTGAAAAATAAGAATACTTACATTATTTCTATAACCAAAGACATCATTTGATGACTAAGTAGTTTTCTAATTGGTTGTGTTATTTGTTTTATAACTACTGCCTCATAGTTTCACATTTAAAGAAAGACGTAAAAAAAGGAGAATAAAGGACAATTTAGATCTGAAAACCCACTTGAAGGTTAGCTAGGAGTCATTTTGGACTGAAAGGCACACAACACAACAAAGTAATGGATAGCACAGCTTTCGGTCCATAGTCCTTGGAGTACTATACTACTAAATCCAAGGTGGAACCCCTCATGCATTTAGAATCTATCGACTACATGAGAGAAAGGTGGATGGTCTCCTCCTCTGTTATTTACAGCAACAGAAGACTTGTGAGAAGGAGAGTTACAAGTTTGGTTCCAATTCTACAGCAGTCAATTTTGAGTCACAATGAGTAAGCCGTGATCCCCTCACTTTTATTTCAATGCACAATAATTTTCAAAATTATACTGAATCAACTTTGCAATAGAAATGACATAGCCCAGATTATATTGTCAATTCTTATAGCCAGTAGAAATGATGGTTCCAGGCTGGTGACTGAATGCAATTTGCTTATATTCCTCTGTTGTAAACTGATAATGTTGGCATAGCCAATTTCTGGAACCTTCAACTCTGTGATTCCACGATATCATAGTAACTTCACTTTGATACATCTACTGACAAACCTAAGTTAAAATGTGTCATGTAGATAGATAGGTAGATAGGTAGATAGATAGATAGATAGATAGATAGATAGATAGATAGATAGATAGATAGAAGATATAGATATAGTGGAAAAAGAACATTGTTTTATGCAGAATAGGTTTAAAAAGATACAATAAACCACATCTAAATTGCCTATCTCATTTGGTGAAGAAGATGGAGCTTTAGCAACAAACATTTGCAGACGTAACATAACTAATGCTTCACTATAATACTTCCATGATTAAGCATGCTTGTCTTTGCCTGTTCTGGTCTTAGTTAAGCCCCCAGATAGTTCCCATATGCCGACGTTTATCCTGAGAGAGTGCAATTGATTATTTGAATTGACTGTCCCTATACCAAGGTGCCTAAATGAGCAAGAGGTTATAATTATTAAAAGAATTTATTCTCTGAAAGCCTGCCTTGAACTTAGCATTTTATTGAGTGTTCAGAAGGTAGTAAGGCAATGTCATGTTCAGCCCACTGGGTAGAAGGGAAATGAATAGAGGCAATGAAAATTCCAATGAGAACAATAAAGTAGGTTATCCTACTTGCATTCAATTTGAAGAAACAATTTTGACATCAACAGATTGCTTCTCTGGCTCTAGTATCTCAATTAATTACTGTTCCAAATTTCTAGCTTGAACACGTAATATGTGCTGTGAACTTATTTGACTCAGAGAATATCTATAATAAATATGAAGGATATAGTCTTTATTACATGTCTTAACTGTCTTGTTCATTGCTGTCAGTGTCCATTGGAATTTTAAAACATAAATCACTTTGCAGTTACACTCTTTTCATCAACTCTGATTAAAAATTCACACATAGAACATCTTTCACAATATGACTCTTGCTTACTTTCTTTGTCTTGTCTTACATTCTCTTATCTCATGGGTTCTATTAGATCTCTACAATCAACCCCAAATTTGACATTCAATTTCTTTTTTCAATTTTGATTTTTGCATGCGTATATTGATTTTTTATATTTCCAGTCACCCTAGCAGACTTTCTTTACATAGTCCTTGTTTGATCTTCAAAGATTAAAAGTGAAATATGAAGTCCTTTAGAAGACCTAAGACCCACAACCCAAGACAGATAATTCATCATTATTTTCCTGTAGGAGACTGTTCTTCTGTCTACTGAAAAGAGTTGTTGTTGTTGTTGTTATGTGCCATCGAGTCGTTTCCGACTCATAGCGACCCTATGCACAACAGCCCTAAACCCTGTTCTATCCTGCACCAACGGCACCACCTCTGACACACCCATCCCTATTACCCCAGTCACCTAATCAATCCATCTCATAGAGGGTCTTCCCCTCTTGCGCTGTCCCTCCACCCTCCCAAGCATGATGTCCCTCTCCAAGTCCAAAGTATGTCAGACGAAGCCCCAGAATCCTTGCCTCCAAGGAGTAGCTTGGTTTAATCCTCTCCAAGATTAATCTGCTTGTTTTCCTGGCAGTCCATGGTACATTCAGTACCCTTCTCCAGCACCAC
>NW_006399779.1:17401216-17402558 GCF_000299155.1 Elephantulus edwardii
TGGAGGTCCTCCTCAGTTTCAGCAAGCAGGGCTGTGTCATCTGCATAATGGAGATTGTTAATAGATCTTCCACCAATCCTGATGCCACAATCAATCAAATGAATGTCTTACCAGTTTAGAGTCAATGGAAGTATCTGAATACACAAATTATCAACAAATCATGCTATTTTGTTATATGACTTCATTATACAGTCAAAGTAGAGTTAAAGGTCTTGGTCTAAAATAAAGCATCAATAGGTAAATCATACCAGATTGTCTGACAGTAATTTAAATGCTTTGCATTTGAGTGTCCTTTCAACTCATCCTGGAGAAAATTAGTCATGGGAGGTGGGGGAAAATTACATTTAAAAATGTTTCAGTGAAAGGAATACTTGTGAGTCCTGAGACATATAATTGCTTAGCATCATGAAATTTATTTTATTTTTTTTTTTTTGGAGGAATTCAAGGGAAGAAGACAAGGAAGTGAAATGCCTCCATTTCTTGAATATCTAATCAGTGAAGGGCCACTCCTTTACCACAGAGGTGATTGTCTGACTTTTTCCTGCAGAGCAGCTGGTGGATTCAAACTACCTGGGAGGAACCACCTTTGGGGTCATCAGGACTAAAAGTGAGAACTTCATTTGCAGAATAAAATTCAAACTTCTCTGTTCCAATAAATTAAAATTCACAAAGTGAACAACATTTAGTTCGAAATAGTGTACTTGGTCCAACTGATTTATCTATTAATTCGAAAAAATTTCATCCTACTGCAACTTGAAAAAGAAAGGGAAAAAATAAATCGCTTGTGAACAGATTACTGACAATATATATACTTTTACTTAATTCACAATAAAACTATATGCATATATTTTTATTGTGACTCATTTCCCTAAAACTTTACATCACAAATTGACTTTCCATTCAAGCATTCATACACATTGTTTTGTACAATTCATTATAATCTCCATTTTGTAACAGAACTCTCCCAATTTCTCCATTTGATTGTTATTTCCACTCATCATTCTAAACTCTTTCTCCTTACCTTACCTATGAGCTTTGTTGCTGTCAAGTCAATTACATGTCATGCCCTCCAGTCCTTTGCAACTCATAGCGACCCTGTGTACAACAGCCCTAAACCCTGCTCTATCCTGTGCCAATTGCACTGCCTCTGACACACCCATCCCGATTACCCCAGTCATGGAATCAATCCATCTCATAGAGGGTCTTCCCCTCTTGTGCTGTCCCTCCACCCTCCCAAGCATGATGACCCTCTCCAAGGACCTGTCCCACCTTGCATCATGTCCAAAGTATGTCAGACGAAGCCTCAGAATTGTTGCCTCTAAGGAGTAGAGGGTTTAACCCT
>NW_006399779.1:17402918-17410816 GCF_000299155.1 Elephantulus edwardii
GATGCTACCAATTGGTCCAGTGGTGAGAATCTTTGTCTTCTTGACATTGAGCCTCAGTCCATACTGAAGGCTGCAGTCCTTGACCCTCTGCAGCAAGTCATAGAGACCCTAAAAACAGCAGACCTACACCTTCTCTCCCTTTTCCTTCCCAACATCTCTGGTATACTTGAGCCCATCGTTACTACAGTGACTCTGCCAATCCATCTCCTTGAGGGGCTTCCTTTGTTTTGCTGATCTTCCATCTTTACAAATGGGGTGGCCTTCTCCAAGAACTGGCCTCTCCTAGCAACATGCCTATAATATGTGTGGTGAAATTTCACCATCCTTGACTTTAAAGAGCACCCTGGCTACACTTTCTCCAAGACATATTTATTTGTTCCTTTGGTAATCTATAGGATATCCAACACTCTTCTCAAACATTAGAACTCAAAAGCACCAATTCTTCTGTCATCCTTAGTCATTATTCAACTTTTAGATGAATAACAATTGAAAGGGCCTTGACTTGCATCAGATGCACTTTAGTCTTTAGATGAACATCATTGCTTCTTAATATCTTAGAGTGGTCCTTTACAGAAGACTTCCCTAATGCTCTAGATCTCCTGTGTCCTGACTGTTGGTACCAAGGGCATTGACTGTGAATCCAAGTAAGATGAAATCAGGGACAACTTCAGTCTTCTCTCCGTGTATCATGACGTTGCACCTTGATCCATTAGTGAGGTTTTTTGTCTTCTTAATCTTGAGGTGTGACTCATGTTGAAGGCTGTAGTCTTTGATCTTCTGCAACAAATGTTTAAGTCCTCTTCTCTTTCTTCAGCAAGGTTGAGCCATATTATAACTCAGATTATGAGTTTTATTCTTGGGCAAATGCCATTCTTTTGCTCTTTTGTGGTTTATTGGTTTTAAGACTATCTCTTTGAAATTATCATTCACATTAAACAAGCTTAGCCTTAGAAATAAGTTCTCAGCTGACTAATAGACCGAGTCTCAGAGATTCAGCAGGACTCAAGAAAGTCCCTATAAGTTCAGTAAGCCTGGCCATTTTTCTTATGATTTTGAACTTTGTTCTACATTTCTCTCCCACTTGAAGCAAAATTCTCTTCTCTGGACTCTTTCAAAGTGATCAGCACTTATAGCTTGGCACCATCTAGTTCTTCTAGTCTCCAGATCAAGAGACACAAATACATTTTGGACTAATTGCGTCTTTGCTTCTCTCTTCTTTGTTCTAGACAGAAGAGACTAGTAATTTCATAAAAGGCGGTTGCTCAGAAGCCTTTAAAAATTAAAAAAATCTCATAATCACGATTAACTAGAGTAGGATGTACAGCATTGCTGTGGGCAATGCATGCCAAATGACCTTCATATCTTTGAGATTGTGGTTGTGAAATCCTGTGACTATTGATTCATCCCCTTAGTTTGTTAGAGTTAAGATGTGTATGTGATTTTTATATTATTTTGCCTCCTGTTGATTATGTGTAGCTATATTTGCAGCACAAACACATATATGTATAGAAAGGCTTTCATGTCTATATACAAGGGTATGTAGATAGATATGGAAGAAACGAACCAGCTTTGATACAAACTTCTCTTAATTTTAAATTATAACATGTTTTCTTGATTTGTTCAGACAAAAGTTTGTTGATCTGGTTATAGGTTTTGCATAAGTGCAATTAAATGTTCTGGGATTCCTACTTTTCTTAATACTAGCCACAATTTGTTTTTATTTACACAGGTGTGTATATATATATATATATGCCATTGAGCTAAGTGCTAAGTATAATGTGACAAGAAGTTCTGTATAGTTATAGGATTCATTGAATACATTGTAATAGGATGTATTAAATATCGGGCTACTGGATATATGAGGAGGAGAAAGCGAATCTTCATGAAGTACAATCCTGAAGTAGACAGTGCATGCCCTAAAAACCACTATAGGATTAAAGAGGGAAGGTAATGAAAATAATATGTTTGGTAGCAAGATAATACTGAACAGAAGAAGTTATGGTAAAACATTTTCTCTTTAGATGTTGTTAGATTATAGAAAAAGAAGGTAAATAACTGGAATATATCCCAGAAACTGACAGCTCTGATTTTTTTAAAAATAAAAGGAATAAGAAAGTCATGGACACACACACATATAAATACCCAGAACCAATAGAACAGACACAGAGCTGCCAGGTAATTTCATTTCTGCTGAATGAAAAATATGAAAGTAATGACAACAGTTGTTGGAAAACTTTTTTTTTTAATGTGTGAAGTCAATTTAATTTGTTCTAAAAGCTTCAATTTTAAAGTACTTAGAGTTGGATAAAAATAAAATCTTAAGATCAAAACAGTGATATCAAAACATCTACCAGCTTTATGTGACTAAGAAAGCTGGTAGCAAAAGCTTTTTTAAATGCTGAATGTTCTATAGATGCCAAACACAAAGCAGAGAAAGACTCTATTGTCACTATAGTTGCTTGACTGCAAAAATCTGTTGTTTCTATGAGGTGCAGTCAAGTCAAAACCAAATCATAGCAAGATTATTGACTGAAGTAAACAATGCTTGGTTTTGTCTCATGCTCAAAATTATTTCTATCTTTTCATCTATTGGTGAAGCCGATATTTCAATCAGTAAGATTTTCTTCCTCATTTTCACTGACTTTTCAAACCTTCAGGCCTTATCCAGGCCTTGGCCCCATCTGATCAAGTGTTATTGGAGCTCTGGTGTCTTACTGGTAAGGAATCGCACCACCAACCAGAAGGCATGTGGTTCAAGTCCACCAGTAGCTCTGCAGGAGAAATATGGGTGATCTCTTCCTGTTTGATTTACTGCTATGACAGTAAAATAGTGCCTTAAAATAATAATAAAGTATCAGTGATAGTGCCTTTAAAATAATAAAGCATTAAGGAGCAATGGTGTAGTCTTAAAAATAAAGGTGTATCTGATTCAATTCATAGTCTTTTCAGTTACATGCCACGTATCTGAGAGTTGGACAGTTACTAAAGATGACCTCTGAGTTGTGATGTTGGACAAGAGTACTGAATACGTCATGGACTGCCACAAAACAAACCGGTCTTATGGAAAGTGGAATAAGTGTGCTCCTTGGAGGCAAGGATGGTGAAGCTTTATCTCACATATATTGGGCTTATTGTTTGGAGGGAACGGTCTTTGCAAAAGAACATGATGCTTGGTGTGTGGAGGGTCAGCAGAAGAGAAGCAGACCCTCATCAAGATGGATTGACACAGTAACTGCAACAATGAGCTCAAGTGTATCAGAGACGTTGAGGTTGGCACAAGATAGAGCAAAGTTCAGATCCATTGTTCTAGGCTATGAGTTGTAGTTGATTCAATGCTATCTAATAACAACAATAACATGCCAAAGGTTTGTAAGAAGTGTCTTTCTTGCCAGTCTCCATTGTAAGGAGTCTTTTGCTTGTACTTCAAAAAGAATGTATTTCTTCTTCTGGAAATCCATAATAATTTCCGTTTTCTTTACCAGAATTATAATTCAAAGATATTAATTCTTCTTCCAGTATCCTTATTCATTGTCTGGTTTCCAGACGCACATGAAATGAATGAAACCACAATTGCATTGTTTAGTCAGGCTCATCTGTTTATTCCTCCAAAGTGACATCTTTGAGTTTTGGGGTTTTTTTTTTAGTTTAAGGGTTTGGTGGCTTTTTAGGTTTTAGGTTTGTTTGTTTTTTTGTTTGGTTTTTTTCTTTTTTAAATCTTTATGGTAAATCTGCAATTATAATGTGTTGCTAAAGTCTAAAGATACAAATTTTAAGAATGATACACAGACAAAAAATTAAATGATTCACTAGTCAGTAGCATAATTTCTAGCATACAAGTTTATGTCTTTTTTATAGCCTCTTGCTATTTTCATGAAATAATTATGACATCTACTACAGAGTTGCAGAAAATATAAACAATACCTCTGAGCAACTTGGTCTTTTTGTTAAATGCTATTGAATTAGCTCCAACTCATAACTGCCCTGTGTTCAACAAAAGCAAACACTGCCTGATTTTGTGTCATTGCCAAAGTCATTGCTGTGCTTAATTCTATTGTTATGGCTACTGTACCAATACATCTGTCTGAACATCTTCCTCATCCTTCATCAGCCTTTCATCTGCTTTACCAAATAAGATGCCTTTTCCCAGGGAATAAATTCTTCTGATAACTGCCCAAAATATGTGACAATTTTGGCATATTAGAGTAACTAGAGTATTTTCTTTTATTTGTTGTTTTTGTTATGTGCCATCGAGTCATTTGCAACTCATAGCTACCCAGAAACTGAAGAACAAATTCAAACCTAGAGTTGCTATAATCAAGGATGCTTTAGGCAGAATGTTACATGATCCAGGAGGTATCAAAAGAAGATGGAAGGAATATACTGAGTCATTGCATCAAAAGGAATTGGCAGATAGAGAAGAATTCAATGAAATAACATTTGAGCAAGAGACGATGGTGATGAAGGAAGAAGTTCAAGCTGCTTTGAAGGAAACAGCAAGACATAAGGCCCCCGGAATAGATGGTATACCAATTGATATAGTTCATCTAAGAGATGCTCTCATGGATGTGCTCACCAAGTGCGCCAAGAAATCTGGAGAAGAACCACTTGGCCAACTGACTGGAAGAGATCTATATTTGTTCTCATTCCAAAGAATGGTGACCCAACTGAGTGTGGAAACTAAAGAACAATATCATTGATTTCACATGTAAGCAAAATTCTACTGAAGATTATCCAAAAACGACTGGAACAGTACATCAACAGAGAACTGCCAGAAGTCCATTCTTTTATTTAGAAGGTATTATATTTTATGATGTTGTTGCATATCATTGGGTCCAAAACTGACCCGTAGCTGATCCTCCAGCAGGTTTTCAGAGGTGATTAACTCCATTGGAGGAGACAGCACACCTTTATCCAGTAGAGCAGCTAGTATATTCAAATCACGTGTCTTCAGGTTTGCCAGGAAGTTTCTTAAAAGCAGGCAACCAATATACTAATTATGCTGTTGTTATGAGTCATTGAGTTGGGAGCAATTTATTACTGACCCACTAGTCAGTTTTCAGAGTCTGTATATCACACCAGAGACATTTCCCATATTCCCCTCCCCCTACCACCCAGTGCAGCTGGTGAACTCATTCCACTTGCCTTTGAGTTGGCAGCACAACTCCTTAAAACCAGAGCAACCTTAATAATTTTGGTTTGCCATTCATGGATCATAAAGAAAACCATGCTTTATATTTATGTAGCAAAATCTAGTACAGTTTCTACACTAAACTGAAATGGAATGTCTTGGCAGCTGTTTTATGTGACTAAAGGGAAACTGTGTCACAAATGGGCTGGTGGTAATAACAAAACCTCTATGTTAGACTTAGTAGATTAATTTAGTGGAGTGGCAGGATACAAGATAAATATACAGAAATCGTATTTCTCAACATCAACAAAGAAAACATGGCAAAAGAAAGTCAGAAGACAATACTTTTTACAACAGCCAACCACAAGGCGATTATTTGGGAATAAATCTAATTAGATACAGAAAAGACCTTTGTAGGGGAAACTATAAGACCCTTCAGCAACAATAAGAGACCAAAACAAATGGGAAAATATTCCCTGTTCATGGTTAGGAAGACACAATATAGTGAAAATTATAATCCTACAAAAAGCAATCTACATGTTCAAAACAGTCCAATACAAATATCAAACTCTTTTTTCAAAGAGAGAGAAAATGTACTTGGCAGGATTATGGGAAAAGGAAAGAAATTCCAAACAAGCAAAGCTTTTCTGAAAAATAAAAACAAAGTGACAGGCATAGCACTCCTTAATCAAAACCTACTATACAGCCGTGTTGTTATTGTTGTTAGGTGCCATCAAGTCGTAGACGACTCAATCACCCTATGAAAGAACAGCCTGAGCACTATTCCTACATAGAGTTGCTGGAGACAAGCCATTGTGGAAGTGGATGCCGCTCATGCTTCCAGGCCCTACACGGCCATACTAACCAACATAACATCATACTGGGACAATGAGAGAAACATAGACCAATGGAATAAAATTGAAAATCCAGAAACCAACCTATCTATTTATAATCAATTGGTATTTGACATGAAACAAAACTTATTAAAGGGGGAAATGACAAACTCTTCAACAAATGATGCTGTTTAGACTGGACGTATACATGCAGAGAGCTGAAGAAGGCTTCTCACAAGCTACACAAAAATCAGCTCAAAGTAGATCCTACACCAAGGAGTAAAATCCAAAATCATAAGTACCATAAGATACAAAATGAAACTGAACTCAGACCCGAGTCTATGGCCTAATAGGCTTGCAAATATAGTCAGAAATGCACAACTGGGGGTGATAAAATTGACAAACTAACTTCCTAAAAATCAACTCCCTATGTACATCAAAACATTTTCCAGTAACATGAAAAGGAAACCTACATACTGGGAAAAAACCATTTTGCACTGGCATTTCAGACAATGGTCTCATAACAAAAGTTTACAGAATATTTAGGGCATTAACAAGAAGATTACTCACAACTTAATTACAAAATGGTCCATAGACATAAGAAGACCTTTCATCCTCTTGGAGATATTTTAGCCAATAGGGTAAAAAGGGAAGCCACAGGTCGGGAACAAAATATTTGGTAATGACATATCTGATAAGGGAATTATATCCAGAATTTAAAATACTCGAGCACCACAACAAGATAAGCATAAATAACCCAAATGAAAAATGAGCACAAGATATGAACAGACACTTCACCATAGAAGATATTCAGATGGCGAACACACACATGAAGAAATGTTCAAAATCCCTAGATCTGAGAGAGATGCAAATCAAAACAATTATAAGATATCATCTCACCCCAGGAAGAATAGCAAAATTTAACAGAACACTAAACAACAAATGCTGGTGAGGTTGTGGAGAAACTGGAACCCTTACCTTATTCATTGTTGGTAGGAGTA
The DNA here is from genome assembly GCF_000299155.1 of Elephantulus edwardii. Classification (NCBI taxonomy): domain Eukaryota; kingdom Metazoa; phylum Chordata; class Mammalia; order Macroscelidea; family Macroscelididae; genus Elephantulus; species Elephantulus edwardii. The sequence continues at coordinate 17,409,881 of NW_006399779.1, forward strand.
TAAAATGATGCAGCCACTATGGAAAGCTGTGTGGCCTTTTCTCAAAATGCTGGAAATGGAAATACCATTTGACACAGCAATTCCACCACTGGGAATATACCCCAAAGAGAACAGAACTGCCACCACACAGATATATGCTCACCCATGTTTATTGTGGCTTTGTTTAAATAGCAAAGAGTTGGAAACAACCCAAGTGCCCATCAACAAACAAATAGACAGAGAAGCTGTGGTATATTCACACAATGGAATAATATACTGCATTGAAAAACAAGGAGCTCATCAAATATTAAACAGAATGGGTGACCTTGGAGGACATTATGCTGAGTGAAATATCTCAGTTGCAAAACTACAAATAAGGCTTAGTGCCAATGTTGTAAAGCAGGACTGACATTGGAGTTGGGGGAAAACAAAGAGGGGATAAATAACATATACTATATTGACACAGATAAGGGAGACAACCATTTAGGAGGAATATATGGTTGGGTATTGTTGTCATGACAAGAGTCTAGAAAGAAAGCTGCATAGTGGAGTGGACTGGGGAGAGGAGACTGGGTAATAGTGAAAGAACTTTTTTTTCTGGTCAAAGAGAAAAGAAAACTTGGGGAAGAGGTTAGCAGAGGGGAAAGGGTGCAACAATTAATGAATGGAAATAAAAAAAAATAACGTTGTTGTTGTTGTAATGTGCCGTTGAGTGACTTGCGACTCATAGCTACCCTGTGTACAACAGCTCTAAACTCTGCCCTGTCCTGTGCCAATAGCACTGTTTCTGACACTCCCATCCCAACTATCCCAGCCACTGAATCAATCCACCTCATAGAGGGCCTTCCCCTCCTGCGCTGTCCCCCCCCCACTCCCAAGCATGATGTCCTTCTCCAAGGACCGCTCTCTCCTCACAACATGTCCAAAGTATGTTAGACGGAGCCTCAGAATCCTTGT
>NW_006399779.1:17410916-17413193 GCF_000299155.1 Elephantulus edwardii
AAAAACCCCAAAACCTTTCCAAAAGGAAGATATTTGTATGGCCTACAAACATACGAAGAAAAACTCAAAATTTTGGTAATCAGAGAGATGTAAATCAAAGTAACCATGAAGTTCTACCTCACTCTAATAGCAGTAGCAAAGATTAACAAGACAGAAAGCAATAAATGTTGGCATGTATGTGGAGAGATTGGAACTCTCATGCACTGCTGATGGAACTGTAAAAAAAAAATAGTGCAATTCTCTTGAAGGCAATTTGGCATGTCCTCAAAAACCTGAACGTAGAAATCACCTATGACCCAGCTATTGTACTGCTAGAAATTAATTCATGAAAATGAGAACTGTGACATACAAAAAAATAAAATATGTAGAGCTATGTTCATAACAGTACTACTCACAAAAGCAAGAAAATGGGAAACAACCTAAATGCACAACAAATGAATGAGAAACTGTCATATTCACACAATGGAATGCTTTGCAACACTAAGGGAAGGGACAATGATTTTGTAAAATACTATTTAACACAGGAGAGTCTAGAGAGCATTGTACTGAGTTAACGAAGTCTCATAAAGAAAAAATTATTGTATGAAACAATTATTGTAAAAATAGAAGGACAACTAGTAAGATATGTATAAATGTCTAGATGGGGAAAGGGAAAGGGGGAAGAGGTAGGAAAAAGGGTAAACGTAGAAATCACTAGGATAATAGAACATAGTGAGTGGATGGGGGTCTGTGTGAAGGAATACAAAAAATTTAATCAGAAGAATTCAAAAATCTGGGAAATAATTGTCATATATTAATAGTAATTAATGATATAAAATACAGTGTACATGAATGTATGAAATACGATATAAAACAGATTATATAATCTTGATACCACATTCTTCTTTACACAGTCCAGGATCTTGATTTGATTGTTCATCACACAGTTTGAATTGGTCTGCTTGTTTGTTCTGTTTTATTTTGCTTTGTCTCTTTAAGTGGATGACCAGTCCCACTTCTTAAGTTGTCTGAGTCTGCAGCTCTGCTGAAAGTTGTATGCTGAGTAAACCGTAATGAATATGAATGACAATGTAAATGAATTATTGTGTGCAAAAAAATAAAAAAAAATTACAAAATAGAAGGATGAGATATAGATATTGGTGGTTAACTGTGAAGAGCCAGGAATTCTACTCACAGTGGCATCCATCCCCCCAAAAAGAAAACAAAGATCCTCCCTCCTAGGCCAAGTGAAAGTATCTGATAGATGAATAAAAGATTGACGTCATTACCAATTTCATCTTACTCAGATTCACAACCAACACTCTTGACCACAACAGTCAAGAAATCAAAAGATGAGTTGCATTGAGAAAATCTGCTGTCAAGAGTGCTAAAGAGCAATGATGTCAGTTCACAGACTAAGGTGTTCTACAGTCTTCTCAATTGCTAGAAATTAAGGTGTCAGGTCATCATCTTCTCAATTGCTTGCTAGGCATCTGAGAGCTGGACAATGAATAAGTATGACATAAGAAGAACTTATGCCTTTGAGTTACAGTGTTGGAGAAGAGTATTGAAAATACAGACTGAAAAAAAAAAAGCCCAACAAATAGGTTTGTGCTGGAGATAGTGAAAACAGGTTGCTCCTTGGGAACAGGGATTTTTAAGCTCTCACGTATTATGGGCATGCTGTTAGAAGGGACCAGTCCTTGGAAAAGGACATAATACTTAGAAAGGCAGAGAGTCAGTGCAGGGGAGGAAGATCTAGGATTAAATGAAACAGGTACTGAGGTGAAAGAATCAGGTGTGTTGGAGAAAGTGGTTGGCTCAGGTTAGAGTAAGATTCAGAATCATTGTTCCTTGGGTCAGTATGAATTGTCATTGACTACAGGGCACATAACAACAACAACATGGCATGTCTTTCATGATCCTTTTACTTTGGATTTGTTTTTTTATATTGAAATGAGTTTCTTGAAGACAAGATATAATCTGATTTTTTATTTGTTTGTTGACAAGATATAATCTTGTATTTCTGGTTGTTGTCTTCCTTGTGTCTTTATTTTTTAATCCACATTAAAAGCCTCTCTTTTAATCAGTGTTTTTAGACAGTGCTTTTACATTTAAAGTGACTTTTGAGTTAGGAGATTACTATCTATTGAGTTTGTACCTGTTTTATATTTTTGTATGCTTTTTCCTAGTTTCTTTTTAAAATTTACATTTCCCATTTTATCTTCTTTTATTAATATATTGTAGAGGATAATAATTTTCTTCATTATTTTGTTGTTGTTGTTGTTATGTGCCATC
>NW_006399779.1:17414241-17434087 GCF_000299155.1 Elephantulus edwardii
TGGCACAGTAGGGTCAGCTTTAGGACCTCAGCAATTGATCAATAGTATCAATCCATCACCATTCAATAGGAGAAAGACAAGGTGGTTTACTGCTGAAAAACGTGTCAGACCTACAAACCCTCTGCTACTTCTCTTCTAGCCTATAGGGTCTTCATGACTTTGGTTCAATTCATTGCCAGTGCTTCAGGTATTATTTACTTTAACAAACATATTTTTATTAGCTAAAGTAAGAGAAAAATATTTTCTTTTATTTTCATTCATTTTTTTTCTTTCATCTTCCTTATGTTATGTAGATATGAATTTAGTCTCTATTCTCTTAATCACTTGTATTCTTCCTAACAATTTTCTTTTAATATGTCCTGCAAGGACAGTCTACTGGAGATGAAATCCTTCATTGTTCAAATACGATTTTTATTTGCATTTTATTTTGAAGTTTAATTTAGCTATACAGGGTGTTCTAAGTAGGCAGAGTGGGGTTTTTTTTCTTCTTTTCTTTAAAAATTTTATTCTAAGTATTATCATCCCTTAGAATACAAGGAGCCTATGAATAAATTTTAATACAATCTCAATGATTTATTTTTCTTATAATTATTCTTTCCTAGACTCAGAAAGAAGTGTTAAGCTCACTTAAATTTTAACCAAATGTTCTTTACAATAATTTTTACCATTTCAGCAGCTTATTCAAATGTCCTTACCCATCATTTCTTTCTGTTACCACCATCAAATATTGTGGTCCTACAATCATATTTATAGTATCAATACCACCTAATGTAGAAACAGTCTTCAAATTGCATAGACACACCATTGCACTATTTAAAAACAAATTTCACTATGTAGCTTTAATTTTAATATGTATTTTTAAAACATATTTAATTTAAACTTGATAGGCTTTTCAAAAGAACAAAGATAGCATATTGTCCTCCCAAATAAAATTTGATGAGTTAATTATAAATTTTCAAATATATATCATACATGACTTTTAGGATTTTAATCTCCTTAAGCCACTTGCTTTTCAACTTATTTTTATTGTCTTTTGGTTTAAAATCTTCATGCCCATCGAATTGTTTTGCTACGATAAATGCGATAAAGCAATGCTTTCAAGTTGTATAGCTTCTAATGAAATTTACTAAAAAACCCAGATAAACCTACTCCATGCCTCTAAATATCACGTCAGCAAGCATTGCTTCTATGATTGTTGTTGAGCATCTTCAAAATTAAAGAAGCAAGTTGCTGCGACAGAGAATTCAATTTTCTTATGATGTACTTCTTCCTCAGAAAAGTTAGTTCTTATAGATTGATGAAACTTTATATTAATGTTTTAATTACAGCATCAAAAAGTAAAATACTGTTTTGCCAAATGCCATAGGTTAGTTATGCTTCAACTAATACAATGTATACCTAATGTAATATTACATTTTAGAATCATCTGGGAAACTCTAAAATGCTCAGTCGCCTGCATCTTAGTGTCTGTGATTCTGATTGAATTGAATTGAGGTATACTTGAGCATCTGAGCAATATTAACAGTTCTCTAGGAGATTTCTATGTAAAGCTTAAGAAGGGCTCTTATAACATCTTTAACTAGAAAATATAGGGTGTGCCATTTTCCCTAACGTTGATTGTCTTAGGTTCCTAGTACTATTGTAACAGTTATACCAGAAGTAGATTACTTTTACAAAAAGAATTGATTTTTCTCAGAATTTACAAGGCTACAGGAGCTCTGAGTCTTAGGCCAAAAGGAGTTATACTTCTAATTCAAAGGCAATGGTTCTCTGGAAGTTCAAATCCCCTCAGTGGCTCAGCGAGATAAAGATGGAAAGTCTCCTGTGTCATTTACAGCCTCCAAAAATGCACTAGAGGACCAGCTACAACTTGATTCCAACTATAAACCAATAAGTTTGAGGGGTGTTTTATTTTGTTGATTTAGTTGACTTGTTTTGTGTATGTATGTGGTTTGGTTTTGTGTTTTTCGAAGAGTCTGCAATTTTGAATTTAGGGTTCCTTTTAGAAGGGAAACCTTTCTCCTCCTATCAGACATGGAAGAAAGCCTTTGTCTCTTCAGCCTCCAGTTGCTTTGAGACTTCCACAGGACATGTCATCTAACCTTCCTCAACACAGATTTTCCATCATTTGTTTCCTATTTTATCTTTTAATTTGTAAGAAATTGACCCAAACAGCACTCAAAACAAATGCTACCTTTTTAATATAACAAAGACAACTCATTCCAAAAGAAGATGATAAACAAAGATAGAAATCTGCAACACACATTTTGGGATAAAATAATTAAGTTCTTAAGACCAGGATATTATTTTTCTTTGTAACTATAATAAAGTTTCACAAATGGAGTGAATTAAAACAACACAAATCTGTCATTATACTTGCTAGAATAATTGGATAGTATTGGGAAGGTAGTCCATAGAAAGCTGTGCTTCTGACCCAGAGGAGGCTCTAATTCAACAATGACACTGAAGAAGAAAGATAGGCAGTCTTTCCCATTAGAATCCACAACCCTAAATACCAGGTATACAGCCACAGTGTTGTGGGCAAGAGTCAGAGGGCTGCTTTCCTTCTTGGAAGTCTGTTTCCTTAATTTTTCTAATTTATATAAACAACCCTTGGAGAGGGACATCATGCTTGGGAGGGTGGAGGGACAGCACAGGAGAGGAAGGCCCTCTATGAGATGGATTGATTCAGTGACAGGGATAATTGGGGTAGGAGTGTCAGAGATAGTGGATTGGAACAGGACAGAGCAGAGTTTAGGGCTGTTGCACATAGGGTCGCTATGAGTCGCAGGCGACTCGAAGACACATAACCACAACAATGTCATATAAAAAACCCACAGACCTCCATTAAGATATCTGTCCTTCACATCCAAAAACTTCTCCAGTAGGGTAAAAAGGGAAGCCACTGACTGGGAAAAAGTATTCAGTAATATCATATCAGATAAGGGACTTATATCCAGAATTTATGAAATACTTGAGCACCACAATAAGATAAAGGTAAATAATCCAATAGAAAAATGGGCACAGGATATGAACAGGCATTTCACCGAAGACGACATTCAGATGGCTAACAAACACATGAAGAAATGCTCAAAATCCCTAGCCCTAAGAGAGATGCAAATTAAAACAACTATGAGATATCATTTCACCCCAGTCAAAATAGCAAAATTTAACAGAACAGCAAGCAACAAATGCTGGTGAGGCTGTGGAGAAACTGGAACCCTGATTCACTGTTGGTGGGAGTGTAAAATGGTGCAACCCCTGTGGAAAGCAGTATGGCGCTTTCTCAAAAAGTTGCAAATAGAGATACCATTTGACCCAGCAATTCCACTACTGGGAATATACCCTGAAGAGACCATAGCTGACATCCAAGCAGATATATGCACACCCATGTTTATTGCAGCTTTGTTCACAATAGCAAGGAGTTGGAAACAACCTAAGTGTCCATCAACAAACGAATGGCTAGAGAAGCTGTGGTATATTCGCACAATGGAATACTATGCTGCATTAAAAAACAAGGAACTCATGCAATATGATTCAAAATGGTTGACTCTGGAGAACATTATGCTGAGTGAAATATCCCAGTCACAAAAGGACAAATATTACATGATGCCACTGTTGTAGAATGAGACTGTCCTTGGGGTTGGGGAGAGACTGAGTAAGATGGGTTCAATAATGTATACTGCACTGAAACAGAGGAGGGAGAAAACTGTTTAAAAGAGATATATAACTAGGTATTTCTGTCATCACAGGAGACTAGAGCGAGGGCTACATGGTGGAGGGGACCTGGGGGAGGGTTTGTAAAACAATGAAAGAATCTTTTCTTTTACTTTTCCATAATTTTTGGACTCATGTACTTATAACTTGTTAGTCAAAGTTGTGTCTTCTAGGTTGCAACACCCCCATGATACATCTTCAAGGATATGAACATGTACGGCCAAGCACAATCAATAAGAGTGCATCTAAATTCCAAAATCAATCTCCATAATAGTCTATGTGTTTCCTACTGCCAAAGGGGCCCTTTAGAGTAGTGAGAGAAGATCTTCACCCTGAAACCCACAGCGTCCCTTTTCAGCAGGAAGTAGCTAAGAGAATACGCCATCCCCTTTTCCTTATGACTCAGGGTGAAGTCTCTCTCAGGGAGGAGTGATAGGGAATGGCAAAGGACACACTGACAAAGAAGATTAATCAGAACTGGCTTTGACAAGCACTGTGGCATTTGGACAAGAACAAACTGGGAGGAGGGTAGAGAGAATAGTGCAACAATGAATGAATGGAAACCCGAAATCTCTGTAAATGTTTAGGAAAATTAATAAAATATAGAAAAAAAAAAGATATCTGTCCTTGATGCTAACAATGGTGAGGCAAGATTAAACAAAGCAATATTTCCCCCTCAGGCTACCAATTTTCTACTTCTCTACAACTTAAAATATTTTTCCACTTTTAAAGATTAATGTGATTATATTGAGACTACCTGAAAACTCCAGAATCGTTTCCTCATTGAAGGTCTTTAACCTCAATCACATCTACAAAGGCTACCTAAGGTATTCTACTTCCCAAGCTTAGTGTGTGGGATTTTGGGAGGCTTATTCTGCTTACTGCATTCAGAATACATGATTCTTAAAATAAATTGGAGGGCTCTCAGTAGAATCTCTTGACATTACATCTATTAGCCAATTGAAATATGTTGATTTTATGCCCCTATAACTCTGAGCTCCACGTCTAAAAGAGTAGGAGAAATATTTCAAAGGGAGTGACAACCAGCCTAGATTGTATTAGTAACTGAACTTGCTCACAGATTTTTCCCGATTCTCCATTTTGTAGAAAAAGCAGAAATTGACATTTCAATTTTGGTTTGACTGATTACCTTTACCACTAAGGGAAATAGGCTTTTGGTTACACCGAGGGGAACTGGAAGGAATGTGAATGAGACAAAAAGTCACCTGGAAAACTAATGAAAACTACTTAGCTTTCCCAGACAAGATCAACCAGAACTTATTTCCCTTGGGAGTCCAGAACTGGGTGAGCCATACAGCAAATATGATGGCAAGCTGTGGTGTTGATTGAACACATTATGAAGAGAAGAAATCAGAAACAGCAAATGCAAATTAAGCTATTCCACAGTGCCAGTTTTAGAAAGGACAGCTATCCCATCTCCTTGCTCTCCATATCTTAGTATATGGAAAGTTCATACATAGTTTCATTTTCAATACATAGTTTAACTTTTCTTTTACTTTCTTCTCTCACATTCTTTCAAGGGAGCTCTTGTGGCTTAGTGTCAAGAAGATGAAGGTGTGCAATTCCAATCTACTAGCTGGTACACAACAACAAATGTTCTTTCATATAAGTACTTTCACTGTGATTAAATTTTAAATTTAGAATATAGGTTAAAGAATATTGAAGGGAAATTAGAGCATTTTAAGTTTGGTATTATTGAGTAGCTGATGGTTTTGTGCTTTATATGTTAAACTGCTAAACAAAGGGCTGGCAATTGGAAAATGCCCATCACTAAGAGAGAAAGATGGAAATTATAGTCCCATAGCCCAATGGAGGACCATTTTGATTCAAGATTGACTTGGTGGAAATTGGTTTGGTTTGATTTAGTTTTTGATGCTCATTTCTAAATTTAAGTTTGGATTTGAAATAGTAATTGTTGGACTTTAGATTGTATCCTTGTAGAATGACTTGTGATTGTCTTATTACAAAATTAGTAAATTCTGTAGAGAAGTCTTAGATAGATAGATAGATATAAATATATATCTGTAACAAGAATACGTACACATTGTACATTGTGAAAGTCATTGAGCTGACTCTAATGCATAGAGAGGCATATTACCAACCACAGAAACCAAACGTATGGTTGTGAGAAGGGTAGGAGAGATCCAAACCTTGCCATCCATATGCAGCACAAAGGGTGGTAAATGATCTTAGTGTATCCAAAAATAACCTCCTGTTCTAGGTTTTTAGTCATCAAGGTATAATAAAAATTCAGGGTCCTTTAAAGAGGAAAGGAAGATCATAAATGATGGCTTTGACAAAAAATAAGTTTATTTACTCAAAGTTTAGAAGGTCCGGCTTCCACATTCAGAACTGCAGATCAAGGGGAAATTTTCAACTGAGTGTTGAGTCTCAAAAAAGTTGTTGGCTGTGAAAGAAACTCTTCATCTTTTCTGAAGTTTTGCCTTTGGGCAATCTTCCTGTGGCTTGGTAGGCCTCTTTCTCTGTCTCCACTTCCTAATTATTTAATCTCTTTTGTATTTCAGAAGAGTTGACTCAGAATGCACTGTTCAGGAATTCTAACTCATTAACATAAAAATGGCTTGGATTTTAAGACACAAATTAGTCTTAACAATATCTGACACACAGTGAATGTTGTTGTTGTTGTTGATTGCCTCTGAGTCCAGCAAGACTCATAAGGTCCTATGAACAAAAGGCTTGCAGCCCCTCTACAACTATTGACATTTATCAAAGTTCATAGAGTTTCTGGAGGCAAGTTGTTTCCTGCTTCCAAACCTGTTATAGAATGTTATTGGCCTAGTTGAAATGTTATTGGCTGAGTTGCTTGCAATTCATAGTGACCCTCTGTACAGCAGCCTGGAACCCTTCCCTGTCCTGAGCAAGTCTCACTAATTCTGACACACCTACCCCGATCCCCGCAGTCACTGTATCAAACCATCTCCTCCAGGGGTCTCTCTCTCCTGCACTGTTCATCCACACTTCTAAGCATGATTTCCTTCTCCAAGGTCCGATCTCTTCTGGCCACATGCCCAAAGTGTGTGAGACAGAGCTTCAAAATCCTAGCCTCCAAGGAGAGATTTGGTTTCACCCTTTCCAAAACAGATCTATTTGTTTCCTTGAATGTCCATGGCTTGGCAGTTCAAGAAACTTCTCCAGCACCACAACTCGAAGGCATAGAATCTTCTTCTGTCACCCTTAGTCATTTTCCAACTTTCTGAAGCATAACAAATAATTGAGAAGACCATGGCCTGGTTTAGGTGCACCTTTGTATCTAGCCTGACATTGTTGCTCTTCAGCACCCTGGAAAGGTCCACGACAGCAGATTTTCTCAATGTAATTTGTCTTTTGATTTCTTGACTACTGGTGTTAAGAGTTTTGACTGTAGATCCGAGCAAGCTGTCATTGCTAACAACCTCAATCTCTTCTCCATCTGTTATGGTGCCGCCAATTGGAATGCAGTATATATTTAAATACTTAGATGGATACTTCATATCAATCTAACTCTTAGTGTCTTTGAGTCATAAGAGACTCATAGCTGACCATTTAGTGGATTTTCAGAGATTGTAAATGGAAATTTCCATATATATATATATATATATATATATATATAAACCAGGAGCTGCTAGTGAATTCTCACTGCCAGAATGTTGCCACTCTTGGGTTACCAGAGCAACTTCCTAAGGACTACATACACCACAAGAGCTCCCATTAATGTTCCAAATTGATATTTATATGTACAATCTAGAAAAAGGAAAAATTTGTATTCTTTTGTTGTTCTTGTTGTTGTTATTGTTGTAGTTCTGCTGAGATTTTGTGTCTGTGTGGGTGTGTATTTCTCTAGTTACATATGAACGAGCTCTAGTGGTCTACTGGGTAAGAAGTTGTGCTGCCAACCCAAAGGCACACAATTCAAACTCACCAGCTTCTCTGGAGGAAAAAGGTGGGCAATATCCTCCTAGGTGATTTGCAGCTCCTGAAAACATGCTTTCTAGTCAAGTTATGAGTTGCTTTCAATTCCAAGACACATAATAAGTCTTATATGGCATATTATATACTTCATCTTAGCTTTTATGTTCCTAAGAATTTCTCTTAGGACAAATTCTCTTAGGTTTAAAATTCACACACACACACACACACACACACACACACACACATACACACACATCACTTTCTTGCTCATTGCTGTCAAGTTGATTCAGACACACAGTGACTCTCCATCAGGTTGCTAGGGCTACAAAGGACCATCTTTGTCTCCCAGAACCACTGCTGGATTCCCACTATCAGAGAGTCACAGCCTTTGGCTTAGCTCAACGCTGTACGGGCTATGCCACCAGAGAAACACTATATACCTCACCCCACACCCCATGTAAGGGATTGAATTGGGTTTCCAAAAGATATGACACTGTCTGAATCATGATTCTGAATGTTTTGGCAGTCATATAAAGACATAATCAGCCAGTGATATGATCTGATGTCATCATTCAATCAGCTGTAAGGACTTGTTGTTGTTGTTGTTGTTCTGTACTGTCAAGTCATCATCTACCTGTAACTGACCTTCCATGGGATTTTTAAAGGCAGTAACCATTCAGGAGGAGATTATCCATCTTTCTTCTGTGGAGCAGGTGGTAGCTTTGAACTTCATGCCTTTGGGTTGCCAGTGCAACTTTTTACCACTAGGCCATCACGGCTCCCTGCTCAGGCTGGTTTAATCTGATATCACTCTCTCCTCAAACTTGCTTTGAAACTAGATTTTCCTTGTGGCGCATCTTTTATCTTATATGAGATAAAAGAAAAGAGACAGCAGGACTTGTCCTTCAAGAAGATAAAAGGGCCAGGAGTAGGGTGTTTCCTTTGAACTTGGAGTCTTTGCACCAAGAATATGCTACATTCAGGGAAAGATTGATGCTGAGATACATAGTCATCTCCACATAACAATGAGCCCAGAAATACTGAATGGAGACAAGGACTTTCTTCCAGATCAGAGAGAGAGAAAAAAATGGAAGAATAAATTTCTTTCTCTGAAAGCCATCCACTTAAGGTATTTCTGGTATAACTGTATTAGGTAGCTACAAAACTGTATGAAGGTAAAAAAGTCCTATTAGTAGCATTTGAAGTTTTACAGTAGCTGCCCCTTGCCAGGGAGTATTAAGTGAATAAGGAATTCACCAGTCACATTCATAAATTATCCTGCTAAATATGTTACCAGAAGTAAGCTAAATGAACATTTTAGGAATATCTATAAAAATTTAAGACCAGGAGCAGAGTAATTTTCTCAGCCTGTTTAGTAGTCAGAAGTGAAATAAATCTTGCAAGATAAATTTTATCAACTTATTATTTTATTTTGCACAGCATAGAATCCAAGTTAGTATACTCCTTCTTGACTATATCATGCCTTCTGTTCTTGTCATTATGTGCCATCAAGTCACCTGTGACTCATAGCGACCTTATGCAAAACAGCCCTAAACCCTGCTCTATCCTGTGTCAATCTCTTTGTCTCTGACACATCTACCCCTATTACCCTAGTCACTGAGTCAATCCATCTCATTGAGTGTCTTCCTCTCCTGCGCTGTCCCTTCACGCTCCCTAGCATGACGTCCATCTCCAAGGACTGATCCTGCCTTGCAAAATGCTCAAAGTATTTAAGACAGAGCTTTAAAATTCCTGCCTCCAAGGAGCAGATTGGCTTCACCCTCTCCAGCATTAAATTGTTTGTTCTCCTAGCAGTCCATGGTATATTCAATACTCTTCTCCAGCACCAAAGCTCAAAGGCATCACTTCTATCATCCCTAGTCATTGTCCAGCTCTCTGATGCATAGCATATAACTGCAAAGACCCTGGCCTATATCAGACACACCTTAGTCACCAGACTGACATCGTTGTTCCTCAGTACCTTGAAGAGGTCTCTGATAGCAGACTTTCCCAGTGCAATTTGTCTTTTAAATTCCTGGCTGCTGATGGATCTTAGCTGAAAACAGAGAGTACCAGAGGAATGTCTATCTGTGTTTCATTGACTATACAAAGGCATTTGACTTTGGATCACATCAAACTGCGGCTAACTTTGAGAAGAATGGAAATGTCAGAACACTTGATTGTGCTTACATGAAACTTATACTTGAACCAGGAGGCAGTCATCAGAACAAACCAAGGAAATATTGCATGGTTCAAAATTGGGAAGGGTGTGTTTCAAGGATGTGTCCTATCTCCATATCTTTTCAATCTATATGCAGAAAGGATTATCCAGGAGACTGGGCTCTATGAGGGAAAGTGGCATCAGGATTGGAGGTAAATTTATCAATACTCTGTGTTATGCAGATGACACAACCCTGCTTGCTGAAATTGAGGCGCTTGAAGCGCTTGCTGCAGAAGCACAGGAACTGCAGTCTTCAGTATGGATTGAAGCTCAACATCAAGAAAACAATGATTCTCACTACTGGGCTGATCGGCAGCATCATGATAGATGGTGAAGTGATTGAGATTATTGACAACTTCAGTTTGTTTGGCTCTACAATCAACAACCCTAGGTCATATAATATAGAATTTTTTAAGACATTAACCTTATATTCTAAATGTTATAGCATTACTAATTCTGCAGAATAAGAAAAAAAATATAATTTCTCTGAAATACAGCTGTATGAAAAAAATCAGAAGAAAGAAAGCAGCCCTGATGAGGAATGTTCTATATCCTGGAAAACCATCTCTTTCCCCATTTAATAGCTCACATACAACACAAACAACCTTCAAGAGCTCAAGTGGAGAAATGTGACCATTATTTAGAAGATTCCTTTCAGAATTTTAAACCATTAATCATTATGCTATCCAAATGAGAGTGATTACAAGCATGTCAACTGTTAATAAAACAAATAACCTGCCCTTCCTTCTATAAAAATCAATATACTATAACAGTGGTAGGATGAATGTGTTGGTCCATTTAGGAGAATTATTCACAGGCATAATCCAGGGCCCAGTCTAAAGTGCTTTAAGGGATTAATTTCAGTTTAATTTAAGGAAGAATTTGAAATCAAACTTCCAAAGATGATAATTATAGCTTAAGAAGATGATGAATCTTAATCTCGGATATTCTAGCTAGTTGAGAGAATGGTTTGGCAAATGAGTTTTGTCAGGAGGATTTAAATGCCAAATCATGAATACAAGCAATTTAAGATCAGATTAACAAGTTTATGAAGTATCCAGTTTGATGGAACTTAGTTTTTAAACTCATTGTTTAATTAACGTCCAAGGTAACTCAATAATATTGGAGGTAATTTTCAGCTTGACGAACTCAAACACTCAGCATTTAACTCTATGTTTTCAAATGTGTCTGTTCATTTACGTCAAGTCAGCTCCTACTCATAATGACCCCGTACAATATGAAGCCGTCTGAATCTGAACCCCACCCTCACAACCTCTGTAGTGCTTAAGCCCATCTTTGCAGTCATGTTTCTCCATCAGGTTGAGAGTCTGCCTGTCTTAGGAAGACCCTCTATTTCCAAACACGATGCCTTCCACAGCAACTACCCCCTCTTGATCACATTTGTGAACTACGGTGAGATGAAATCTCACCATCCTTAATGTTAAGGAACACTAGCCTGACTTCTTCCAAAGTGTATTTCTTGGTTCTTTTGGCAGCCCATGTTTTATTTTCGATTCCTTGTCAGCAGCACAATTCAACAGCATAAATTCTTCAGTCTTCCCTTTCCGCTGTACAACATCACATGCGTATGAAGCTGTTGAAAATACCAGGACTTGGGTTGGGCACACCTTCGTTTTTAAAGTGACATCCTCGCAATTATGTCTAGCTCAATCATGTCAGAAGCTCAACCAATAATTCAATTCCTGACGTATTTAAAATAATCGCAAAAGAGCTTACCTAAATGAAAAGACTGATAATTTACACTAATCAGTTACAGGCAGTCAGTCCCAAAATGCCTGCAACTGATAATTGATTTCACCACCTAACTCTGATAACACAGGAAATAAAATTACTTACCCTATTTGTTTTCTACTTTCCAAACATGTACGAAAAGGATTCTTGTCTTAAGAAGGTCTCGGATGCTTTTTTGAACACTTCTCAATTGCTAAAAATCCTGTTCTTCTTTTTTTTTTTTTATCAGTGTTTATACAGAACTTGGACTTCCATTCATTCATTGTTGTACAATTTCCCCCTGCCCAACACCCCCAGTTCGCTTTTCTCTTAGAAAAAAAATAAAATAATTCATTGTTGTAAAACTGCTGCTCTTGATGTAATGGTTGATGCATTGACAATCCTGCCAATCTCCCTTTACCAAAGGATACAGTGAAGACCCAGGAGCCTATAGTTTAATAGGAGAGAGAAATCATTGAAATACTAGATTTGTGCAAGTCAGTGAAAAACTTGCTGGGTGGGTGTGGGTTCCCGCTTTCAGATTGTGTAAAAGCCTGCCAGGTCTACTTTCAGAAATCAAAAGATAAATCAACAAGTAAAAGAACACATAATAAAATAAGGACACATTTGGTGCCAAAGAGTTCCGTCTGAGGTATTCAATATTCTTCAGCCAAGTCTTTTCTTACAGAATCTTTATCATAGAATTAAAATTACAAATTATCATCAGAACAATGTTATACCTTAGGCCCACTTACTAACAAGTTCTTTGAAAATGTTGGCTAAATCATCAGTGAAAATTGAAAATAAAGCCAAACAGTAAAACCAATGTGGTATACAGATGAAGAACTAGAAGTAAACCATTTCACATGCCATCTTCAAGCTGAGTAGCTGAATGATCTATTTTACGTCAGTTTCCTCTTCTTTTTTTAATTTAAAATTTTTATTTTATTTTATTATTTTTGTGTGAGTGTACCGTCAAATCAGATCTGACTGGTACAGGAGGAGATTGTCCCTCCTTCCCCGGCAGAGCATCTGGTGGATTCAAACCGTGCGCCTCTGGGATTGTAGTTGCAGCTCCTTGCCACTAGGCCACCAGAGCTCCCCTCAGTTTCCTCTTCTGCAACACGAGGATAATTGTGCCTTTCTTTTGGGGTTGCTGTGACAATGAATATTTAGGTATAGATAAAGGGTGCTTGCCACCTAAGCTCTGTGAGCTTTTGTTGCTGCTGCTGTTGTTATTCAAAGTCTGATTCCTGGTCTGGAACAGAAATACCTTAGGTTGCTCAGAGATCCATGAATTAACCTGTAGACAATTAAGCCAATCGGAAGCAGGAGTGGCATCCCCTTCTTAAGCAGCATACCTCTGGAAACTATGAACTTTGATAAATGACGGTAGTTATAGAAAGGCTTCAGGCCTTCTCTTCTTAGGGTCTCTATGAGTCGTGCTCAACTCTATAGCAATCAACAACAACAACAGCATATGTGGTTTGACTTTTCCCTCTTGAACCCTATGGGAATAGCAGGAACTTATCTCATTAGGTTATTGAGAAGTTTGCATTTTTAATAGACACAAAGTACTTAGAGAAGTGTCTGGCACTTGATAATCATGCAATGTGTTAACTATTGTTTTCATATTACTGAGTAATATTTTGCAATCAGAAATTAGGTGCCTCTTTTATTTCCACAGACTTCCTACGGAGGAATTACAACTCTCCATCTTTTTGTTTTGCTTGACGTTTGTCATGAAACGTTTGGGGTTTATATTAATTCCCTAAGGCTGCTCTAATTCAGTGCCAAATACTGGGTGCCATATAAGAACAAAAATTTATTGCTTTACAGAACTAAAGGCTGTGAATATAAAACCAGAGTGTCAGTTCTGTTGAATTTTTCTGAAAACTCTAAGAAAGGGTTTGTTCCTTGTTCTCATAGTTTCTGAGACAACTGGCCATTCCTGATCCTTTTGACTGGTACATGCATCATCATCAACCTCTTCATCTCTCTTTATCAGTTACCCACTGTACATATTTTCCTCTTTCATATAAAACACAGCATATAATGGATTATGGACCACTCTACCCATGCTAACTCCACTTGTTTGTCAATTTGCTCTGCTGGGGTGCCTTGCATCTTGCTGTGATGCTGGTGGTTTTAGCATCAGTATTTGAAACGTCCACAAGGTTACTCATAGCATACAACTTTCAGCAGAGCTGCAGACTCAGACAAATTAAGAGGTAGGACTTGTTATCCACTTAAAGAGACAGAGCAAAATAAAACAGAACAAACAAGCAGACCTGTTCAAACTGTGCGATGAACAATCAAATCAAGATCCTGGACTGTGTGAAGAAAAATGTGGTATCAATATTAGAAAAATATCTCATCAATAATCTATATTTTTTGATACAGAGGATACAGGTTCCCTTGCAGACAATGAAGTGTTTTAAGTACTAAATAAAGAAGATGAAAGATTACAGCCTTCAATAGAGTTGCTATATCAACACTGATAAAATAAAAATCCTCACAAGTGGACCATATTAGATGAAAATATTGGAATGACCAAGATTTAAATTTTCACTTGGATCTCTAATCAACACTCACGGTGGCAGCAGTAAAAATCACATGATGTTTTGCATTGAGCAAATATGTTTTAAAGGAAGTTTTGAAAAGAAAGAGAGGAAGAATGTTAGTTTACAAAGGAAGGTACACCTGATCGAGGATATGATATATTTAATGATTGAAAATTTGATAATAAATAAGGAAGATTGGGGTATATTTGATGACTTTTAACTGTGCTGTTGTAGAAGAGTATCGAGTTTCCTACGGAAATGTTGAACAAACAAACAAATCTGCCTTGTTGTTGTTGATTGCCTTCAGGTTGAGGATGCCCTCTGAACAAAAGGCCTGAAGCCCCCCTACAAATATTGACATGTATCAAAGTTCATAGAGTTTCCGGATTTATTTATAAATCTGCCTTAAAGGAAGTATAATCAGGATGTTCATGAAAAGCATAATGTATCTTGCATAATTTGGGGTTATTGCCAAGAGGCACTAGTTTTTCAAAGAAGACATAGTATTGGGAAACGTGGAGGGTTTCTGAAAGAAAGGATAACCCTGAAAGCAATGGATTAGCCATTAACCAAGAAAGCAGAAATCACAGGGTTAGATAGGTCCTTACCAAATAATGTTCTCAATTAAATCTGTGAGATTTAAGCCCCAAGTTCTCTGCTGTCAGATCTGGTAGAAAATATGTATTTCCTCAAGACTGCTTGCTCTGATCTTCATGACCATATATCATTGACGCTAAAATTATTAAGATGTTACAAGATGTTACAATTTGCATGACCTTATAATTGACGTTACTGTTATAAAGAATTTTAGAAAGAAAGTGGAAAATAGTTTCTTTGAATATATCTAAAAGCGGTAAATCAAGAGAAGTACCCAATTTCCAACAAACAGTAATGAATGCCAGTAGTGACTTAGACTAATAAATGCTGTTTTTGTTATTTGTTAGGTGCCGTCAAGCACGACTTATAGCAACCCTGTGAACAAAAGATCTGAATCCTGTTCTTTTTGAAAAGGAAAAGAAAAATTTTCATTGGTACACAATCCCTCCCCCAAGTCCACTCCACTTTGTAGTCTTCATTCTGGACTCCTGTCATGGCAATTATACCTAAGCATACATCTCTTTTAAATCATTCTTTCCCTCATCTGTTTCAATGCAGTATACATTTTTTAATGCCCTCTTTCTCAGTCTCACCTCAACCCCTATGTCAGTTCCATTTCACAACAGTGTCCCTATGAAGTATTTGTCCTTTTATTACTGAGATATTTAAGCCAGCATAATGTCCTCCAGGGTCACCCTTTTGTATAATATTTCATGAATTCTTTGTTTTTCAATGCAGCGTAGTATTCCATTGTGTGAATACACCACAGTTTCTCTATCCATTCATTTGCTGATGGGCGCTTGGTTGTTTCCAACTCATTGCTATTGTGAACAAAGCCACAGTAAACATGGGTGTGCATATATCAGCTTGGGTGGTTGTTCTGGTTTCTTTAGAGTAAATTCCCAGTAGTGGAATTGCTTGATCAAATGGTATTTCTATTTGCAACTTTTTGAGAAAGCACCCTACAGCCTTCCATAGTGGCTGCACCATTTTACACTCCCACCAACATGACTAAGGGTTCCAGTTTCTCCACAACCTTATCAGCATTTGTTGTTTGCTGTTCTGTTAAATTTTGCTATTCTTACTGGGGTAAGATGATATCTCATAATTGTTTTGATTTGCATCTCTCTTAGAGCTAGGGATTTTGAACATTTCTTCATGTGTTTGCTGTCCATCTGAATGTCTTCTTTGGTGAAGTATCTGTTCATATCCTGTGCCCATTTCTCAGTTGGGTTATTTACCTTTATCTTGTTGTGATGTACTTTCATTTCTTAGATTGTAATAATTTGTTTTGACAATCTAACAAAATTTCAGAGATTAAGAAAATCTTTTCTTAAAACCAAATTATTTGAATGTTAGGAGGTAAAATAGAAAGTTTCTGATTCTCATATCTAAAAAACTCAAACTTGTCTTTAATGTAGTTTCCTTATCATTTTACTATCTTCAAAAGAATGTTTCATAGTATAAATAAAGGATGTTGATAGGTGAAATCAGTAACAGTAACTAGGTTCCTTTACGTGTACCTTTAAAAAGAAAATTTATGGATGGTAATTATTTTTTAAAAACTTTATGTTTCATTGTTAGTCATTTGTAAAGATAGACGGATTCAATGATGTGGAAATTCGAATAAGCTAAAAGCTAAATGTTGTATAATGAGAAAAAATGTGCTATTTCTGGCATCAAACTGAATGACAATATTGATAAGTCAAAACATTTCAAATTTTTAATCATAAATCAATAGTTACTTCTTGATACTGTCAAATAAAGATAACACACAGTCTTGTTTTAATTTTTAAACGTTTGCTTCTGAAAAGCAACAAGTGAGTTGGCAATAAGCCAACTCACTTGTTGTTATGTGTCATCAAGTTACCTGTGACTCATAGCAACCCTATATACAATAGCTCTGAACTCTGTCCTGTCTAGAGCCAATCTCACCATCTCAAAATCACCTGTTCCCATTACTCTAGTTACTGTGTCAGTCTTTCTCATCCAGGCTCTTCCTCTCCTGCACTATCCATCCACCTTTCCAAGATTGATTTTCTTTCCAAGGACTGCTACCTCCTGGCAACATACCCAAAGATGAAGAAACACTCAAAATCACTGTCAATCAGGGAGATGCAAATCAAAACTACAATGAGAGACCATCTCATTCCAGTAACAGTGGCATAATTTAATAGGCGAGTGAATAATAAGTGTTGGAAAGGATGTAGCAAGACAGGAACTCTTATACATTGCTTGTGGGATTGTAAAATAGTACCACCCCTTTGGAAGGCAATTTGAAATTTCCCCAAAAAGATGAACTGGAAATTTCATGTCATCCAGCTATTCCACTGCTTGGAATAAACACACGCTGAGAAAATTAGAATTGAGGCATTAATGGAGACTTTTACATCAATGTTCATAGTAGAGTTATTAACCATCACTAGAACATGGAAACAGCCCAGATGTCCAACTACAATGGATGGATTGAGAAATTATGGTACATTCACACAATGGAATACTATACTGAATGCAGGAGTAATGATTTTGTAAACTACTACCTAACTGAGGAGGAACTGGAGAGCATTTTTCTGAGTGAACTAAATCAGTACTATAAGGACAAATACTGTATAAAACCATTATTGAGGAATAAGAAAAAGGATCCAAGGTGGAGGAGTGGATACAGAAGGGTGAGGATGGGTGGTGAAGGGGGGTTAATCATAGGGTTGTACAATCTGATGGGGAGAGAGTTGAAGGAAATGGGAAAGATCCAGTGAGAAAAACAATGTATTCAAACTTTATAAATAAACCAGTATAGTACTCGCTTCGGCAGCACATATACTAAAATTGGAATGATACAGAGAAGATTAGCATGGCCCCTGCTCAAGGATGACATGCAAATTCGTGAAGCGTTCCATATTTTCGAACCTGAAATTAACCAGTCTGTAACGAAGGCTAACTCCTAACTCCTTTCACCTACAAATTTCGTCTTTGGATACAATGCTAAGTCGATAGTCCTTTCGGAGGGACTGTTTAAAAAGAGGCAGGGAGAAGAAAAGAAAAACAAACAAACAAAAACAACCAAAAAAACAAAAAAAAACCCCAGTATAAAGCTAAGAAGAAAAAAAACACACTGAAGATGATCAAATGAAACACAATGGCAATATAATGAACACCATGAAAACAATTCACTTTGCTTCAAGGGAAGCACTTTAGGAAATTAGGATCAGAAGCATAAGAATGCAAAATTGCCTCTATGGAATATCAGTGCTTAACTCAGTAATGACTTATTGATTCTGTGTTGACTTAGAATATAGAAAGAAGGAAAATACTGCTTAGAAAGTCCTTTGAAAATATGAAGACAATTCCATGTTTAGTTTCCTAATGTTAGTCCTGAATATTAGAAAAAAAGAGTTGTAAATTTCTATACTCAAGTGAATTTCTTTAAGTGTATGGATATTTTATAATCTGTTTTATTCCTTTAAAATATATAATCTAATTTATAACAATTAAGGGGAAAAGATTTATTTCAATTATAAATACTGCATACGACCTTTATTATAGAATGAGTATGAGGATCCAAGGGGGGTGAGGGGAGCTTAATTATAGGGTCACACAATTTGATGGGTGGAGAGGGGATGGATAAAGGAAAAGGGAACGATTCAGTGTGAAAAACAATGTGTATGCACTTTGGACATGTTGTAAGGAGGGACAGGTCCTTGGAGAGGGACATCATGCTTGGGAGGGTGGAGGGACAATGCAGAAGGGGAAGGCCCTCTATGAGGTGGATTGATTCAGTGACTCGGGTAATCGGGATGGGTGTATCAGAGACAGTACGACTGGCACAGGACAGAGTGGAGTTTAGGGCTGTCATACATAGGGTCGCTATGAGTCGCAAGTGACTCGATGGCACATGACAACAACAACAACAACAACAACAACAACATGCACTTTATGAACTTTGTAAGTTAACCATTATTGAAAAAAATCAAACCTAATTTTTCCTTATGTTTAGTATTTGTAGAATTTAAAAATAGATATTTTCTAACAGTCTTCTTGAAAATGTATTAGATATACCAGGGAGCATAGTTTGAATTAGAAATGATGAAGGATGTAGTAGTAAGAAGAAGAAATTAATCTTTAAAGGGCTAAAAAGTAATCACCATATGCTTACAGCTTCTATTTTTCTTATCTAACACTCAGCTAATTAGTATTTTTAAATGCTTCCTCACATTTTCTTAAAGAAAGAATATACCACCATATTTGTGTCTCCAGGCTGCTTTTTAACACCCAGTTAAAAATGTAAACTAATTGTATTGCAAATTAGAAGAAAGTCCTACAGCCTTAATTCCTGTTGGCATATGCTGGTGCATTGAACAAACTGTATATTATTTTATAAATATAAACTCTTAGAAGTACTCACAACTCTACAAAATTTATCTATTCTTCAATCTGTAGTTTTTCTTTACTTCATTTTACTGTTTGATTCACTGAAAAAAAATAGTTGTTGGAAATACACACAGCCTTCTGTGCTGGTGAAATCTGTGGTGAAAGAGTAAGCATTCTCGGCTTTTCAATCTTGAATTTCTGAGTCATTTCTCTGAAGGAGCATGGGAGTGAGGAGCGATCTGCCTCCGACTTGATGTGATCAAAATAATTCATTTGCTCCTTTGATCGTCTTATTTCAGGGTTCTTTTTTTGTGATGATCTAGTACCACCTACTCTGGTTAATATAAGATTCAAAGACATTATAAAGTGCCATTTTGCCATCCAACCAGACTGTCATCTAAATGTGAAAGTACACGAAAAGTATCTATGAGCATTTAGACTGAAAACATCTCCGAAATGGGAACTCGTTTTGAAAACAGTCTCGGAGGATGTTTTCACATAGATCATTAAGTATAAGTAGTAGCTAAAGAAAATATTGGATGAAAGGATGATCGAAGAACCTGTGAAGGTTTCTTGTTATCCAAATGACTTCTGTTCTAAAGAAAGCAACTAAATCCATGACAGCCCTGAAAACATACTTACAACAATGCCATGCAAGCTGGTTCTATTAACTATATTCTTACAAATTACAGAGATTGGAGTGTAATTAATCTTTGGG
>NW_006399779.1:17434194-17445512 GCF_000299155.1 Elephantulus edwardii
ATATAAATTAAGAACAATAACTGAGAGAAAAACAAGGCTGATTTTTAAGACAGAAGAAAATTGGATCTAGAAATCAATAACAGCAATGAAATGTAACAATTTTCACGAGTTCAGATAGTCCATACTTCCAGCTGAGTATACATTAACATATTTGAAAGCTAAAATGTGTGTAAAAAGGAAATCTCTATTTTCCACTAAAGGACCTTGTTGATTGTAGAGGGTTTGGGAGACTTGTGGAAAAGCCAGACGGTCTGTCTGGTCCAATTCTAGCCCTCACAGGTTCATTATATTTAACATGTTGCCACAAAAGATGGCAAATGTGTGCCTAAGCATGGTCGTCAATTTTAAAAAGTGTGTGGCAATTCAACAACAGCAACAAAAATTTGAACCTTGAGTTGTTTCTAACTCAGAGTGATGCCACATGTGTCAGAGTTGAATTGTCCTCCACAGGATTTTTGGAGAAAAGCTCTCAGAGTGTATTTAAAAGCAGGTTGCCTTAGCAATGTACCAGTGGCTCTGTGGCGGTAGCACAATAATTTCCCAAGCTAATGCCTCAGAAACCTGATTCCTTCACTCTGAATGGACCTAATGGCAGTGAGTTTGGAATTTGAGTTTCCTGAACAAAAACAAAACAAAACAAAAATTCAAAGATTTTTTTCCCGAGTACCCTTGAGGGGACTGAAACCTCCAATGTTTTAGATAGAAGCCTAACTTAGTAATAATCTGTGCTACCTAAGAACTACTTGAAATAAGACAATACCTATAAATGTAAGAATTGAGTCCCATTATGTTGTTGTTGTTATGTATTGTTGAGTTGCTTGTGTTGTGTACAACAGCTTTGAACCTTGCTCTATCCTGTGCAAACTATATTGTCTCTGACACACCTACCCCAAAACTATGTCAGAGATTCAAAATCCAAGGAGCATCCTGGTTTCACCCACTCAAGGTAAAACCTTTTTGTTCTCCTAGAAGTCCATGAAATATTCAATACTCTTCTTCAACACCGTAACTAGTCCAAATTTACAGATTCATGACCCTTGAAGAAACCTGAGAATTAATCAGAGTATTATTTGCCAATGTTTAACCACTTTATTCTCAGATTTTACTCTAAACTTTTTTATTCTACTAAATCTATCAAGATTCCTACCTGCAATTGTAACAACTTTGTCTTCTGGTTTTTATTCTCACTTGTTTTCAGGTTGCTGTCCTCAGCTCCACCTCTGTCTTTGGCTGTTATCAGTAACTTCCTCCTACTGCAAGAATTATCACTTACAACACACTAGACCAAGAAAGGGAATTCCATTCCCACACGTATGGCAAAACACTAAGATTTAGTGAATACACGTGAGCTTTTGTGTCCTGAAGCATTGTGAAAGAAGACTAGATGCCTTTGAATTGTGGTATTGGAGAAGAGTGCTGGATATACCACTGAGTGGCAAAAGAACAAGCACTTATGTCTTGGAGGAAATGAAGTCAGAGTTTTCTGTAAAAGCAAAGCAAAGCTTCTTCTGACATAATTTATGCATGTTGCTAGGAGAGGTTATTCCTTGGAGAGGGACATCATGGTTGGAAAGGTGGAGAGACAGCCAAGAAGAGGAAGACCTTCAACCAGGTGGTATGACACAGTGGCTGCAACAATGAGCATAAGCATGTCAGAGACTGTGAGGACGGCACAAGCTTCATGTTTGTTTTTCATAGGGTTGCTATAATAACAACAACAACATCAACAACAGTGTGTTATATGTTGGACCGCTAGCTGAAAACATTGTTTTAAACCTTCCCTCTGCTTCATACAGGGAAATGGACAATCTTCCTGTAAAGGTTTACAGTCTTGAGAACCGATTGGAAGCACTCCATCCTAAGAATGCATATGATGATAAGAGGTCAGTTGTGGTTTTAAAGGTGTAATTGTGGTGAATTTTCCTCAAGTATATTTAAGACTCACAATAGGCACATATGCCATAGTAGAAGTGTCTTGAGGGATTTCTAGAGTGTATCACTAGGTCTTTCTGACAGCAAGTGCATGGGTTGATTGAAACCACTAGCTTTTTGATTAGCAAATAAGTTCTAGATTTTTGGTTAGCAAATAGGTTCTTAACCTTTGTGCCACTAAATTCCATATTAAAACAAAACTAAACCACCAAAAAAAAAAAACCAACCCACAAAACAACACAACAATCCTTTAAGAATTAACAAGAAAGATCCTGCTGAAGATTATTCAAAAACAAATGGAACTTCACATCAACAGAGAACTGCCATATGTGCGTGTGAAGTGGGGTTAGATGAGGCCGTGACACTAGGGATATTGTAGTCAATGTTAGATGGATCTTAGCTGAAAGCAGAGAGTTCCAGAAGAATGACTGTGTTTCGTTGACTGCGCAAAGATATTTGACTATGTGGATCACAATAAATTGTGGCTAACGCTGAGAGGCTGGATTCCACAAAGGTGTATTTTCTGTTTTGCTTGAGGCTTGGGTGTAGACTCTTGCTCGCAATAGAGTGTGAGCTATTGGCTTTGACCTCATTTTGTAAAAGGTAGTTGGTTTTAATAATTTTCTGTCAAACATTCTCCTAAATGGTATAGCATTGGTTTGTCAATTTGCTGTACAGAGGTAACTCACTGTTGCTGTGATGCTAAACACTGTGACACTGTTATGTCAAATGTGATAATGGTTACCCATGTGTTTTGTGGAGCTCTCAAACCGAAACAGACTTGAAAGCAGGAGTATCATTCACTTCCAAAATAGATTGCCTCCGAAAACTCTATGAAATTGGAGAAACGATGAAAGTTATATGTTTTCAGGACTTTTGTTCATAGGGTAATTATGAACCGTCTATGACTCAATAGCACTTAACAACAATAACAACCTTGAGAAGCATGGGAATCCCAGAACACTTACTTGTACTCACACCAAATATATACATAGACCAGGAAGCAGTAGTAAGAACAGAGCATGGAAATAATGCATGGTTCAAAACTGGGAAAGATGTATGCCAGGAATACATCCTATCACCTTACTTTTTCAATCTATATTCAGAACAGATCATTTGAGAGCCTGGATTCTATGAAAAGGAGTTTGGCATTAGACTTGGAGGAAGACCCATCAACTACCTGCTGTATTTAAAGGACATAACTGAACAGTGAAACTGAAAAGGGCTTGTGGCGTTTGCTGCAGATCAAGGACTAAATTCTCCAATACAGATTGAAGCTCAACATCAAGAAAGCAAAGATTTTCACCACTGGGTAAATTGGCAGCATTATGATAGGTGGAGAGGAGATTGTGATTGTTAACAATTTCAGGTTAGTTGGTTCCACAATGAACACTCTTGACATCAGCAGCCAGGAAATCAAGAGAGAAATTGCATTACTGAAAAGTAAGAGTGTCAGTCTAGAGACTAACATGTGCCTGATGCAGGCCACGGTCTTCACAATCATTTTCTATGTATCGGAGAGCTGCGTAATGACTAAGAATGAGAGAAGAAGTGATGTCTTTTAATTGTAGTACTGGAGAAGAGTACAGAACATTCAGTGAACTAGTAAGAGACAAGTAAGTCTGTCCTGGAAAGGATGAAACCAGACTGCTCTTTGGAGAAAAAGATTGTGCAGCTCTGTCTCACATACTTTGGGCATGTTGCCAAGAGACAAGCCCCTGTTGAAGGACCTCAAGCTTGGAAGGGTAAAGGACAGCATAATAGAGAAGGACTCTGGATGAAATGGATTGACTCAGTAACTGGGGTAATGGGGGTAGATGTGTCAGAGAAATTAAATTGGTTCAAGATGGAGTTTAGAACTATTGTACATAGAGTCACTATGAGTTGCAGACAACTTGACAGCACATAACAACAAAAACATTGGGGGGGGGGGAAGAAGTTATAGAAGACATAAATACCAGAATTCCTGAAGGAAAGAAGTATGTGAATTTATATCTATCCAGGGAAAGATTATGGATCCTTGGCCTTTATCATCTTTCATTTTATTCTTTTCTTTCTTTCTTTTTTTTTTAACTGAGTCCTTGTGAATGAGTAAAAACACTCCAGGAGAAATAATTGGTTAGAAAATTTAAAAGGTGCTACTGGAGATAGTAAACTAATATTCATTTTATTTCACCCAGATTTAATATTTTGATAGGCTCCATAAAGGATATCCTTAACACTATATTAAATACAACAGAATATTGGTAAGTTTAAATTTTCCATGGTCTGATAACATATTTTTGAAGAAGAATATAATTATGATAATACTGATACTTGATGAAATGTAAATTTAACAATCTAAGTGTCATTATA
The DNA here is from genome assembly GCF_000299155.1 of Elephantulus edwardii. Taxonomy (NCBI): domain Eukaryota; kingdom Metazoa; phylum Chordata; class Mammalia; order Macroscelidea; family Macroscelididae; genus Elephantulus; species Elephantulus edwardii. Next base: position 17,438,482 of record NW_006399779.1, read on the forward strand.
AAACAATCATCCATCTTGGTTTTAAAGCTATTTGTGTATTTACATAATCATTTATTTTTTATTCATAGGGGAAATGAAATGGCTTAATAACTGATGAGTCAATTTGGATAAATGACACAAATTTCTTCTTCAAACATATGATGTCAGTTCCCAAAGTTTGGAAATTTCTAGTACTGGTAAAAAAGTGTTAAATTATCATGGAAATATTACTTTGATTTTTCTAGTCAAATTATTGTCACCTTTTCTTAAAATCACATTTGTTTCTTGTTTCCAACTAGAAATGCTTATTTATTAATTTATTTAATCAATACCTGTTTACTGAACATTTTCTACAATGTGCACTTGGTCAATTTGAGAGGAAAATAGATCTGAGCAGAATTAACTTATTTAAATGCAATGTTTATAAAAAATTGCGACGCATAAAACGACTTGATACAATTTTAAGAAACATACTGATATGGTGAGCTCTGGTGGTCTAGTGGCAAGAAGCTGTGCTGCAATCCTAAAGGCACAAGGTTCTAGGCCACCAGCTACTTTGTGGGAAAAGGATGTGCAATTTCTTTCTGTGTCATGAATTGCCTCTGAAAACCCACTGGAGGATCAACTATGGGTGGGTTCTGTGTCTAGGGTCGTCAACAACACCATTGCTGTCAGAATTAAGAGGAAGAGGTAAGGATGCATATAAGCAAGTATGAGGTTAAATTTGGCTTGGTAACCAAAAATTTTTAGGGAGCTCTCATGGCTTAATGGTAAGTGGTTGTAGTTGCCTATCCAAAGGCAAGTAGTTCAACTCTATCAGCTGCTCCACAAGAAAAAGATAGGCAATCTTTCCCCATGCAATTAACAACCTCTGAAAAACCCTAAAGAATCAGCTATGAGTTACTTCCAACTTAATGGTACATAACAACAACCAAATTGTCCAGTGGTCCAAATCCACCAGGCACCCTAAGGGTGGAGAAAACTGATGCAGCCTCCATAACCCAGTGGAGGGCGTAGTGAGTCAAAATCAACTCTGTGGTAATAGATAGACATGTATATGCGATTTCTAGGCAGAATTTGTCAAAACAGGAATTCCTGGCAAGATCAGTGTTCCAAAGGCAATAAAAGATTGACAATGCAAGTGTATCAGCAAATGTGCCACTGTGATGATAGAGAATAAAATTATTAGGACGGTATGCAAGAAGGAAAAAAGAATACTGTTTCTTCTTCATCCTAAGAACATTATCTGTAACTATAAACCAAAGAATGCTATAGATTGAGAGTGGTTAATGTAGGCCAAATCTGTTCCACGGCCTCTTTTCGTAAATAGAGTTGTATTGGAACACAGCCATACTCATTCATTTACATATTGTCTCTAACTTTCTTGTGCTACAATGGCTGAGTCGAGTAGTTGCAACTGAGATAATATTGCACATAAAGCCTCAAATATTTACTATTATTGACACTATAAAGAAAATTTCATTAGCAATGTCCTAGGCCACTGCAAATTTGGGCTTAGTGGACTTGGTGTTATTTATAAATCTAGGTACACAGTATGCTTGATTACAGCATGAGATTGAAAGGTAAAGTATGAGAAAGATCATTCTGCATATTATAATAGCATTATCAATTTCTTAACACATTTTTCACTTTTTTAGTACCAAATGCTTAGAACTGTTTAGAATAAGAATCATAAGAAATCATGAACAAAAAAAAATGTTTAGAGTAAAAATCATAAAATTGCGTTTTAATGCATTCCAACTACTTATAAGAACTGAAAAGACATCTAACTGAGAGTATGCTGACTTTTCTTTCTTTACTGGAGAAATAATAAATTTTATATATATATATATATTCACATAGAAGTTATCTAGTTATCTGACTTACATTAATTTAAAGAAAACAAATGCCTGTGTGAAAAAAAAAGTTTAGCTTCTAGAACTACTGTCTCCTTACTTGCAGTTTAGGGGATGACTGCGTTTGAACTCTTGATTCTCTAAGGTATAGTTTGCACTGGCTGCTTTCACCTACTTTGAAAGTATGTCCTTTCCCCAGTGCCATCCTCTGTCTTTTATCAGCAATCCTCACCCTTCTTAGAGCTTCCATTCCCACCATGTGGCATGGCAACTTGTGTGTATCACACAGTTTGGGGGCAGCCTGCAATGATGCCCTGGGGTTATTTTCTTTGTGATGGAGAGTTATAACTCTTCAGAGTCTATTTCCAAGGTGAACTTGACTCCCTTGGTTATCCATCTGCCTCTTTTAGAAGAGCTTCTAAGCCATACATACATTGCTTCTGAATCCTTTAGAAAAGACCAGCGGGCTCACAAAGAAGGACTCTAAGGCTAAGATCATTTTCCAGGTTAATGTGTTTTTAAAGAAAGATAGATAAATATCATCAGATTTTTAAAAAGGACAGGGAGATGCAAATACGAGAACAAATCATTACTAAGTAGCTAGGAGTGACTTGATGCTAGAAAGAAATCCACTCTCTAACTGCATACTTTAAGTCATTTCAAGGATTCCATTATTTCACAAGATTGGTTTTCAGTGTTTGGATAAATGCTTCTTTGATAATTGGAAAAATGCTAACAAAGTCTTGTGGGAAAATTCTGCAGGTGAGATTGATAAATGGATGTAAGTTATGAATTTACTGTTCAGGTGAAAGAGATTACACACACACACACACACACGCACACACACACACACACACTTGTTATTATGTGCCGTTGAGTCAACTATGACTCACACTCACCTTAGGAACACTAGCTATGAATCTTGCTCTATCCTGAGCCAACCTCACTCTCTCTGACACAGCTGACTCCATTGCCATAATTACTGTGTCAATTCAGCTCTTTCAAAGTTTTCTTCTCCTGTGCTCTCTATCCTTCCAAGCTAAATCTCCTTATGTCCTTCTCCAAGGACTGGTCTCCCCAGGCAACATCCCAAAAGTATATGAGATGGAGTTTCCAAATCCTTGTCTCCAAGGAGCAACCTGGTTTCATCTTCTCCAAGAGATTCGTTTGTTCTCTTGAGAGTTGAATGCTCTTCTCCAGTACCATAATTCAAAGGCACTGATCCTTCTTCTATTTCCTTTAGTCATTGTCCAGCTCTCAGACGCAAAAAATGCAACTGAGAAGACCAAAGCCTGGATCAGGTGCACCTTAGCCGGTAGTCTGACATCATTCCTTTTTAATATTCTGAATATTTCCCTGAAAGTAGACTTTCCTAAAGCAGCTCATCTTTTGATTTCCCAACTACTGGTGCCAAGAGTTTTGATTTTGGATCTGAGTAAGATAAATTGGTAACAACCTTAATCTTTTTTTCCATCTGTAATCATCCTGAGAGACGTGTGTATCTGTGAAGGGAGTGTGTCAGGGCTGCATTCTCTCTCCATATCTATTCAATCTTTATACTTAACAAATTATCTCAAAAGCTGGACTCTATGAAGAGGAGTGTGACATCAGGATCTAAGGGTGACTGACTCATCAATACCCTGTGTTATGAAGATGACACTACTTTCCTTACTGAAAGTGAAGAGGACTTGAAGCACATGTTGCAGAAGATCAAGGAATGCAGACTTTGGTATAGATTGCATCTCAGTGTCAAGAAAACAAAGATTATTACCACTGGACAGATAGGCAACCTCATGATGGATGGAAAGGAGATTGGTTAACAGCTTCATCTTGCTTGGATCCACAAATAACACCCTTGTTAACAGCAGTCACAAAATAAGGAGATGCATTGCACTGGAAAAAACAGTAGTTAGGGTCATCTCCAAAGTACTGAGAAGTAGTGATGTCAGTTTGAGGACTAAGGCACGTCTGATTCAGGCCATAGTTTTTCCAATCACTTGCTATGCATCTGACAGAGCTGGACAAGGGTGACAGGGAAAGAATTGACACCTTTGAGCTATGATGTTGGAGAAGAGCACTGAACATCTCGTGGAAGGCCAAGAGAACACAGAGGGTTGTAGCCAGAGTGCTCTTTGGAGTCATGAACAATGACGCTTCACCTCACATACTTTGGGAATGTTGCTAGAAGGGGCTGTTTCTTGGAGAAGGACATCATGCTGGGCAGGGAGGAAAGTTAGCGAAATAGAGGAAGACCCTCAACCAGCTGGATTGACTACTGCAATGGGGTCTTGCATATTAATTAGGATGTGTGAGGATGGTGCAGGAAACAATAGGGTTCAGATCTGTTATTCATACAGTCACTATGAGTTGGAATCGACTTGAGGGCATCTACCAACAACAAATAAAGAGAAAGAAAGAAAGAGATTGATTCTTTCATTGTTATCAGTCCTACATCGGGTTTTCAGAGGCTGTAAATAGCATAGGTGGACACTTTCTATCTTTCTCCTGTGGAGCAGCTGATGCATTTGAACTGCCCACTTTTGGGTATGCAGCATAACTCCTTACTCCCTAGGCCCCTAGACCTCTGATGTATACAGATTGAATATACTTATATTCCTAGAATAGTAAATGGTCCTCCAAATAAATTTATCAAATGTGCATTTTTATTCTTCATATTGTTGTTACGTGCTGCTATGGAGTCAATTATGGCTCTTAGTAACTCTATGATCATTATATAAAAACCTTGCTTTATTCTGTATTATCCTCCTGATATCTACATGTGCAAGGCAATTGTTACAGCCACTCTGTCAGCTTATCTCATTGAACATATCTGCCTTTTTCACTGTCCCTCTACTTTTCTAAGTATTATGTCTTTTTCTAGGCATTAGTGATATCTGACAATATACTTAAACTATGTAAGACAAAGTTTTACCACTCTTGCCTCTAAGCAACCTTCTGGTTGCACTTCTATCAAAATAGATTTATTCTTTTGTAGCAAAACATTATAGAAAGCTCAAAAAATGCAGATGTCATATTTAGTTGTGAAATTCAGCAATAAACTCAAGAAAGAGCATTTAAAATGAGATTTGTACACTGGAAGGTTTTAGGCAAGAGTTGACTGAGAGAGAGTTGGAGACGCAAGTGAAGTGACTATAGGGAAATTGATAGCACCATGGTCCACTTCTGGTGATATGTAAAACAGGTGAAAATAGAAAACAACACAAACCACTTGCTGTGAAGTCAATTACTTTCTATGATGACACCATATGTGTGAAGTAGGACAGTTCCATACTGGTTTCAAGAATATGACCTTTGAGAGAGCGATCACTAGGCTGTTCTTCTGAGACACATCTGGGTGGGCTTGAGCAACTGCTATCTTTCTATTCATAATCAAGCACTTAAACTTTTATATTACCCAGAAGAAGGGTTGTTTGTTCTTGTTATGTACAGCTGAGTCACTTGGGACTCATAATGACCCTGTGTGCAAACAACTCTGAACGCTTCTCTATCCTGAGCCAATCTTACTGTTTCTGACACACCTACTGCCATTATCCCAGTCACTGAGCCAATCCATCTAATTGAGGGCCTTCCTCTCTTGCACTGTCCCTTTGCCCTCCCAAGCATGATGTCCCTCTCTGAGGACTGGTCCCTCCTTGCAGTATGCCCAAAGTAAGTCAGAGGAAGCTTAAGAATCTTTGCATCCAAGGAGTAGTCTGGTTTCATCCTCTCTAGGACGAACCTGTTTGTTCTCCTGGCAGTCCATGGTATATTCAATACTCTTCTCCAGCACCACAGCTCAAAGGCATCAATTCTCCCTCTATCATCCCTAGTCATTGTCCAGTGTTTTGATGCATGACAAGTAATTGCAAAGACCGTGGCTGAATCAGGTGCACTTTAGTCTTTATACTTACAACGTTGCTTATCAGTACTTTGGAGAAGTTCCTTGACAGCAGACTTTCCCAATGCAATTTTTCATATGATTTCCTCGCTGCTGGTACCAACAGTGTTGATTGTGGATGGAGACAAACACACGAAGCTGTGACACAGGTGCGGTAGGATAGACTGGAGTTAAAAAGCAGAATCTGGATTTTTTTTTTAAATTTCTTTTGACAAGGCACGTACTCTGACTTAAGCTGCTATTTGGAAAAATTATTTTGGTAAAATCAAACTATAGAAAAGGGAGCTCTGGTCGTGTAGTAGCAAGGAATTGCACTGCCAACCCCTATCTAAGCAGTTCAAATCCACTAGCTGTTCTGTGAGAGAAAGACAATCTCATTCCTTGGATTTACTGCTTCTGAAAACCCAGTGGAGAGATTCTATAGTCTACACTTCCAGATGTTCCTATGATTACCATCAAATTAACACCAACTCCAGGACAAATGCATGCTTGATATGATAGGATGTTACTTTTTTCAACATTTTCATGATCGCTTGAATTTTGAGTCAATTGTTGTAACTTAGTGTAGTGTCTTCTTTGATCTGTCTCTTCCAGCATTCTTATCAGAGGATATTATTCTGTCTTCCTTAGGATATTTTCTGAATAATTTTCAGATACAAATAGTCAAGCCCTTTTTCTGGTAAGTAGCCTGTAGCAATATAACAAGAAGGGAATAAAACTACTGAAAAAAACCTCTTTTCCATTAAATAAGAATCTACTCATAGCTGATCCTTTGTGGATTTTGTGTCTCAATATGGCTTTTCTGGTGTAGTTAACTGGCTATGTGGAGGGGCAGGATGGTGTGAGTCTCTCTTCGGAGTCTAGGATTTTGAAGCTCTGCCTCACTTACTTTGGGTACGTGGCCAGGAGTGATTGGTTCTTGGCGAAAGACATCATGCTTCAAAGGGTATTCAGACAGTGCAGGAGAAGGAGACCCTGGATGAGATGGAATAATACAGTGGCCTGGGGTGATGGCGGTTGGTGTGTCAGAAGGATCGCTATACATTGTAGGTGACTCAATGGCATATAACAACAATAACATACTATGACAGATTTGCAAGCAGGAGTGGCATCCTCTTCCTAAACAACATGCCTCTGAAAACTATAAACTATAATAAATGTCAATAGTTGTAGAGGGGCTTCAGGCTTTTGTTCATAGGGTCACTATGAGTCATGCTCAACTTGGAGGCAATTAACAACAACAACAAATGGCACTATATTTCAGGATAAGTCTTGAAATGGGTTTTGGTGGTTTCTTC
>NW_006399779.1:17445622-17446349 GCF_000299155.1 Elephantulus edwardii
TTTCTTTCTTTCTTTCTTTCTTTCTTTCTTTCTTTCTTTCTTTCTTTCTTTCTTTCTTTCTTTCTTTCTCAGATTCAGTCTTTTAATTTTTATTTTGTGAATCTGAGAGTAGTGACACCTAGTTGAAGTGAGTAATGTGAGTAATTGGACCAAGAGATACAGTAAAGTCAAGTATGTAGTACCTAATGTGATATCTGCTTATGTTTCTTCTGTTCCTTTGTGTTTTATTTAAAAGAAAGGAGGATTAATAAAGTTCATATACAAAATACAATGGATATCTAAAAATTGGATTTAAATGAGTTTTAGCAACTAACTCAATTTTTGACAAATTCTCTTCACATACCAAACTACATAAAGGCAGACTTTTTTCTGTAGTATGTTCCCTTTGATGCATCAAATCTACTTTTTTTCACAAGGTTTCTCTTGGAGTAAGAGATTCAGAAAAATCACCTTTGGTAGGCAAAGGACAAGCCGATGTGTTCTTAGCCGAGGATACAAGTGTCATGAAAAAGAATAAAAGGCATCAGTTCTTGGTAGATTTTTAAAAGATAAATTCTAGTGTTATCCAATGACAAACTCAATGGCACACTTAAGATTCAGGTTGTTGGAATTACAAATGCACAAAAAAAAAGTTAAAATAATTTCTCAATGGTTCTATTCTCTAACAGCAAGTTCAAGAGGAAAAAATAGCAATTATGGAGTTTGGAAAATTGCTTTGTAGCTCTCT
>NW_006399779.1:17446868-17481294 GCF_000299155.1 Elephantulus edwardii
ATATCTGACCCTATTAATAAAGATTATATTAGTAATTATTTATTAATCCAGTTATTATCTTTGGGGGATGAAAACCTGAGCCAGGCATTCTAGAAACTTCCTTTAAAACATTCTCTTTCAGTGTCATTAACTGTCTCTTGAAACGCTTCTATAAGGATCAGCTTTGGTTTGGTTCTGAGTAGGTAGCATCGTGCTTGGGAGGGTGGAGGGACAGCGCAGGAGGGGGAAGGCCTTCTATGAGGTGGATTGATTCAGTGATTGGGATAATCGGGATGGGAGTGTCAGAGACAGTGCGATTGGCACAGAACAGAGCAGAGTTTAGGGCTGTTGTACATAAGGTCGCTATGAGTCGCAAGCGACTCAACGGCACATAACAACAACAACAACAGCACACAACAACAACAAAATAAAAGTGCTATAAGGCAGGATTGACTAAGGAGTAATGGCCTAAAAAATAACTATTTTTTCCTATGGTAATGAATTTTAGTAGTAGAGAAGACAAATAGAATTATAATCTTCACATTTGAAGACAACTTTTAGTGCAATTTCTAAAAGTGCTCTCTATACACACATATATGTAATAACATGCTATTATATTAACATAAACTAAATTTTGCAGATTAATTTTGCCAATTAAATGATACCATGAACATTTCTGTTATTAAATTTTAAATATGATTTTGAATAGCTACCTTTATGCATTCAACTTTATTTTTTACAACTTCAAATTTTCCTAGATCCATAGTTTTGCATCCCATGTTCCAATTATTATTTGTTTGAAGCTGTTTCTACTCTTTTTTATTACGTTTCATCAGAGAAGCTCTGTTTCCAGTACTGTAGCTAATAATGTTTCTCTGTTTTTAATAAGGTTTGTGAAAATGTGTTGTTTCAGAAGTGGCTGGCCAATCCTGCTTCTTAGTTTTTCTTAGTCTGTAATCTTTGCTGAAATCTGTACTCCATGGATGACCTTGCTGGTACTTGAAATATACAAAACTGGTTCAGTCTTGAGAAAAAAAAATCATCTTCACCACTGGACCAAAAGGCAACATTGTGACAGATAAAGAAAATTGTCAATGATTTTCTTTTACTTGGACCCACAATCAGTATCCATGGTAATGTTGTTGTTAAGTGCTATCAAGTTGAGTAGAACTGATAGCAACCCTATGAACAACAGAGCTTAACTATGTCCTGTCTTGTGTAATCTTTACCATCTTTGATATACTTGATTTCATTACTGAAGCCACTGTCTCAATCTCTCTCCTTGAGAGTCTTTGTTTCTTTCACTGATTTTCACCATCCTTACCTCAAAGGAACACTCTGGCTATAATTTCTCCAAGACATATTTGTTTGTTCTTCTGGCAGTCCCTGGGACTGAGCACTCTTCTGCAACCTTGAAACTCAAAGGCATCAGTCTTTATTCATTGCCAACGCTCAGATGCACAGAAGTGATTAAAACAAAACAAAACAAAACAAAACAAAAGCATGGCTTGAATCAGGGGCACCTTAGATTTAAGATAACATCTTTGATAATCAATACGTTGGAGGAGTCCCTGATAGTGGATTTTAATAATGCAATATACATTTTGATTTCTTGACAGCTGGTACTGATGTTGAGTTTTGTTGATTGTGGATCCAAGCAAGAGGAAATAATTGACCACTTCAATCATTTCTCTTTTTGTTTCCCATTGGTTCAATGGTGAAGATCTCTGTTTTCTTTCTTTATTATTATTATTTTATTATTATTGTGTGTGTACTGTCAAATCACATCTGGCAGGTACAGGAGGAGATTGCCCCTCCTTCTCCAGCAAAGCATCTGGAGGATTCAAACTGTGTACCTCTGAGATTGCGGTGTAGTTTCTTGCAACTAGGCCACCAGCGTTTCAGGCTGATCATCTGCAACAAGTGATCTAATTCCTCTTCACTTTCACCAAGCAAAGCTGTATAACAAAGGTTACTGATGATCTTTCCTCTAATCCTAATACCACATCCTTATTCATAAAGTCATGCTTCCCAAATGATTTGTCCAACATAAAGACTGAACAGGTATAGAATGAAGCTACAGCCCCTGACACATGCCATTGCATTGCCCCATGCACTGTTCTCTTCAAAGTCATGTTCATTGAGAAAAATCTACTCTCAAGTATATTTCCAAAGAGCTAAAGAGAAAGAATATCTATTTAAAGACTAAAGCACATCTGATCTAAGTTTTTTCCATTATGTTGTATGCATTTGAAAATTGGACAGTAAATAAGGATGACAGAAGAACTGATGCCTTTGAGTTGTAGTGGAGAAGAATACTGAATATCCTGTGGACTCCCAAAAGAACAAACAAGTCTGTCTTAGAGGAAGTTCAGTCAGAGCACTGATGAAACTTTACCTCACAAATATGGAAATGTTGTTAAGAGGGGGCTAGTGTTTAGAAAAAGACATCATGCTTGGAAAGGTGGAGGGTCAGAGAATGAGTAAAAATCTTCAACAAGATCATTAGGATCAGAATAACTGGTAATGTAGGCTTGGAAGGAGGCTAGTTGGAAAGAGTGTTGAGGCAGATATCAATGAGTTAAGGAAGGACTGAGAGTATATACGAGCCACCCAAAGGCAGAGATCAAAGTGGTCAAGACTAGGCCTTACCCTATCAGAACAAGGAAGCCAACATCATTGGGCATAGATGCTTCCCTTGGAAATACCTGATTTGTGTTGTAGGCAGGACTAATGTCAAGTACAATGGACCTGAACTACACACCATGTCATCCCTTTGGCCTAGACTCAAATTCAGAATTAGTCAAAAGGCAGAACCTTTTTTGTGATTAATACAAGTTGAATTAATGCCTGAGTCATTTGACCCAATGCCTTTCTCCATCTTTCTACTTTAGAGAAATGAGATATATCTTTTGTAATAAAAGTATTTGTGTTTTCACCTCCTCTCCTGTCTACCCGCCTCTCTCTCAATCATGAGTTCAAACTAGGCGCTGTCTACACTGAGACTGCTTCTTAGTAGGATGAGACAAAACCCAGATTTGTTCACAGCCAATCTTCCATGTTTTCAACCATGTTAAATTCTTCTGCAGGCAAGGCAGAATGAACTGGGACATTCCCCTCAGGAAACAAAGATGAACTGAAGGGACTGTAAAAATGAGCTATAGCATATCAGAGATTGTGAGGATGGGAAAAGACAGGGTCAGATTCAGATCTGTTGTGTGAGCAGTTGCTATGAGAGTTTCTATGAGCAGCTGACTTACTTGGGGGTGCCTAAGAACAAAAACAGAGTGGGTCTATAGATCTATTAAAACGTAAATGTTTTAACTCAGAGATATTGACTAGGACTTAGGTGTGGTTGTTGGGGTTTTTGTTGTTGTTTTTTGATAAGTAAGCCCTTTTACTAAAATTTAGCAATGGGCTTAAGTGTGTCAGAGATTGTGAAGATGGCACACTGTAGGACAGATCTGTTGTTCATAGACTTACTAGGAGTCATACTCCACTTGACAACACCCAACAACAACTGTTTGACAAAACTATATTTTAAGCCAAATTTTCCTTTTTTGGTGTATGCAATCAAGTACTGATTAAAAATAGATTCAAATACTTTCTGTAAGCTACATTACTTAATATTGGTGCATATTTTACAGCAATGGACTAAGAAATATTCAATATCAAGAGCAACCGAAATTTTTCCAAACAATTTTGCCTTATTTTTACCTTTAACTATTTTTTAATCATATGCATATATCTTGGAATCTTTGTTTTACTGTGGAGCCCAGGAAGGTGTTAATAGGTTATGTTTGGACAAAACAGAAAATTCTTATTTAATAAGATGTTTTTTTTAGTTTTTCTTACAGTCACATAGAGGTTACTCTAAGGTCCACAGTTTTAAAAGCAATGATTTGCCTGCTGGGAATTGTGAGAGTAGGCTGGATGCCCTTGCCCTTGATAATCATACAGCTTGTCCATTCTCTCACTAGGATTTGGTAAGGAGGGAAGGTACCTTGTGAATCGGCTGCTGGGCAACCAGTTTTGGATCTCTTAGGGCTAATCTCTTTAATTTTTTTTCTCCCTCTTATCTCAAGTTTCCATACTTTCTTGGCCTCAACTTTGCTGGTTTCCACCTAGGTGGTTGCTGTGTTCCTGGTTTTTTGGGCCATCATGAGTAAATTCATGGTAGTCTTTGGATAAGAGTAGCTGGACTTTTCATTTTATCTTTCTATTTTTAAAGTATTTAAAAAAATCCTCTTCTCTCCAGACCTACTAAAAGACCTTAAAAGGTTTCTGTACTAGGGAAGAGGACATGAGAGTCACTAATCCTGCATTTATCTTTCCACTGATATCTGGAGTGAATTGGATTGTTTGTTTGCTTCCCGTGCTTCCTATAAAATATAAAGAAATTAATCACATATTTAATTCATTGAGGTGTTTTTTAAGTCCACATGGATTTGTCTTGGGTATTGCTTACCTTTTGCTTTGATACATACACATGTGCGCCCATGCGCGCGCGCGCGCGCGCGCACACACACACACACACACACACACACACACACACACAATCATAGCAAGAGCAAGTTTAGGTTAAGGCATTCAGAACTGACTCAAAGTGTATCTTCCAAAGGGTTTTCAGAGGTAATAACGGAGGTGCTCAAGTTAAATAAAGTTAAAACAGACCCACAAGCAACAAAATATGATTACGATGCTGAGTGTATCCCATCTGAATGGAAAAAAAAATTACCTCAAATATACATTTGAGGTGTTGACCACTAATGAATGAAGATCAGATAAGCTATGGAATGATATCAAGGATATTATCCTTGAAAATAAAAAAGGTCATTATATAGACAGAGGAAGAAGAAAAGACCAAGATGGAAGCCAGAATAGACTCCGACTATTGATAGAGAAATTTGAAGTTGTTAAAACAATTTTGCCTTGACCAGATGGATCCACAATCAACACCCTTTGCACCAGCAATCAGGAAATCAAAACACAAGTTGTACTGGGAAAATCTGCTGACAAGGACCTCTCCAGAGTGTCAAAGAGTAACGATGGCAGTCTATAGCTGAAGGTGGGTCTGATGCAAGCACAATATCTCTTTTAAAGAACTGACTTTGAACTTTTCCCTATTTTGAGCCAACATCATCTTTTCTGTCACATTTGACCCAATTGTCAAGCTCTCTCATGCAGAGTCTTCCTCTCCCGCACTGACCATCTACTCTTCCAAGCATGATGTCTTTCTCTAAGGACCGATCCTTCCTGGAAATATATCCAAAGTATGTATGACAGAGTTTAAAATTGTTTACCTCCAAGGAGAAATCTGATTTCACCCTCACAAGGACAGATCTGTTTTCTTGGCAGTCCATAGTAAGTGCAAAAACTTTCTCCAGCACTTCAGCTCAAAAGCCTGGATTCTTCTTCTGTCATCCTTACTCATTGTTCAGCTCTCAGCTGTATAGCAAGCAATTGAGAAGAGCATGGCTTGTACCTGGATGTCTGAGAGTAGAAAGCAGAAAATGTAATTTAAGCATAGAAAAGACTAACAAACAAAAAACATTTTAAAAATAAGCAATGGATTTCTTTAGGATAGTTCAGGAGGCTCTGCATTGGGTCAAATAATTCTCTTCAAAAGCAATTTTACGATTGTGTATACCTTATAAATGTAATATAAAGATTGTTAGACATTGGATATGGGTAAAAATATTTCTTTTTACTGTTCTGACATATATCAAATGTGTTTGTCAACTTATAAACAACAACAAACTCAAGCAAACCTACAACGTAATTAAGGATCTCCTGAACCGAAGACAGGCTGTTTAAGTCACCAGAAAGTCACAGCTTTTGGGTTAATAGCTCAGTTCCCCATGGAGAAGTTGCACCTTGGTAGAAGTGTAGCCAGACTACTCATTAAAAGTGAGATTTTAGTCTCATGTATTTTGGACATGTTACCAAAAGAAGCCATTCCCGAGGAAACTTACTATTCTTGGAAAAGTAGGTCAGCCAAAAAGGGGAAAAAGTTTTCTTAAGAGAAGGATTAACCCAGTGGCTATAACAATGGACCCAAATAAGGTAAGTATTGTGAGGATGGTACAAGGTAGGCAGTGTTTCATTCTGTTGTAATCAAGCATGTTATGAATAGAAACTAATTAGAGGGCACCTAATAATGCAAAAGGGAGCTCTGATGACCTAGTCTTAACAAATTGAGTGGCCAACCTCTAAAGCACTCTATTCAAATCTACCAGCTGCTCCTTAGGAGAAAGACAGTTTTGGGTTTTTTTCCATGTCATTTGCTGTTGTTTTTAGGTGTCATTGAGTTGAGTATGACTCATAGTAACTCTATGAACAAAAGATCTGAACCCTGTTCTATCTTGCACCATCCTCATACTTCCTTATACACCAGAGCCCATTGTAGCAGTCACCACATTAATTTACCTAATCAAAGGTCTTCCTCTCCTTCACTGACCCTCCACCCATCCTAGCATCATGGTCTTCTCCAAAGAGCAGCCCCTCCTTACAACATGCCCAAAGTATGTGAAATGAAGCCTCATCATTTTTGCCTCCAAAGAGCATACTGGCTACGCCCCTCTCCAAGACATATTTATTTGTTCTTTTGGCCATCCATGAGAGTGCAGTGCTCTTCTCCAACACCACAGCTCAAAGGCATCAATTTTTCTTCTGTCATCCTTAATCAATGTCCAGATCTCAGATGCACAACAAGTGACAGGAAAGGCTATGGACTGAATCCGACATATCTCAAATCCATGTGATTTACAGCCTTAGAAAACCCACTGGCGAGCCAGTTATCAATTGGTTCCCACTCAAGAGCATAGAACAACACAACAATTCATTAACAATTGCTCTGAATAAAGGACAGATGGATTAAATATCACTATATCCTCTTATGAGCATGCAAAATTTGGATGCATACATATTCTTAGTTTAGTAACTATTAATTATCAAAGATAATGCCTTGTTTTCATGTACATATAATTGGCAACTATTTCTTCTGGATAAATATGTCTTGAAGGTCAAATATAAGCATATAATTGCATAGATACAGAAGAAAAGAAAATAAAACTATTAAACAACAAATCACTTAAGGATTGTTTAATTGACTAGGATGCTTAATGTAATGTATTATTTCTCCTTTTAATCAATCAGCATTAAACTCTAATCCTTTAAACTTTGATTTCCTTTCTTCTGCTCTGCTGCACATATGGATGCTAGATATGCTAGACTGTGGTCCCCACTGATTCCACAATCTACAATCTGTTCTTAGTTTAGAGCTATGCTAATTAGAAGTGAGAAATGAGTTGTCATTTATAGAAAAACTTTCCATCTTTGTTGCTGTTCTCTTTCATGCTTTTCTCTTTCTATTCCAAGTTTTACTATCTCACGTAAAGGACTTTTCCGCCTTCATTTCTAACATGTGCCAACTCGTTCCAGCATTTTCTTTTTTGCTCATAAACATGTTAGCTTAGAAGCGGTCACAAAAAATCAAAGTATAAGATTCTGTATTGGTGGGATAAAAAGACTGTTGTTGTTGTTGTCAGGAGCTGTTGAGTCAACTACAAGTTATAGCAATCTATGAACAATAGATGTAAACCTTGTCCTATCCTGCACTATTCTCATTATCCCGGATTTACTTGACGCCATTGTTACAATCATCGCTTCAGTAGATCTTGTTGAGGTATTCCTCTCTTTTGCTGACCCTCCACCTTTCCAAATAGGATATATTTTACCAAGAAATTACCTCTTCTAACAAAGTTCTCTATGTATGTGAGATCAAATTTAACCATCCCTGCCTCCAAGGTACACCCTAATAGAACTTTCTCCAAGACATCTTTTGTTGTTACCTTAGAAGTCCCTGGGACATTCAGTACTTGTCTCCAACTGCACAACTCAAAAGCATTGCTTTTTCTTCCATCATCCTTATTTATTGTCCAAATTTCAGATGGTTAGGAAGTAATTCAAAAGAACATGGTTTGGATCTGGTGTACTTTAATCATTAAACTGATATCATTCTCCTTTAGCACCTGGGAGAGGTCCTTGACAGCAGATTTTCTCAATGAAACTTTTCTTTTGATTTCTTGACTGCTGGTACTAAAGGGGTGGTTGTGTATCCAAGCAAAATTAAATCATTAACAACGTACATCTTTTCTCTACTTATTAGGGTGTTTCCTATTGGCCCTGGGATCAGAATATGTGTTTTTTTATTTTGAGATGCAATCCATTATTGAAGGTTGGAGTCTTTGATTTCTGCAGCAAGCTTTTCAAGTTCTCCTTCCCTCAACAAGCAAGGTTGTGTCATCTACATAACTCAGATTGCTTATGAGGTTTCCATCAATCCTGGTACCACATATTTCTTCATAAAGTCCAGCTTCTTGAATGATTTCCTTATCATATACATTGAATAGATATGGGGGAAATGATCCCTCTCAGAGGCACACCTGTCTTAATTTTAAACAATTGAATGTTCTCTGTTCTGTTTGGTCACCAACTTTTGGTATAGATATAGGTTTCATATGAGCACAATTCTTTGTTCCAGGATTTCCATTGTTCTCAATGTTAACCATAATTTGTTATAATGCACGAGATTTGTAGTAAAATTTTCTTATTCTATTTTTACCAGTGGTAAAGAGCTATGGTTCGGATCCACTAGCTGCTCTATTGGGAAACGTTGGGCTATCTCCTTCCATATGTTTGAGTAACTCTGAAAATCCACTAGAAGGGTCAACTATCACTTGGTATTGACTTGATGGTACAGCAACAACAACCAAAAAACTCCACAAATTCATGATTATAATTTTAAAATCTATTTTTTTCTCATTATATACAATAATTGCATTTAATTTTTTTAAACATTGCAATAAACAATATTGAGCCATTACTTGTAGAGATAATAATTTGGTTATATACCTATAAACTTCTAATCATCAATTTCATACATGCCCTATTCATGTGTGTTTCTCTTTAAAGACGTTTTATTTAATACATGGTTTAACAAAGTTTATTTTTGTTGTTTATAGTACAAGAATAGTTGAGAAGACTTTAAAATTTCTCCCGTCCTAAGTATCGTAATGATAAATTTTTTTGCCTTTCAACTTGATAACAATGTTATCTAGTGTTTTGCTTTTATTGTCAATCGCCATCTAATTAATCCACGTCTTTGGCCAATTTTTCAGCCTTTCCATAGGTTCATCACAGGTTGGTGCTGTTGCTGTTGTTAAGTGTCATCAAGTGGTAGACAACTCAAAGTGACCCTATGAAAGAAAGACCTAAAAACTTGTACACATTTTAGATGCTAATTTAGCATTTTGCAGAGTGGCTTCACCTTCAGATTAATAAATCTCCTTTTTTTCTTCTTTTCTGGATGTATCATATTGTTCATTCATTAGCATTGGGCTCAGGGCCAACAGTTTTTTGACCCATTATTGAATGAACCTTATCTAATACACACATTATAAGGCATTTAACAATCTTCTTTCTCTAAATACACTAGCTGGAACCTCAACAACATGCCTGGCAGCCATTTTTAATAATGTAACTAAACACAAAATGTGTCTTACTAAATAGATTTACAGTGGAACCATTGTTTACAATATGGAGTTTCAACAAAAGTGAAATCATTTGTTCAATCTCAGTTGGAAACTGAAAGGTAGAATGATTCAAATTTTTATCTTCTTTGTGCATATTCACAAATGATTGGGGGGGGGAACCCAAAAGAAAACTGATGTTGTTGATTTGGAAATTCATAATAAATTGTTGTGGGTTAGCAAATATTCAAAGATCTAAAATTTAATTGTTGGTAAAGTAGTTAAATGATGCTAAAAGGTCATCACCATGAGCCCACTGAATGTTATCTGGGGTAAAGTTGTGATAGTCTGTTCCTGTAAATATTATAGTCTTGGAAACATTATGAGACATTTTTTTCTTGTCCTCTCGAGTTACTTTACATCAGAGTTGACTTGACAATAATGAGTTTGGTTTTGTTTGTTGATTTTTGCAAATTCACAGAAGTAGAATCCAAAAATAATGAAGATTGGTTGTACATTAAGGAGACTTAATGGATCACGTACTTTCAATGAGTAGAATTTATTTTAAAAATGAGTCTCTAAATCTTCAATTTTACCATCTGTGTAATAGAAATGAGATTATTATGATTAAATGTTGCTTTAGAGAGAAATGAGTGCTTGGGAAGTAAAAGTATAATGAAAATTGAGCTATAATAAAAATGTTAACATAAAACATTTTCACTTAAATCTAAACTATCCACAGTAATATCTAAAAATATTTAAAATATCCATATCTAAGTGTATATAGGTCATTTTACATATATTAAGTCAAGTGGTAATTTGTTTATTATGTGATTATGAATGCTAAATCAGAGGGGAAATAGCTTATATCCCTCAGATAAGAAAAAAATGCATACTCTTCATTTCATGAAAGTATTTACTTCCAGCTTTGTGATACATAGTTGTAAGTAGGGTGTATGAATCAGAATCTACTTGAGGACAATGGATTTGAATTTTTCCTACCTACAACTTTTCATTATAAAAAGAGTAATTCTTATTTTATTGAAACTATAAGCACATAACCCTGACTAAATTGACTTGTAGACATAAAGTTGAACCTGATTATTTTAAAGAAAGCTTTTAAGAAAAGATCTTTATGGAAAATGAAGCATAATTGGAGATATACATTATCAACTTTAACATAAAAATGAAATTTTAATATACTCATAGGTACCAGAATGGGCTCATAAATTCTTAACATATATCCTTACTTTGGGTCAGAGGAAGTTCATAGAACCTGTTATAGTTAAAATGTTGCTAAGGAATTGGAATAAGAAATAAAATATTCCATTAAAACCTATACCAAGCTGAAGTCAAGTCACTTATAGACTGAGTGAAAATTATTTAATACCTGCTATCTGCTCTATTGAAAAATCTATTTAATTATAATGACTTACTTACTTACTAAACATAAAACTGAGGCTACTCTGATTTGCATGAATTTGCCATGGATCACAATCATCTCAAGTGAAGGTGATACTAAAGGCTGGAGGTTGGGTTCAACCAGGTGCACTTAAGAAAAAAGGGTAGTGATCGAAATGTTGTTGTTATGTGATGTTGAGCCGTTTGTGACTCATAGCGACCCTATGTACAACATCACTAAACTCTTTTCTGTCCTGTGCCAATAGCACCGTCTCTGATACACCCATTGCAATTACACCAGTCACTGAATCAATCCAGCTTATAGGGGGCCTTCCCTTCTGTGATGTCCCTCCACCCTCCCAAGCATGATGCCCCTCTCCAAGGATCAGTCTCTACTTACAACATGTCCGAAGTATGTCAGAGGAAGTTTCAGAATCCTTGTGTCCAAGGAGCCACCGGGTTTAACCCTCTCCAGGATGAATCTGTTTGTTTTCGTAGCAGTCCATGGTACTCTCAGTACTCTTCTCCAGCACCACAGCTCAAAGGCCTTAATTCTCCTTCTATCCTCCTTGGTCATTGTCCAACTCTCTGATGCATAACAAGTGATATCAAAGACCATGGCCTGTATCAGATGCACCTTAGTCTCCAAAGAGACACCAGTGCTCTTCAGTACTTTGGAGAGGTCCCTAACAGCAGACTTTCCCAAGGCAATACATCTTCTAATTTCTTGGCTACTGATGCAGAGAGTGTTGACTATGGAGCCAAACAAACTGAAGCTGTGAACATTCTCAGTCTCTTCACTATCCATCCTGATGCTGCCAATTGGCCCAGTGGTGAGAATCTTTGTCTTCTTGACATTGAGCCTCAATCCATATTGGAGGCTGAAGTCCTTGGCCCTCTTCAGCAAGTGCTTCAGGTCCTCCTCAGTTTCAGCAAGCAGAGTTGTATCATCTGAATATCGCAGATTGTTGGTGGTGGAAGAAGCGATCAAAATAGAAACCAAAAATCAGTTCTTGGGACTTGAAAGCTCTTTGAAGCATAGTTCTAATCTGGCTCATAGATTCCTTGCGCGTCAGAATCAGCTTGATAACAACTGGTCTGAAGGCACTGGTGGTTTAATGGTAGAATCCATCCCTTTCATGCAGGAAACTAATCAGTGTGACTAGTAAGAGTGACTTATACATAACATATTGTAACTTGACACCTATGCATTGCTAAGATGCTGAGAAGTTTTTATTGATATTTCCAGACTAAGACAGAATAGGGAGGGGGGAAAGATCTGGAAGTTTATGGCTGAAAATCAGTCAATCTCAACATTAATTAAGTGTGGCTCAAGACTTGACAGAGCTTTGTTCTACTGTTCTTGAATGTGCCATGCATTTCAAGCCACTCTCAAAGGCAGCAAACCATATCACCACAAGAGTTCTCATAGCAAAACCATAGAGAAAGAGGTCATATTAAGGGATTGTAATTTTAGCTTTGTCACATAATAGTTGTTTGAGGACTCAATACTAAAGTCTTTAAGCTTCATTTTTTTTCAAATATTAGTAATTATGGAGAGTATTGATTGAAAACTAGATCATACTGTCCTTCATAAACTGCCACCTACTGACAGACATTGTTTCTTTATTCATAGGTCTTCCTCTTGAGTAATCCAGTGACTAGGTTCCAGCTCTCTCTTTGGTAACTCATGCTTTCCCATGTAGCTGTCACTGGGGATTCTTAGAAACATCCACCACTTTACATAGCTTTTGGATACATAGTAATGATTTTGTTTTTCCAGACTTTGCTAGAGCCATACAGGAACCTTGATGAAGCCAAACTATGTTTCAGTCGCATTGTTCTCATTCCTACATCTGACTTCCTTCCTAGTCTTTCCTTAAGAAAGTGAGCAAAAAGCCAATTTGTCAGAATTCCAAAACCAAGTGTGTTTCATGCCTTAAAGTACGAGATAGTAACAAGACACAGTGGAGAAGTTACTACTGCATAGACTGCAGGGCTCCATTGTTGTTAACAGCCATTGGTCAGTACTGACTCTTTGTGAGAATTGTGTAACTGACAGAAATATTGCATATTTTCCTGTGCTATCTGCATGATTTCAGCTATTGTGCCAATCCATGCCCCTGAGGATTTCTCTCAACTTTTTACTCTCTCTATATATGTCCTTTAACTAACTTTTTCAACTGGGCTATTCATTTATTTGTCTATCTAGTTATTATCTCATTGTTCATTTGCACATTAAGGTCCTTTTGCACTCCTTATGTTTTTGGGGGTTTTTTTCCCCCCTACAATTTTTTGTGTGCATTCCATTTAATACAACTTTTTGTTTATTCCTTTCAACACAACCTTGTCCTGAACTCCTCCAAATTCTGGGGATATTGTTATTACTACCTAGTTGACCCTCCAAGAGGTTTTCAGAGAGAATATGTTACCCAGGAAAAGATTGCCTGTAAATTCTCATGTAATCAGTAACAACTAAGGAGCGAATCTTCCAAATAAGTTGCGTTTATGACTATGTCAAATGTGTGTGTGTGTGTGTTCAAATCAGACAAGCAAGGTTTTATCATCTGCCTAATGAGATTATTGATCAATATTCCTCCAAACTTGATACCACATTCTCTTTAGTAGAGTGAAACTTCTTGAATAATTTCCCCAGCATGCAGATTAAATAAGTATGGAGAAAAGATACAACCTTCTCTTAGAGCTGGTACCTGGGAATCTAACATGGAACCTCCTAAACTGTGAAAATTATCTGTCAGTTTGTTTTATTGGGAAATAATGCATGTTGCCAACTACTTTGTAGTTTGGTTATTTATATTGTTGTTAGTTTGTCATAGTTCTGATTAGTGCAGCACTTGTCTGTCAGTTTACTGGACTTGTTGCTGTGATTCTGAAAGCTGTGCCACTAGAATGTCAAAAGCCAGACAGGTCACTCATGCTAGACAGGTTTTAGTAGAGCTCCTGGATTAAGACAGACTATAAGGATAGCCCATCCATTTCTGAAATAACAGGCTTCTGAAAACCTTATGAAAAATAGAAGAACATAGATAGACACAGTATTAAAGATAGATCCCTGGTTGGAAGTCATTCCAAATAAGGAGAAACAGTTGAAACACCCTTTAATAGTTGGAATATGGAATACTCTGAGCATGAATGTTGAAAAACTAGAAGTTGTGAAAAATGAAATGGAATTTATAAATGTTGACATTCTAGGCGTTAATGGAGATGAGATGGACTGGCTTTGGCCACTTCAAAGAAGATATTAACATGCTACACAATGATGGAAATTAAAACATAGGAAAATGGTGTTGCAGTCATAATTAAAAAACAATCTAAAGTTTTGTACTGAACTACAATATTGTGATTGGTAGGACGTTGTTGTTGTTGTTGTTGTTAAGTGCTGTTGAGTCAAGCACGACTCATAACGACCCTTTGAAAATAAGACCTGAATCCTATTCTATAACTATCATTATTTTTCCATGTTCATAGAGTTTCTAGAGGTATGTGGCTTAGGAAGTGGATGCTACTCCTGCACTTCTCTACCTAAATCAATCTAACAGGGACCACGTAGGAGGGGAAGACCCTCTATGAGGTGGATTGATTCAGTGACTGGGATAATCGGGATGGGAGTGTCAGAGACAGTGTGACTGGCACAGGACAGAGCAGAGTTCAGGGCTGTTGTACATAGGGTCGCTATGAGTCGCAAGCGACTCGACGGCACATAACAACAACAACAACATACAAGGAAGACCTTCTAATACAATTATAGTCAAGCATATGCACCATATATCAACAACTAAAGCCAAAGAGGAGGAAATCGGATATTTTTATCTAATTTTACAGTCGGAAATTGGTCATTTACTAAGATGCATTAATAATAATTGGCAATTCAAATGCAGAAGTTGAATACAATGAACAAGAAAAGTTAGTTGAAAAATAATTGTTTATAGAGAAAAGTAACTATTATAGTAACTTTCTGTTTCTTCTTCCATTTACATAAAATTAATATTTGAGCATTTAGAATGATGGAACGCTGGTGGCCTAAGGGTAAAAAAAAATCTTCACTGCATTACTGAAAGATAATGGTTTGAATTCACAAGTTGCTTTGTGGAAGAAAGGTAGGCAATCTCCTTCAATGTGATTTACTGCCTCTTAATTGATTCCAACTTGATGGTAAACAACAACAATACCTTTATGTTTGTCTTACATTTTATATAAGCCTTTCCATTTTTAAGATGTTAAATTTCCTGAAGTATTATAAAGGACATATAGAAAAAGACATTTTTTATTTTTTTAGAAACATCATTGTCAAAAACTTTCAAAGATTTTGGAAAGTCAAGGTTAAAGCTAAATTAGTGGACATTAACAAATGCAGCTTTCATTAAGTCTTGAAGTCTCATTCATATTATCATTTTACAAGTGGGACAGATAGTTCACTGTCATTTATGCAAGGAAAATGTGTCTGTTTATAAGTAAATTACTTATCTAGGACACTAAACATTTGTTTTATGAGGTAAACATTGCGGTCAAAATAACATTTAAAAAGAATAGACTTATAAATGCCTTTTCTTTCAGCAATGATGTAAACAATGTCTAATTTTTTTCAACCCAAGGGTCTGATTTACCAGTATTGTCCTTGTTAGTTTTTATTTTTATTTTGTTTTTGCTTTTCAAAAGTTTATTTGACACAATTTTCATTAAAACTTAGAATGTTATAGCAAAGAATGTGTTTCAAAATAAATTCATTCATGGATAAGTCTGTAGTTACAAAGTAAGCAAAGCTCTCAGATATTTTGCTTCTGAAAAATTGGTAATTATTGTTAGATGCCAAACCCATTTGCTAAATTGTCATTTACATCAAAGCTCTACAAAAAAACAATGTGTTTATCACATTGCTTGGTTCCATTCCCATCCTTACTGCACACTGCTCCTGAGAAAATGCTAGAATAATTCTGAAGAAAAAGGTGTATCAAGGCATGTTGGTCACAAAATCTGCAATCATTTAATAAAATACTGCTTATACTTTTATCAAATTAAGTAAATAGCATGATAATTTAAATATTTCAATTTGTTTTTTCCTAGCTTACCTAAGTGATCATCTATTTATTTTTTTTTTTTACTTATTTTGACACAACTAGGAAATTAGATAAACCTTAATATACTTTTCAAGGGCACTTGTTTTTAAGCATACTATAATTAGCTTTCAACATTTCAGTTGTAAGGTATTATTAGGTAAACTGAATAATGACATAATATATTTTTTTAAAAAATATTGAAAAATGAATATTTGAAAATCAATCACTAATATAAACATGCAGTTTTCTAATGAGAATATGAATTCATTTTTAGATTTCAGTTCATTAAGGATAAAATGCATACATTTAGAAAATTCTGAAATAAACTGATGGATACCAGTGATATAAATTTTGAACAATAAACTTTTGTGTATTCTCGTCATTAACATATGAATAGAAATGCATATTAAATTTCAGGATCTATTTCTGATAAGATATTAAAATGTATAAATATCCTTTTTCTAGTAAAATTGTGTATAAGGTAAACTGCAGAAAATGAATTGATGCCATTGACTGGTGGTGTTGGAGAAGAATAGTGAATATCCCACGGACTGTCAAAGGAACAAATAAATATGTCTTGGAGAAAATGCAGCCAGAGTGCTCTTTGGAAGCAAAGATGATAGAGCTTCATCTGACATAGCTTGAGCATGTTTCTAGGAGAGGTTATTCATTGGAGAGGGACATTATGCTTGGGAAGGTGGAGGGAGGGTGGAGAAAGGAAGACTCTCAACCAGGTGGATTGACACAGTGACTGCACCAAAGAGTTGAGTATGTCAGAGATTATGAGGATCTGTTGTTCATAGTGTCATTATGAATCATACTTGACTCAACGGCACACCCACAAATTCTTAGAGTATATGGGTTTGTTTTTTATATAGAATGTGGGGAAAGCCACTATAGATTACAGTTTTGAGCCAATTTATGTTTTATTTGTATATTTTTACTCTTCTTCCCGTCAAGTTTCAAAAATGAGTAACCCTTCTCCCTCCATAACTTCCTCCAGATCCCTTACTAGGCCTTGTTTAGTACAGTGAGTCTGTTTTTCCAACCACACCTATATACTTTTAGACTTGGGGTAGAATATGTGTTGTACTTGGTCTTCATTGCCACTTCATCCTGTTGTCCTGCTCCAACTCATTGAGAAATAATTTTCTTTTTATGCAATTAATTGACTTCTCAGTCACACCCCATTATTTACTGAAGATTGTGATGCCTATTTTACTGTGTTTGCTTCAATCACGACTTTGATCATCATTTCTGGTCACTTCTGTTTATATAATCCATCTATTTTCTGCAGGTATCAGTAATATTTTTACCTGAAATAGCTCAATCTATTTTTTTTATAAATCTGGTAACTACTCCCACATAATGTTTTTCAAATCAACAGCAATGATGTTGGTTACTATAATAACAACAGCAAGTAACAATTTACATTTCAATTACATTATATTATCAAATGTACCATCTCAATACTACTTGCTTCTCTCCATTTTTTCCTGTTGTAATCTATCTTCCTCTCTTTTCCTCATCTTTCTCACCAGCTAGTTGAGTATCCATTGTCCATTATTACCCTATTCACTTTCCCCAACTCTCTTGTCCTATCAAATCATTGAACTTTCTAAACTGGTTTATTTCAAGTACACAGACTCATAAATGTACCTGAGTTTTTGATTATAGCTTAAGAACAGAGAAGTAAACAGGACTTAGACATCTGTTTATTCAAGGTCTTTTAGGATTATTGGAGACTAGACTATAATATATAATAAACTCAGAATAACTTCATTACTTTTCATCTTTTCCCCCAATCATTCCTAAAGCACATTAGTATCCATGATTACATCCTCTGTTTGCCGGTTTTTATTTTCAGTGAATAAATTCTATATTGATCTCCTCCCATTGAGTTATCTATTTATTATATTTTATTATTAATCTGCATTTTCATTTACCTTTAGATGTTAACTTATTTTGTTTTTGTCTATTTACATTAACAATTTGTTCTTAAATATTTTCCTGAATTCTTCTAAGGTTTTTCAACTACATGTTTTGGGATTCTTATTCTTCTCAGTGTTAGCCATACATAATTTGTAATGGTCTATACAGTTTAATGCCTTTGTAAAACAATGTGTTAGTAGGGGGATTTTCCTCTACTCTTTGGCTTCTCCCCTGTTTTGCTGCTGGTTCCCTGGAGGTTTTGCCGACTTGATTCATATTCAACTCATCTTGTCTCACTTCAGATGTGTGTGCCTCTGCTCTTAATGGAAGATGCAGTGGACTTCCTGTGCTCCTTCTTGCTAAAGGATACTGCTCATTTTGTCTCCATCTCCATACTATAGTCCACCAGATGGCAGGGTAACTATGTTCCATATGTCTTCCTAGTCATTAATTACATCCAGTTTATTCTTTCATTTAATATCCAATCTAGTTCTTTGGCATTTCATCTGTTGCATAAGATTTCAAGATTGTTTACTATGTTGTTGTTGTTGTTATGTGCCATCGAGTTGCCTGCTATTCATAATGACCCTCTGTATAACAGCTCTAAACCCTTCCCTATCCTGAGCCAGTCTCACTGACTCCAACACAGCTAATGCCACTATCTCAGTTATATTGTCAATCCATCTCATCCAGGGTCTTCTTCTCCTGCTCTATGCAAGGAGCTCTCTGGACATGTGCTCCAAGTATGTGAGATGGAGCTTCAAAATCCTTGTCTCCAAGGAGAAACTTGGTTTCACTCTTTCTAAAATGGACATATTTATTCTCCTAGCCGTCCATGGTATCTATGTTCAATAATCTTCTCTGGCACCACCACTCAAAGGCATCAATTCTTCTTCTGTCAGCTCATGTTCCATTTATTTTTATGTCTTTCTTGTAAGGAGATAGCCTCATATGGAAGTTGTTGTTGTTTGTTATGTATCATCAAGTCACTTGAGACTCCTCATGACCCTATGTACAACAGCTCTGACCCTGCAGTATCTTGAGCCAACCTTATTGGCTTATCTCTGACACACCTACCTCTATTACTCCAGTCACTGAATCAATTCATCTCATTGAAGGTCTTCCTCTCTTGTTCTGTTTCCGGTTCTTACAAGTATGACATCAATCTCCAAGGACTGGTCACTCCTTGTAACATGTCCAAAGTATGTCTGATGAAGCTTCAGAATCCTTGACTCCAAGGAGCAGCCTGGTTCACCCTCTCAGATGAACTTGTTTGTTCTCCTAGCAGTCAATGGTAAATTCAGCACTTTTATCCAGCACCACAACTCAAAAGTGTTAATTCTCCTCCTATCATGCTTTGTCATTGTTCAGCTTTCTGATGCATAGCAAGTAATTTCAAAGGCCATGGCCTAGATCAGGCAAACCTAGGTATTCAGACTGATATTATTGCTCTTCAAAACTCTGGAGAAGTCTTTGGCAGCAGACTTTCCCAATGCAATCTGTCTTTTGATTTCCTGGCTGCTTGTACCAAGAGTGTTGACTGGTATGGTATGGTATGGTATGGTATAGTATGGTATGGTATGGTATGGTATACCAAATATCCATCTTGCTATGCCTCCTTCCACAATATTTTCTTCATGTAGAAGAAATAATTGTCAACATAATAAAAATATTGTATCTCAAGATAAGTTTCAAAACTGACAGTGATTACATCTGGCCAATGGTCTGTAGAAAAAGTTTATAAATCACAGATACTAAATCTGAAGTTGCCATAAATTTTGTCCTCCCTGAATAACACTTGCTTAAGTATCTTCCCCAAAGACCTTAATATTTTTTAATGTAATTTAATGCTACTGTTGAAATCAACTTGGAATGCAGAACTGAGCTTTCAGCTGGTTACAAGAGGTTGTAAATTGCACAAGAGGAGACAGACCATTCCCCTCCTGTGGAGCAGATGGTAAATTTGAACTAGGTCCTATTGGATTATACTTGAATAATAGTTGTGCTAATGGGTCTTCCTTGTATGGATAGTATCCTATCTCTTATATTTCAGGACAGAACTTGCAATTGACCTTTTGACTATGAATGCAACACCATTCTTCTTTGTTTCATTCCCTGTATAGTAAATCATATGATTATCTGATTCAAAGTGGTGATTGCTTGTCCACGGCCTCTTACTAATGCTTCTTGTTGTTGTTGGTATGTGCCGTCTTGTCATTTGCCACTCAGAACGACCCTATGTACAACAGCCCTAAACTCTGTTCTGCCTGTGCCAATCTCATTCTCTCTGACACATTCATCCCAATTTCCCCAGTCACCAAATCAACCCATCTCCTAGAGGGCCTTCCCCTCCTGTTCCTGCTCTTCACCCTCCCAAGTATGATGTCCTTCTCCAAGGACTGGTCTCTCCTTACAACATGACCAAAGTATATCAGACAAAGCCTCAGAATCCTTGCTTTCAAGGAGCAGCCCAGTTTAACCCTCTCCAAGATGAATATGTTTGTTTTCTTGGCAGTCCATAGTACCCTCAATACTCTTCTCCAACACCAAAGCTCAAAGGCATCAATTCACCTTCTATCCTCCCTAGTCATTGTCCAGCTCTCTGACACATAACACGTGACTGCAAAGACCTTGACCTGTATCAGACGCACCTTAGTGTCCAGAGAGACACTGTCACTCTTCAGTACTTTAGAGAGAGGTCCCTAACAGCAGACTTTCCCATCACAATATGTCTTTTAATTTCCTGGATGCTGGTGCCAAGAGTGTTGATTGTGGAGCCAAGCCAACTAAAGCTGTTAACAATTACAATCTCTTCACCATCCATACTGATGCTTCAATTGACCCAGTGGTGAAAATCTTTGTCTTCTTGACATTGAGCCTCAATCTATATTGAAGGCTGCAGACACAACCCTGACACTTATGCTTAGTATCTTTATATTCATGTGTTCCATTTTATTTTTAACAATATCCTGTTCCCCAACATTCAAGCTATGAATATTCCATGTATCAACTGTTAAATGATGCTTGTTACTGATTTTCCTCATTTCAACCAACTTCCAATCTGGGCTCTACCACTACACTACTGTAACTGTCCTCTTCGTTTAGTGTTCATAGGGTTTTCAAAAGCCTTTTATTTAGGAAGTAGATAGCCCATCCTGATTCCTACTGTGTCTTAAACAGGAAGCTCCAACAAAACCTGTCCACAATGGGAACCTCTTTTGGAATTTGACACACAAGTGGCAAAAATTTCAGTTTGACAGCAACCCCAAGTAATAACAGTACAGCAAATTGACACACAAGTGCTGCACCATTTAGAACAATGTTCTTTCTAAACATGACCAATAGAAGGCCTGAGGGCCTGTGGCCCAAGGGCCCAACCGATTTTTGAATGCAATGCCTGCCCACCAGATCCTGTTTGCTCACCCAGAAGCTTCCCACCCAAGCTGATTGTAAATGAGATCAGCTAACACTTGATTGCTAACACAATATATAAATATCCAAACAGTTTACCCTGGCTTTTAAGTAAATCACACACTGAATATGGAAATGATCGGACATTTTAATTGATATCACATGCTAGCAAAATACTGCTGATTATTATTAAAAAATGGATGGAACAATAGTACCTGGGAATTACCAGAAGAAGTTCAAGGAGGATTTAAAAGAGGCTGGGGCACCTGGAATATCATTGCTAATATCAGATGGATCCTAGGTAAAAGTAAAGAGTACCAGAAAGATATCTGTTTGTGCTTTGTTGACTGTGAAAAGACATTTGACATTTGACTGTGTGGATCATGACAAGTTGTGACTGACATTGAGAAAAATGGGTCTACCAGAGTCCTTGATTTTGCTCGTGAAGAACCTATACCTGAACCAGAAGGTTATTGTCCAAATGAAGCAGGGTAACATTATATTGTTTTGAATTGGAAAGGGAGTGTGTTAGGGGTGTCTTTTATCTCCATACCCATTTAATCTATATGCTGATCAAATTATCCAAGTAGCTGGACTCTATGAAGAGGAATGTGGCATCAGGATTGGAGGGAGGCTCATGAATAAGCTGCATTACGCAGATGGTACAAATTTACCTGCTGAAAGTTAAGAGTATTTGAAACACTTTTTTTCAGAAGATTAAGGAATGAAGCCTTCAGTATAGATTGTGTCTCAATATCAAGAAAACAAAGATTCTCACCACTGGTCTAATAGGCCAGTGTCATGATGGGTGGAGAGAAGATTGAAATTGTCAACAGTTTCATCTTGCTTGGACTCACAATTGACACCCTTGGCACAAGCAGTCAGTAAATAGGGAGACACATTGCAATGGGAAAATCTGCAGTTAGAGACCTATCCAAATTATTGAGGAGTAGTGATGTCAGTTTGAAGACTTAGGTGTGTCTTATTCAGGCCATGGTCTTTCTGATTACTAGTATATTTGCTATATAGATTGCTATGTATCTGAGACCTGGACAATGAATAAAAATGACAAGAAAAGAATTGATACCTTTGAGCTGTAGTGTTGGAGAATGCACTAAACATTCCATGGAAGGCCAAAAAAATAAACTGATATGTCTTAGGGAAAAATGCAGCTAGAATGTTTGTTGGAAGCAGTAATGATGAGGCTTTACCTCACATACTTTGAACATATTACTAGGAGATGTTATTTCTTGGAGAGTGACATGAGGTTGGGAAGGGTAGAGGGTCGGTGAAGGAGAGGAAGACCCTCCATCAAGTGAATTGACAAGGTGACTGCTTCAATGGGCTCTTGTGAATCAGTAAGTGTGTGGATGGTGCAGGACAGCACTAGGTTCCAGTTGTTTTTTCATAGGGTTGCTATGAGTCATACTCAACTCGCTAACACCTAACAACAATAATAGCCTTTGATTGCCAATGAAGCTCTAAACGTAGTAGTTTAATTTTCCAAGGCCAGTTGATATTGTAACAAAAACTATCTTAACAACAAAAAGAAGCAATGTAAAAAGAGTCAAGACAGTAAAATATTTAAAAAAGCAAATATTTAAGGACAAGAGAAGATAAAAAGAACAAGAAGTATCTTAATTAAGATATAAAATCCCCTAATATGTCCTTGCAGGAGAAGGATGAGTAATCTCCTCCCATGCAAATAATAGCACCTGAAAACCTGCTGTAGGGTCAGCAATAGGTCGGTTCCAACTCAACAACTATGCTTACGTTGATTTTCACATTGTACCCTGTCCTCAGCCATGTGTCTTCACTTCAAAATATTCTCCTGGTGATCTATTGGTAATTGACCCCAGAGATCAGAAGGGAAGAAATATTTTTCCGGGTATACAATAACCTTTTTTTTTTTGAGCCAGAGATAATTTTCACATTTCAATTAATACTCAACATCCAAGGAATCGCCAGTAAACCTTTGGCCATTCCTAAAGAACAGCGGGTTTAATGATGCTCTAAATTTCAGTATTTTCAGATACTGTTTAGTGTCATATTTCTTATGTTTGCATGAACCGAACCTACCATCTGTGCTACAGATTTGCACTTATGTTCTACCACCTGGAATTTATATTTGACCTTAAATATCTTTCGCCACATCCTGGCTCTATTCAAACATGACTACCTCTAGACGTTATGTTTCCTGCAACCTCTCCAGGGATGATTGCTCATACTTCCAAATTCCATAGGGACTAAATATGGGAGACAGTAGGAGTTCCCTCTAATTCTCAAAAGTATCTCACTAACATTAATCATCTACTTTCTTTTGGAGAACTGTGTCATCAGCTCCACAACTATTGTACTAACGAATGACTTTCATGTTCCATGGAATACTTTATTAATAACTATTGTCTTTACATTTATTGGTCTTTGCATTTTATTATACACAAGCTATACTATATGTGTGTATCTAATATTACATTGAGCTACTGTGTTTGTGACATCTTTATTTCTAGATATTTTCCTTTGTTTTTATTTTTCAACTAACTACTATGACCTTACACTTTAAATATTCACATAATGTGTACTGATTCTTCTTAAGCTTGTCTGTCAGAAATCCCTCTCCAAGCACAACTTTTTACCTTTCTTGCTTTCTTGTCTAATTTCACCAGTATACAATTTTATGTAATCATCTTATACATGGTGCTCAGTCCTTTTCACTGTCTGTATCTTCCCTTTCATAAATTTGAATATCTAGCAAACAAAACTCTCATCAATATTATTCACTAAATATATTTCACCCTTTACATCTACTAAGTTGGAACTCCATGCAGTCTAAGTATGTTGGTTTTAAGCACTGTTGAGTCAAGGAGAACTCATAGCAACCCAATCAACAACAGATATGTATCCTAATCCTCTCCTGTGTCGTCCTCATCATCTCTGACACACTAGAGCACATTGATGCAGTCATCTTCTCAGTCCATCTTCTTGAGTGTCTTCCTCTCTTTCACTGACCGTCCACCTTTTGAAACATGATATCCTTTTCCAAGGAATAGCTCCTTTTGGAACCTGTTCAATGTATGAGAGATGAAGATTTGCTGTCCTTACCTGCAAGGAGCACTCTTGGATACATCATTTCCAAGATATACCTGTTTGTTCTTTTTTGCATCCATGTGATAGTCAGTATTCTTCTCCAACACTAAAATTCAAAGGCATCAATTCTTTTGTCACACTTTTTCATTCTCTAGCTCTCACATGCATAGAAAGTGATTGTAAAGACCATGGCCTGCACCAAGTGCACTTTAGTCTTCAAACTAATATAATTGCTCTTCAGTATTTTGTACAGGACCCTGGCAGCAGCCTTTCCCAAAGCAATATGTTTCCTATCTCCTTATAACTGGTACCACTTACTTGATTGCAATGACTAGAATAGTACCTCAAACAAGAACTGCCAAATATTTCAAGCTGGACTCAGAAGAGGTCTTGACACAAGGGATATCACTGCTGTTATCAGGTGGGTCTTGGCTGAAAGTGGAGAAGAACACTAGAATAATATTTACAATATTTACTTGTGCTTTATTAATCATGAAAAGATATTTGTATGTTGTTGTTGTTGTTGTTGTTAGGTGCCATCAAGTCAAGTAGACCCATAGTGATCCTATAAACGTGAGATCTGAACCTTGTCCTATCCTGAGCCATCCTCATACTTCTTGATGCACCAGAGCCCATTGTGACAATAACTTTGTCAATTCACCTGGTTGAAGGTCTTCTCCTTTGCTGACTCTCCACCTTTCTGAGAATCATGTCTCTTAAGGAATAGACCCTCTTAGACCATTCCTGAGGTATATGAGGTAAAGATTTATCATCTTTGCCTTGAAAGAGCACACTTGCTGAATTTTCTCCAAGACATATCAGTTTGTTCTCTTGGCAGTCTATGGGAGGTTTGGAGCTCTTCGCCAATACCACAATATAAAGACTTGAATTCTTCTGTCATTCTTATTGATTGCCCAGCTCTCAGATGTATACCAAGTCATCAGGAAGACCATGGCCTGAATCCGGGACACTTTAGTCCTGAAATTGACATTACTTCTCAATAATTTGGAAGGACTCCTAAGACTTTCCCAGTGCAATACGTCTTCTGATTTCTTGACTGCTGATACCCAGACTGTTAATTGTAGATCCAAGTAAGATGAAGTTTTGACAGTTTCAATCTTTTATCCATCTATATGGTATCGTGGACCGGTTCAGTGGTAAGAATTTTTGTTTCTTGTTGGTGAGATGCAATCCATATTAACGGCTGATTGTTGGATCTTAAGTTAGAAGTGCTTCAGGACCTCTTTCCTTTAGCAAGCAAGGTTGTGTAATAAGCATAATGCAGAATATTGAAGAGTCTTCCTGCAACCTTGATGTCACATTCTTCTTCATAGAGCTCAGATTCTTTAATAATTTGCTCAGCATACAGATTAAATGAGGATGAATAGAGAATACAACGATAAAACTCTTACCTCAATTTTGAACCATGTAGTGTTCTAAACTTGCTCTGTTTATGCAATAGCCTCCTGATCTAGATACAGGTTTTACATGAGCACAATTAAGTCCACTGCGATTCCCATTCTCCATGTTAGCCATAGCTTGTTATAATCTATACAGTCAAATGCCTTTGCATAGTCAATAAAGCATAAATAGGCCTTCTTACGGTATTCTTTACTTTCAGCCAGGATCCATATGACATCAGCAGTGATATCTCTAGTGCCATAGGCTCTTCTAAATTCTGCTTAAACTCTTGGAAGTTCTTTATCCATGTACTATTCTAGAGATTTTTTAATGATCTTCAGCAATATTTTGCCTGCATGAAGTATCAATGATATTGTTCAATAGTTTCCACATCCTGTTGTGTCACCTTTCTTGGGAATGAAAAAATATGGATCTCTTCCAATCCTTTGACCAGACCACTGTCCTCCAAGTTTCCTGACATGGACTGGTGAGTGCATATGTTAATTGAAACAAGTTAATTGGTATCTGTCTATTAGTGGGGCTTTATTTTTTGCCAATACCTGTAATGCAGCTGCAGCTTCTACCTTCATTTCCACTTGCTCCTGTTCAAATAGTATGTCCTGAAATTTTCAGCATCAGTCAGTTCTTTTTGGTACAGTGACTCTGTGTATTCCCTCCATCTTCTTTTGACACATCCTGGGTTATTCAATATATTGCCCGTGGCATCTTTCAATATTGTGACTCAAAGCTTAAATTTGTTTTTCAGTTCTTTCAGTTTGAGAAATACAGGGCAAGTTTCCCCCTTTTTATTAACCAATTCCAGCTGTCTGTACATTCCATTGTAATACTTTGCTTTGTCTTCTTGTTCAGCTCTTCTACTTCAGCCTTTCCCCCCTTTGTTTTGGCTTCTTAATGTTCTAGTCCAATAGTGTCAAGGTTGATTTGCTATTAACAGGTACAAAATAAATGTTACTTTGTTCTATTTGGGTAGAACATAATTATAATTGGTAGAGCACTATTTGTCTATTTGCTGTATTGAGATTACTTGTGCGTTACTGTGAAAGCTATGCCATTGGTGTGCCAAACGCCACAAGGATTACCCAGAGTGGAAAAGTTTTAGTAGGAATGTAAAGAATTGATTAGTTGTAGTGCCCAGACTGGAAGTCAACCAAAATGAGGAAATATAATGGCAAACATTGGAAAACAGAACGTATAGAGCTTGAATTTTGGAACATTAGATATTGTGAAATATGAAATGGAACACATAAACATTGACATTCTAGGCATTAGTGAGATGAGATGGACTAGCTTTGTCCACTTTGAGTCAGATAATTACATGATATATCATGCTTGGAATGAAAATCAGTACACAAAAATGTTCTGAGAATAGAATATTGTCCATATACATACAAAGAAAATCTGCTAATATGACTATTGTACAAATATGCAGAGCCGAAGAAGAAGAAATTGAAAAAATTCACTAAGTCTTGCTGTTCGCAATTCACCAAACATATAATCAGGATATGTTTGTGAAAACTGGTAATTGGAGTACAGAATTTGAAACAATGAAGAAGGAATAGTAGTCAGAAAGTAGGGGCTTGGTAACAGAAATAAGGCTAGAAATAGAATGATTGAATTCACATTATTAATGACTTACTCATTGAAAATATCTTTATTAAAAAAAACCACAAACAACTTTATACATGGACCTCATCTGATGGGATACATAGGAATCAGATTGACTACTTCTAGTTAGAGAAGTTCAATATCAGCATTCAAAACTAGCCAATTGCAGACTGTGTGTCAGACCATCAATTACTCATGTACAAGTTCAAATTGAAGTGGGAAAAAAAATAAGACAAGTCCATGAGAGCCAAAACATGATCTTGAATATATTCCATCTGAATTTCCAAATCATCTTAAGAATCAGTTTGAACCATTGAACGCCAATGATCGAAGGCCAAGTGAGTTGTGGGTTGATATTATGGATATCATCCATGAAAAGAGCAAAAAGTCATTGAAAGTTGCACTTTGACTATATGGATCATAACAAATTATGGTTAACATTGAAGCATAGTAATCCCATAATTTTCTAATTATACTTATTTAAAACCCCTACTGGTGGCCTAGTAGTAATACACTGCATGCAGCATCTTGAAGACACATAGTTCAAATCCACCAGTTGTTCTTCAGGAGAAAGATGGACAATCCCCTCCTATGCTAGAGGATCAGTGTGAGTCAGTTACAACTTGATGGTACACAGAAACAACATAGGTCAAGAAGCAGTCATAGGAACAGACCATGAAATACAGCATGGTCCAAAATAAAGAAATTTATACATCAGTATTGGGTCTATTTTCCATACTTATTCAATCTATACGGTGAACTTAAAATTCAAGAAGCTGAATTATGTGAAGAATTGTAGCATAAGGCTTGAAACAAGATTCATCAACAACTTGCATTATACAAATGTTATAACATTGTTTGCAAGATTAGAAGACTAGAAATATAACCTTGTTTGCAAGACATGAAGACTAGAAATGCTTGCTACAAAAGATCAAAGATTATAGCCCTCAATATAGATTACACATCAACATCAATAATATAAAAATTCCTACCATTGTGCCAAAAGGTAATATCAGGATTGATGGAGACACAATTGAAATAGTCAATAATTTCCCTTCACTTGGATCTCCAGTCAAGACCCACTGAAGCCACAACCAGGAAATAAAGACATGTTACACTGAGGAAATCTACTGTCAAGGATCTCTCCAGAATTTTAAAGAGAAAAAAACACCAGTTTAAAGACTAATGTGTGTTTGTTCTTTTTTAGTTGCTTACTATGCATCTGAAAGTTGGACAATTACAGTAACAGAAAAATAATGAATGACTTTGTGTTGGTAAGGAATATTGAATATCCCAGGGATGCCAAAGGAACAAATAAATCTACAGCAAGAAGGGGGAGGTAATTGTAAAACAATGAATAAATATTTATAAAGACAAAAACATTAACTGAGGGAGGGGAAAAAGAAGGAGAGAAGGTAAAATGTGCAACAATGAATGAACGAAAATCGAACTTCCTATAAACTTTGTTAAAAAATAAAAATATATGTGTAAAATAGGAGCATTATTACAGCTCTTTCAGATATTGAGAACAATGTAAACTTCATTGTAAAGAAATTTATAAAGTTCTAAAAAATAAAATGCATGTAAATTTTTAAAAAAAGAAGTACAACCAGAAGGTTCCTTAGAAGCAAGAATGAAGACACTATGCCTCATTTACTTTGGACATGTCTTCAGGAGGAACTAGGCTTTGCAGAAAGACA
Organism: Elephantulus edwardii; assembly: GCF_000299155.1. Classification (NCBI taxonomy): domain Eukaryota; kingdom Metazoa; phylum Chordata; class Mammalia; order Macroscelidea; family Macroscelididae; genus Elephantulus; species Elephantulus edwardii. Next base: position 17,476,014 of record NW_006399779.1, read on the forward strand.
TCATGCTTGAAAAATAGAGAGTCAGCAAAAGAGAAGAAGACCCTCCAAGGAATGAATGGACACAGTGACAACCAAAATTGGCTTCGTCAGGCCAGGGATGATTAGGACGGAGCAAAATAAGGCAAGTTCCAATCTGTCGTTCGCAGTGTAACTTGACTCATATTGGACTCAAAGGTCAAATAACAGCAATGATAGTTATCATCTTTCTGTGATATTAAGATTTACGGGCTTTATTTTATTGTATTTTTAAAAAATAAATACATTTTTATAATAAATAAATGTAAGCATTTAATAAATAGCTATGTAGTACAAATGAAATTTAATATTTTATAAAGTCCAAAACAAAGTTACCATCATAATTGTCAGGGGAACATTATTGTTTCTCTGTGTCTTCAAATCATGACCTATTTATTCATAACTGATCTTCTAGAGATTGTCTTAGGCTGTAAATTGCACAGGAGACGATTATCTATCTTTCTCCCATGGAAAAACTGGTGAATTTCAACCAATGGCATGTCTTGTTTTACTAAGCTCAAAACAGTTCATATGCTAACTGAGCCAAGATGTTATAATATATTAAATATTTGAAGATAAGTCAAAAATCAAGTAATATGGATTGAGACAGAATACTCACTGGAAGATGACTCGGCTGTCCATACCTATAAGATTACAACCAAGAAAATTATGTAGGGTAATTTTATACAAGGTTGCTACAAGTTGTAATAGTAACTCAACGATGCACACAATAACTATAAAACTTATTAAGTGAGGAATAGAAAAAAACATACTCTGAGTAATTTTAAAGGAAAATGGATTTATATTATTAATATATCAGGTATCTATGTTTTAAAAATTAAAAACCACTTCCTAATTCCACCCCTGTGATAATTTCATCTTCACATTCTCTATGACTATCCCTATCAACAACCGCACTCTTCTACCAATGTCACTGAGTAACCTTATGGAGTACTGCTTATGTATTCATTTAACAGACCATCTGTCTGATTTCCATCGTCGAAGTATTTCTGCATTATGTGCCCTGGCAATAAATTGCATTCATTCAGTCAGGAGCATTAGTTTAATCTGTAAAAGATGCAGCAATTTGTCTGAAAATCGCAGCTGGCATAATGCAAACATCAGCACCATACAGCTAATTTCTGATGCACAGAGATGAGTATAATCCTCTTTTTATTATACTTATTTATGGTTTTGGTATAAGTTTTATTGTTTTATTACCACTGTGCATTGTTCTCACTTTTTTATAATGTCATAATATGGCAAAACCTTTTAGCTAGTGAAATTGTCCTCAATCTCTCTAGATAGAAACTCACTATTTTGTTGGTCTAATAAAAGTGTGAAGAAAAGAATCTCTGATGAACTTTTTTTCCTAATTGGCTTTTAATTGTAATTGGGGTATTGGCATTCCCCAAATCTTTCCCAAATGACTTTATCTAGAGTTATTACTGTTCTTGTTAGGTGCCATCGAGTCAACAATGACTATTACTAACCCTATGAATGATCAGAACCCTACTCTATGCTGTACCTTGAATTGCTAATCAAAGAGTTGGCAGATCAAATCCAGCAGTCACTCTGCAGCAGACAGCTGGACAGATTTTTGTAAAGATTTATAGCTCCAGAAATTTGGTGAGGGTTACTATGAATCATCCCACAGCAGTAATGCTTTGGTTTTTTTAAAATATTTAATTAATAAAAAATATTATTACTTTAAACATTTTTATAATTTTTAATATGTAATTATTATTTTAAAAATAGTTTTTATAACATAGAGAGACAGAATTTGGGCACAAGAAATATTAATGCTAAGCCAGTTCTTCTCTATTGGGGACATAATTCAACCTGCATCAGTGTTCATCTTTAGGAATTGGCGCTTCTTAGAACATGATTCACCAAAATATTTTTGTTTACTTGTACTGGGTCAGTTAGTTGGTAGCATCAAGATAGATGGAGAAGAAATTGAGGTTCTTAACAATTTTGGCTTGCCTGGTTACACAATCAACAATCTTGGCAACCAGCAGTCAGAAAATTTGCTGAAGAGCAACAGTGTCAGTCTAGCGACTAAGGAATGCTTAATCCAAGTAATGGGCTTTGCAATTACTTACTGTGCATCAGAGATTTGCATGCACCCTACAATCACCAAGAATGATAGAACAAACATTAATGCCTTTGAGTTGTAGTGCTGGAGAAGAGTATTGAACACATCACAGAATGCCACGAGAACAAATAGTCCTGTCCTGGAGAGGGTGAAAGCAAGTTGCTTCTTGGAAGCATGGATTTGAAAACTCTGTTCGACATATTTTAGTTATGTGGCCAGAGGAGAGGCCAGTCCTTAAAGAATTATATCAAGCTCGGAAGAGTACAGGATAGTACAGGAGATAGTACAGGAGAGAATGGCTCTGAACAAGAAAGCTTGATACAGTAATTGGGGAAATGTGGGTACATGCGTCTGAGACAGTGAGATTGGCTCAGAATAGAGCAGGGTTCAGAGCCATTGTACATAGGGTTGATATGAGTTGTAGGTAACTTGATGGCACATACAACAACATGTATCTAAAAGTCAGTGTATAAGGATGACAGAAGAAGAACTAATACCTTTGGGTTGTAGGGTTGGAGAAGAGTGCTGAATATCCCATGGACTTCACAAAGAACAAATGAATATGTCTTGAAAAAGGTGTAGCAACGTGCACATTGGAGATAAGGATTGGAGACAATGGAAACTTTGTCTCACATACTTTGGGGGTGTTGTTAGATACAGGAAGTCCTTGGAAAGGGCATCATGCTTTATAAGCTAGAAAGCCAGATTAACAAAATGTCTCTAATATGAATATGTCAGAGATGGTCAGGATGGCACAGGATAGGGCAGGGTTCATATTCATTGTTCTTAAGGTCTCTATGAGTGGCAGTAGACTTGATAGCACCCAACAACAACATAATATATCCCAAATACGTAAAACAAAGTCTCTCCATCTTCCTCTCTAAGGTGCATTTATATTGTACTTCTCCCAAGGTATATTGGTTTTTCTCCCCCCCACTGGCAATTCATAGTATATTTAATATTCATTTGCCACATTATTATTCAAAGTCATCAACTATTCTCCAGACTTCCTTATTCATCACTCAGATTTTGTATGCATAGAAGGTGGTTGAAAATACTCTGGCTCAGGTCAAGTGCATTTTGATTCTTAAAGTAACATTTTACCTTTCAATACTTTGAAGAGAACTTTTGCCCAATGAAATATGCCACTTACTTTCTTGACCTCCATTTCCATCAGTGATGTTTTAGAATGCAAATAAAATTAAATCCTTGACAGCTTCAATTTTTCTCCATTTATCATGATATTCATTGTTTGTCCAGTTGTAAGGATGATGATTTTATGCTGATATGTAATACACACTGAAGGCTTAGTAGAGTCATCAGTGAGTGCTTTAAGGCTTCCTTGCTTTCAGCAAGCTGGGTTCTGTCATTTGTTTATCAATGATTGTTAGTCTTCCTCTCATTTGATACTCCATTATTTTTTTATGTAGTTCAGTTTCTCAGATTAATTTACTGAGAATATAGATTAAATTTGATGAAAGGATAATAAACTTGACATACAATTTTATGAATTGTAAACCATGACACATCCCTTTGCCTTATACTAACAGATATTTATTGGTGTTTCACAGGAGTCACATGAGCACAGGTGAGTGTTTTAAAATTCTGATTATTCATAGTGTTATACTTACATTGTTACGGTAAATAAAATTGAATGCCTTTGAATTGTCAATAGAACACAGGTACACAACTTGCTGGTAGTCTCTGTCTTCAACCAATCTGTCATACTTGACTCAATGACACCCAGCAAAAACAACAATATTAATCTTTAGCATGTGAGTTTTCTAGAGTCAGAATCAACTCAATTTCAATTGATTTGCTTTGGGTTTATTCAATGTCTCAATATAAAATTGAGTTCAGAGTTTGGAAAAGACTATGAGTAGAGTATTGATTGCCAAATAATCTATAGAAAATTGTTCTAGTCCCAAAATAAATTAGAACACAGAAGTGGGAACAGCTACAATATTAGAAAGTACACACATTACACATTAAAAAAAAAGACATTTCAAAGCTGTAATTGCTTAAAATATCAACGGTGCAAGGGCAGTGAATGGAAATTAATCAAGGACAAAATTATGAGAACTTTCACACTTCAGGAAGGGGACTCTGGATTTGATATTGAAGAGCATGGTTGACGTTATGTTACTATGTACACTCCGTTGTTGTTGTCGGTAAGTGCCATCAAGTCGCAGGTGACTCATAGTGACCCTGTGAAGGAGAGTCCTTGACAGTTGTGTGTCTCTCATTCTCTCTCCAGGTTCATAGGGTTTCCGGAGGTAAGCTATTATGGAAGTGGACGCCACTCCTCCTTCCAATGTACTCTATATTTGACTATAGTTCTTAGCCAGTCTATTAACAATGAATCTGAACCATGAACATTTTGTACCATCCTCACCATCTCTGACAAGCTTGAACTCATTGTTGAAGTCACAGTGTTTATTCATCTTGTTGAGGGTCTTCCTCCCTTATGCAGATCCTTCATCTTTCTGAACATGATAGTTTGTCCCAAAGATGGGCCTCTCCTAATAACATGTCCAGTGTATGTGAGCTGAAGCTTCACTTCATTTTCTCCTGGCGAACTTTCTTCAAGAGATAAGCATTTGTTCTCCTGACAGCTCATGGGATATTCAGTACTCTTATGCAACACTAGAGTTCAAATATCTTCATTCAAATTTCAGACATGTAACAAATAATTAATAAGATTATGGCTTGGATCATTTGCTCTCAACACTTTGGGCAATGTTCTTGACACAACATGTTTGAAATGAATTTTATACTTTAGGAAAATAGTCTGGCTGTTACTGAAGGTAGATTGTGGTGCTTGAAGTAGAAATATTACTACAAAGACAATTATAATGAGTGATTGTAAAACAATTCAAAATCTTCTCTGATATAGTTTCTAATTCCACATAATTTCATTACATGGAATAAATATATGTATTGGAAGCAGGAGTGGCTTTAATTTCCTAAACAGCATGCCTCTGTAAACTCTATGAAATTTGAAAAATGATGATAACTATAGAAAGGGTTCAGGCCTTTTGTTCATAGGGCACAGGGTCACTATGTATCATGCTCAACTCGATTGCAATCAACAACATATAGAAATGTATATGTACATGTATATATGCACACACATATATAATAGATATAAAATATGTAATATATACA
>NW_006399779.1:17481839-17483475 GCF_000299155.1 Elephantulus edwardii
AAGAAGCTCAACCAATACTAAATGTCTTGGTAAAAAAATAAGGATGCAGTATTTTATGGAATACTAATTGATATGTTTAACAAAAAGATGCAACCCTGGGTAGTTTCTTAGTCCATGCCATGAAATTTGGAAGACAGTTACCTGACCAATTGACTGGAAGAAACCCATATTTGCACCCACTACAAAAAAGAATGATTTAATAGAATGTAGAAATTATAGAACAATATCATTATTATTACAAAATATTGCTGAAATTATTTAAAAATGGGTAAAGTAGTACTTTGACTTGAAACTCCAAAAATTAAAAATGGAATTTGAAGAGGCTGTGGCACAAGAAATACCATTGTTAGTGTCAGATGGATCTTGGCTGAGAGAAAAGAATACCAGAAAGATTTTACTTGGACTTTGTTAATCATGCAAAGGTATTTGACTTTGTGGATAATATGAACTATGGCTAACATTGAGAAGAATGAGAACCCCAGGACACTTAACTGTGCTCATGTAAAACCTATACATATATGAGATTTTCTGAACAGAGAAAGGGAACAATGCATGATATAAAATAAGAAAGATGTCCCTTGGGGTTGTATTTTATTTCCTTTCCTATTTAATCTGTAAAGTAAGCAAATCATTTTAGGCACTAGGCAATATAGGGAAGAATGTGATATCAAGATTGAAAGAAGTCCAATCAACAATATGTTTAATGCAGAAGACACGACCTGTTTTCCATCATTTTTTGTTCAAATATTCTTCTAAGTCATATAGACCTGGTGTGTCCACTTGCCGTAGAGAGGTAACTTGTGATTTTTGTGAAGCTGAATATTTTGACACTGATATGTCAAATGTGTTAATGGTTACCCATGGAGGACAGTGTTTGGTAGAGCTCCCTGATTAAAACACGCTTGGAAACAGGAGAGGCATCTACTTCCGTAAAAGCTTGCCTCCAGAAACCCTACGAACCTGGAGAAATAATAAAAGTCACACAAGTATTGAGGACTTTAGTTTACAGGGTCACTATGAGTTGCCTATGACTTGATGGTACTTAACAACAACAACAATCTACTGAGGTGCCTCTGGGTTTGTACTGCAACCTTTAGTCTAGTAGTTGAGAGTTTAACCATTTGCACACCATTTAAATACACAGCATGATTGGAAAAATAATTTATACTAAATTTCCCTCTCAATCCTATACAACTCAACATAAAAATGTAATCCTACATATATAATATTTCTTCTGCTTTGTAAATACAATGAAAATATATTAACTTTCACATATTAAAAATATAAAATATTAAGTTTGGAGGATTAGTATTTCATTTCCATATGAATATCTTGTTGAATTTGTTAATGCCCAATGTGGCGGTTTCAACTTTCTCAAGACAGAACAAAATCACTTTTACTTTCTAAAATAAAATGGCATGACTCTCACATAAATGCTTTTAATCCTGAAAATGTAATTATGAGAGCTTAATGAAAGTCAAGGCAAATTAATTGCTTTACTGTGTCTTTTCCTCCCCTGATGTCCTTGAGGGAACTTACTTTGATATTGATGACATTCAGTAGGAGGAGAATAATTGCTACAATTTTAATCTATTTACTCACTGTCAGGGTTTTGTTGTTGGTTAAGTAAAAATAG
>NW_006399779.1:17483619-17520450 GCF_000299155.1 Elephantulus edwardii
ATATGCAACTCTAGTGGCCCAGTGGCAATAAGCTGTGCTAAAATCCCAAAGCATGATGTGGTTCAAGGTCACATCAGCTTCTCTGCGAAAGATAGGCAATCTCTTCCTGTGTGATTAACTGCCTCAAAGCCTCTAAAAATCCACTAGAGGGTCAGCTATAGGTCGATTCAAACTCTAAAATATGTATCTATATAACTATATATCTATAAATAATCTACAAATCTATATATCTCTATTTTTATTAATAGATTAATAAATATATGTTTATTTACATATTTAAAATTCTATGTACAATAGGCCTTTGAAAACTGTACAATAGCGAACAGGGTTTAGGGCTGTTATTCATAGGGTTTCTACAAGTTGCAGGCAACTTGGTGGCACATAATAACAGCAACAACAACAACATATTTACTTATATATTTATACTCACCTGCCATACTGTATATGTTGGATAGAGAAGGTACGCAGGACCTTTTCATCTGTGAGAACATTGTATGTTTTCTTTTCTTCTGATAATTGTAATTTCCCAACTGTGATTATTTGTCCTGCTTAAGAATTACCTTTTGAATTGGAGTGCTGGTGAAAATTATTGAATATATGATGGGTTTACAAAATGGAGAGACCAAACTAACTTGTCTCGGAAGAAATACAAGCAGGGTGGTTCTTAGAGGCAAGGATGATTTTCAAGTGTGAATTGGTTCAAACTTGACTGCAATAAAAGGGAAGGAGAACATACAAAATATTGCGTTTAGAATTTAATCTCACTACTTTAATGAATCACAAGCGACTTGATGGCACATAACAAACAACAACAACAACTTTCTATTAGTTACCACACAAATTGATCCTCCACTGGGTTTCTGAGGCTGTAAATCTTTAAAAAGGCTACTGCTTCTCCCCCCACTCCTACCTTGGAGTAGCTGGAGAATTCAAATAATTGACCTTTCAATTAGTATTTTAACATGGTGCACACTGCCACCAGATCTCTGATCTACTACAACAAATGAGAGCAATACAATGAAAAATAAAATCTACATAAATATACCTGGGAAAATGTATGTTTGAGAGTAAATTAAAATGTTTACTTAATTAATCACTGAATTTCAACATCCCTGAGCCAGCAATCAGAACTCAGCTTAATTCTTGACCATTTCTTCTGCATTCAATTCCGTGCTTTGTTCTTAAATATGAGAAAGAATTCTCTTACTCCTAAACTGTCTCTACACAGAAAGATCAATGATTGACAAAATAACTGTTTCCTTGAAAGGACATTATGGTTTCATTAAAGTATGTGGTTTTATTCTCAATTTAGAATGCTGCAGTCTTCAGTATTGATTAAGGCTCAATGTCAAGAAGACAAAGATTCTTACCACTGGACCAATTGGCAGTATCAGGATGGATGGTCAAGGAGGTACAGAACTTTGAATAGTCCAGAATGATGCAAATGCAGGCACTCTGTTCCTAATGAAAGCTTGGCAGTTCAAAATCACCCAGTGGCCTTCCCAGACAAAAGTCTGGAAAACCACTGCCAAAAGAAGAGGCATTGAAAATCTAACAGAGTACAGAACTACTGTGGAACTCATGAGATCTCAGTGACTTGACATTGACTACATGGTAAGTGAATCAGGTCTGGAGAAGAAAGTAAGATTAAAATATGTCTCATAAGATAATAATGTTGAGCAATTTTCACGTATTAAAAAAGGCTTCTTATTCCATTTTTCAAGCCTAATAGTTGATGATTGCCTCTCATTTAGAATATAAGAAAGATCACCAACAAATGCAATTTCAGTATAAATACTTCTGCACAATGAGATTTGTGTGACCCAGTGAAATAGTTCCTGGGTTAGACTGTTGTATGATAAGAGTTCATCAATTGACATGGCTCCAACCAACTAACTTTTCTTTAGCTCTCAAGAGTTAATAAAATATGAATGAGGATAGTGTCAGTATAATCCAGATGTTGTTGTTATGTGCCATCGAGTAGCCTGTGGCTCATAGTGACCTTATGTACAACAACCCTAAACTCTGCTCTATCCTTTGCCAAACTTATTGTCTCTGACACACCTATTCCCATTACCCCAGTGACAGAATCAGTCTATATCATAGACGCATTTTCTTTCCTGCATTGTCTCTCCACTTCTCCAAGCATGACATTCCTCTCCAAGGACTGATTCCACCTTGCAACATGTCCAAAGTATGTCAGATGAAGCTTCAGAATCCTTGCCTCCAATGAGCAGCCTGGCTTCACCCTCTCTAGGACGAACTTGTTTGTTCTCCTAGCAGTCCACGGTATATTCAATAGGAAAGCAAAGCATGGTTTACACAGGTTTTGCTGAACAGAAGTATAAAAAGGAAAACCTGAAGCAATTCAAATGGTAGCTATAGGAAGAAGTTGCCACTTACAGGGATGGGGGATGTTGATCTTTATAATAATACAGAATGTTTATGTTATTAGGTTAAAGGACTCCCCAGAAGAAATACTGAAACAGTAAGAAGGAAAGAATAAAAGCTAAACCAGAAAAGAATGGGGAGATTTGGGTTGTCTCTTGTTCTGTGCTGTTGAGTCAACTAATACTTACAGCAACCTTATGATCAATGGCTCTGAACCTTGCCCTATCTTGAGCAGATCTCACTGTCTCCAACACTCTTGATCCCATTGTCACAGTGACTGTGTCAATTCATCTTATCCAAAGTCTTCCTTTCTTGAGTTGACGCTCTGCCCTACCAAGCATGGTGTTCTTCTTCAAGTACTGATCCCACCTGGCAATGTGTTCCAAGTATGTGAGACAGAGTTTCAAAATCCTTAACGCCAAAGACCAACATTGTTTCATCCTCCTTAGGACAGACTTGATTATATGTTCAATAATCTTCTTAAGCACCACAACTCAAAGGCACAAAATCTTATGTCATTCTTAGTCATTGGTCAGACTAACATTGTTGCTCTTTAGCATTCTGCAAAGATCCTTGACAACAGATTTGTCCATTGTAATTTGTCTTTTGATTTTGTGACAGCTGGTGCCAAGGGAGTTGATTGTGGATCTGAGAAAAATGAAATCATTAACAACCTCAGTGTCTTAGTCATCTACCGTGATGCTGCCTACTGGAAAAGTGGCGAGGATTTTTGGTGTTTTGATATTGAAGTACAGTCCATATGTAGACTACATTCCTTGAACTTCCGCAGCAAGTACCTCAAGTGCTTCTCAGTTTCAATGAGCAGTTGTGTTGCCAGCATAATGCAGGTTGTTGATGAATCTTCCTGCAATCCTGATACCACATTATTCATAAATCCCAGCTCCCTATATGATCTGTTCAGTGTATGTACTGAAAAAAGTATGGAGAAAGGATATATCCTTGATATATTTCTTTCTTGATTTTGAACTATTCAGTGTTCCCAGCTCTGTTCAAATAACAGATTCTTGGTGTAGATACAGGTTTTGCATGAACATAATCAAGTGTTCTGAGATTCTCTCAATATTAGCCATAATTTTTTGTGAGTCACAAAGTCAAATACCTTTGACTCAAATGCTTTTGAGTTGCTAAAACACAAGCAAACTTTCTCCTAATACCCTACTTTTGCCCAAGATTTGTCAATGATATCACTAGTGTCATGACCTCATCTAAACCTAGTTTGTATTTCTGGCAGTCATCTCTCCATGTACAGTTCTAGTAGTTTTTGCATCATCTTCAGGAAGATTTTGCTTATGATAACGTTTGATAATGTCCACATTCTATTGCATCACCTTATTTGGGAAGGGGAATAAATGTGAATCTCCTCCAGGCAGGTGAACAGGTAGCTGTCCTCCTGATTTCTTGGCACAGCCTGGTCAGTATATCCATGGCTACAGCTGCATGATGCAATGTGTCAATTGCACATTTAGGAAGCTTTATAACCCAAGAAATTAAAAAAAAAAGAGTGAAGACAAATAAACTGGTCTTTCTATAGAAGAAAAACAAAACAATTGTTATTAGGAAGCTTCTGAATGATGAGTAGTTTTGCCTCTATTCTTCCATGATTTGCCTTCTATTGACCTCCAGTATTATTCAACCAAATTTCTCTTCTATCTTAGAAAATGCTTTCTAATTGAAGCCACTTTATATTCATTAAAAGTGGTGTGTTCTCACTTAATTTGTCTATTTTACCATAAATGCCTTTTCATATTATGTAATGTAACTCAAATCTACCATATTCTTAAGTATTCACCAAGTTTCCCATTTGCTTTCTACATTATCTCATATTGAAGCCGTAATTGTCTCTAAAATAGGTTTGAAATCTATCTGGCTTTTGGAGGTTATCATCTCACTCCTCACTCTTCTGTTTCTACCCAAAACTGGATCTTGGCTAGAATATTATCCTTTCTATAAACTCCAAGAACAGTAATAGCCCTCTAGCCCTTTTCTTCTCTGCAAAATTGAAAAGTTAAATAAGACCTTTACTATTTCTCTAACCACTAAAACTCAGAGTTCGTTTGTTAGTGACTCTTGTGCAGGTCATATTGTCTTTGGAGTACAAAAATATATCCCGGAAAGTAATAAAACACAAAATCAGAAATATCTAATGAAAGGCAAAGTGAATTATTCATTAAGTTTAAGTCTGCAATGCACAGAGAACTATGTTACTCCCAAGGGAATAATTCCTTGTGACAGACTGTTATTAATTTTAGTACCTATGAGATGGCTTGACACAGTAACTGGGGTAATGGGGGTATGTGTGTCAGAATCAGTGAGATTGGATCAGGACAGGGCTGACTTCAGAGCAGTTGTTCATGGAGTCACTATGAGTCATAGGCAACTCAACAATACATAACAAAGACAAAATATGAGATGAATAGAAATGAATTGTACAAATTAAATAATATTAAACACATTGGATAATATTTTAAAAGAGAGCAAGAAAACACTGCATGGTTCAAAATTTGGAAGGGCGTACATGAGGGATGTGTCCTGTCTCCATATCTTTTCAACCTGTATGCAGAACAGGTCATCCTGGAGGCTGGGCTCTGTGAGGAGAAATGCAGCATCAGGATTGGTGGAAGATCTGTCAACAATCTGAATTATGCAGATGACACAAACCTGCCTGCTGAACATGAAGAGGACTCGCAGTGCTTGTTGCAGAGGGTCAAGGACTGCAGCCTTCAATATGGATTGAGGCTCAATGTCAAGAAGACAAAGATTCTCACCACTCGACCAATTAGCAGCATCAGAATTGATGGTGAAGAGATTGAGATTGTCTACTGGGCTCCACAATCAACACTCTCGGCACCAGCAGCCAGTAAATTAAAAGACATATTGTGATGGGAAAGTCTGCTGTTAGGGACCTCTCTAAAGTACTGAAGAGCAATGGTGTCTCTCTGGAGACTAAGGTGTATCTGATACAGGCCATCGTCTTTGCAATCACGTGTTGTGCATCAGAGAGCTGGACAATGACTAGGGAGGATAGAAGGAGAATTGATGCTTTTGAGCTGTGGTGCTGGAGAAGAGTGTTGCATGTACCGTGGACTGCTAAGAAAACAAACCGATTCATCCTGGAGAGGGTTAAACCGGGAGGCTCCTTGTAGGCAAGGATTCTGAGGTTCTGTCTGACTTACTTTGGTCATGTTGTAAGGAGAGACCAGTTCTTGGAGAAGGAAATCACCTTTGGGAGGGTGGAAGGCAGGCACAGGAGGGGAAGCCCCTCAGGGAGGTGGAATGATTTGGTGACTGGGGTAATCAGGATGAGTGTGTTGGAAACAATGAGATTGGCACAGGACAGAGCAGAGTTTAGGGCTGTTGTACATAGGGTAATTATGAGTCTCAAGCGACTCGATGGCACCTAACAACAACAACAACAACATGAAACAAAACCCAGTTAAAAATTTAGATAATATTATAAAAATAAGTAGAGCATATTTAACAAAGATGTTGATATTGTGGCTTACCATGATTAAAATTTTGGAATTGCTTTGTACCTGATACTGAGATATATTTTCTATATGACTTTCACTAAATATTTATTTTCTGTCGTAAATAAAAAAAAATAATTATTTTACCCATTGTTGGCACAGTTAGGGATTTTTTTTTTTTATTTTAGGCTAACTCTACTAAAAACGAAAGCTTTGGATCCGCTGTTCATAGAGTCACATGAGTTGTTGTCACTATGATGGTACAAAATTCTTACCACTAAACCGATAAGCAACGTCCTAGTAGATGAGGAAAGGATTGAAATTTTCAACAACTTCTTCTAATTTTATCCACAGTCAAAGTCCTTGGAACCAGGAACCAGGAAATAAGGAGGTGCATTGCACTGGGAAGTCTGCAATTAAGAACTTGTTCAAATTTTTGAGGAGTAATTATGCCAGTTTGAGAACTATGGTGTATCTGGTTTAGACTATAGTCTTTTTGATCACTTGCTGGACAATGAATAAGGAAGAATTCAATGAATAATAAGAAGAATTGATGCCTTTGAACTATGTTTCTAGAGAAGAGTATTGAACATTCCACATGAGGCCAAAAGAACAAACAAATACGTCTTGGAAATGGTGCCATCAGAATATTCTTTGAAGAGAAAAATGATAAAGCTTCGCCTCACATACTTTGAGTATGTTGTTAGCAGGGGCTATTCCTTTGAGATGGGTGTGAGTCTCAGAAAGGCTGAGAGTAACCAAAGAGAGAAAGACCCTCAGCCAGACGGATTAACACAGTGACTGTCACGATGGTCTCTAGTATGTCAGGAAGTGTGAGGATATTGCAGAACAAGACAGGACTCAGATTTGTTGTTCATAGGGTCACTAACTATATATATAGTTGTTGTTGTTAAATGCCGTCGAGTCACAGGCGACTCATAGCGACCCTATGAAGTAGAGCCCTCGACGCTTGGGTGCCTTTCATCCTCTCTCCAGGTTCACAGGGTTTCCGGAGGCAAGCTATTAAGGAAGTGGATGCCACTCCTCCTTCCACGCTTGTTCAATCGGGGAGCTCCACCCCACTCTCAGTCCGCATTGGGTAACCAATAACACATTTGACACATCCATGTCACAATGTTCAGCCCAGCATATATATATATGTGTGTGTGTGTGTGTGTGTGTGTGTGCATATATATGTGTATGTATGTGAATATATATATATATACACACATGTATAAAGGGGGTGGAAGTGAGTAATAGAGATTGCATTAAATAGAAACTCAGCAAAGATCTTTAGTTTAATAAAGTGCCTAACTATAATGAAACAGAAAATGATTTATTCTTTGAATATATACTGTCGCTGATGGTAAAAGATTTAATGAATCCTTTAAAATATAAAATATTATTGACCTCCAGGTGCTCTGCTTTGAAGAGTAAGTATGAATGACAGACATAAAGATGTAAAAAAGTACTTTGTTCATTACATTTGGGATATAAATTGCTGGGGAAAGGGTAGGAAGGTAAAGGAGAAGATTCAGATCAAACTAAAGATATCAGTCAGGTGAAATCTTCTTTATAATTAGGTAATGAACTCTTTCTACTTTTCATCTTTCATTTGCTCTATTACAGTGATCAAGTCTTTGTATTTTGCTTGATCTTGAAAACATGATTCATTATCATACAGTACAGAGACAAATAAAGGGCCTCTACACGGCATGGGAATCCGCGCTGCAATCCCAAAGGCACACAATTCGAATGCATCAGCTGCTCCACGGGAGAAGGACAGGCAGTCTCCTCCTGTGCGATTTAAGCCTCTGGAAACCCACCCCGGGTCATCTATGGGTTGGTTCTGCTCAATGGTGTACAATAACAACGACAAAAACAACATGTGTTTTGTTATAACTGAAAGTTGATTGCTTACAATTTATTAAAATAATTAAGCAGATAGGTGAAAACATGTTTCATCTAATTGGTATGCATGCATGCATACATACATACATACATACATACATACATACAAACAAACAAATAAATGTGCTTAATACATAGCTAAGGATTTTTCTATCATACCGGGCATGCTGTCTTATAGTGTAGGACTGCATGTGAAGTTGCCTTAATTATTTGTTTTATTGAAACTGAAGAGCCGTATTTCAAGGTCATGAGCACTCAACAAACATTGCACTTGTGCTTTTGGAATATTCAAGTGAATTAGAACAAATTGTCGGTCACTATAAATTCAATTCTAATTTGTTGTTACATGAGTAAGAATAATTGGTTCAATTCCAACTATTCATCATTATCGTTTCTTTTACTCCCAGTACATCAACTAATACCATTTTAGTTATCAAATGTAAACCTAGAACTCTGTTTGGTACAGTATTATCAAAGAAGTGTAAAAATTACTGCTTTTTAAAACAATCTAATCTACAGGCCTAAGTTGTTATTGCTTCATATGATGCTGTACTTAAACTGACTCAGAATGGGCCTTCCAACTAGTTTTCAGAAGCAGAAAATAACACAGTAGAAGACTGTCCATCTTTCTCCTGGAGAGCAGATAGTGGATGAGAACCTCATGCCTTTGAAATGGCAGGACTCCTTACTTCTAGGCCATCAGAACTCCCTACGAGTGTGCAGTCTGAATCCATCAGCTGCTTTGAGGTGGAAAAGATGGGTTATCAACTCCTTTGTGATTTACTGTCTATGAAAAACTGTTGGAACATCCACTATGAGTTGGTTCTATCAAAGACATTCAACAACAACGATCTATCTATCAACTATCTATCTATCTATCTATCATCTATCTATCTATCTATCTATCTATCTATCTATCTATCTATCATTTATCAATCTTTCCTCTATTGTGGTTGTCTAGTGTCATCAAGTCAAGTACAACTAATAGTGACCTTATGAATAGACCAGAATCTTGCCTTATACCGTGCCATTCTCATCATCTGTGACATACTTGAGCCCAATAGTATAGTCACTGTGTCATTTCATCTTGTGAAGGGTTTTCTCTCTCTCACTGTCTCAACCTTTCCAAGCATGATCTCTTTTTCCAAGGCCTAGCCTCTCCTAACCCCATGCCTAAATATGAGAAATGAAAATTTCATCATCCTTGCTCCAAAGAGCACCCTGGTTGAAATTTTTAAAGACATTTTTGCTTCTTTTTTTTTTGTCTTGTTTTGTTTTTTTCAGATACTCCATACTCTTCAACTATACAGCTCAAAGGCATCAATTTTTCAGTCATCCTTAATCATTGTTCAACTTTCAGATATATAATAAATAACTGAAAACCATAGGCTGAATCAAGGAAAACATAGTCTTTAAACTGATATCATTGTCCTGGGGACCTTGGAGAATTCCTTGGCAACAGACTTTATCAATACAATATGTCTCTTGATATCTTCCCTGCAGGTACAAAAGAGTTTACCATAGACCAAAGCAAGATAAAATTGTTGACAGCTTCAATCTTTTCTCCTTCTATTGTGATATCTCCTTGGAGGTAAACATGCCAAAACTTCATCTCACATAGTTGGTGTATGTGGCTAGGAAAGCTATCCTTTGGAGAGGGACAACAGGCTTAGAAAGGTAGAGGGTCAACAAAAGAGAAGAAGACTCTCAATGATATGAATTGACACAGTCACCACACAATGGACACAAGTGTATCAGATATAATGAGGATGGCACAGGATAGCACAGGGTCCAGTAACAACAACAGGTCTATGATGTTGCCTATTGCCCCAATGGTGAATATTTTTATCTTCTTGATGTTCAGATGTAATTCATATTGAAGGGTTTGAATCTCTGCAGCAAGTGTTTCATTTCCTCCTCACTTGCAACCAGTGAAGCTGTGACAGCTGTATAAGGTAGGTTGTGGATGAGTCTTCCTCCAATTCTGATGTCACATTCTTGTTTATGAAGTACAGCCTCTTGAATGATTTTCTCAGCATACACATTGAATAGGAACAAAGAAAAGATATGGCCCCGACACACATCTATCTCAATATTAATCCGAACTGTGTTCCCTTGCTCTGTTCAGACAATAAACAGCCTCTTGGTGCAGGTATTGGTTTCATATGAGGACAATCAAGTGTTTTGGACTTATCAACCATAATTCATTATTATTCACACAGCCAAATGTCTTTACATAGTCAGCACAAATAGACATCCTCCTCGTATTCTTTGCTTAAGCCAAAATGCATCTGACATCAGCAATGATAACCTCACAATAATTTAATGGCTTATGCACATATTCAAATGATATACTGAAATTTGAAGGAACATATCATTACTATTTATGCTTCAAGATTTTTTATTTTAGGTAGATTGAATACAATAGCCTCTTAATTTTCTTTTTTCAATGTAACTATATAAACATAGAGTTTAATAAAATGATAATTAAATATTAAGATATTAAAATCACTTGAAACCTATCTTTAAAGATTTCATCTTAATATAGTGTACTTTATGATTGGTTTTCATGTATGAATTTGAGATTCAGGCCAATTATTTAGATTTTTACCTCTGATCTTAATAAAGATCTCATTTAAAAAACTCCTATAATTAATATTTCACATATTAAATTTTAAATACCACAAGGGATTATTAGAGAATGGAGACCTTAAAGTCAAATAGAATTAAGAAAAACTGATGTGGCAACTGAGTACAGACATGCTGACAGTTAATACTTTTCACAAGTATTAATAGAACTGCAGTTACCTTTTTAAATGTCACTTGAGGGAACAGATATTCAGGAGAAGCATGAAATGGTAAAGAGAACACATTTCCTTTCTGTTAACCTATGTGGTAACAAGAAATGATATCCTAGCGAGCAGCTGATTTATAACTACAGTGAGTAACTGTGCTGTAGCTCATCCACAACCAACACATGCATATTCATAGATGTGACGGAGACAAATGTCTTGCAAAGGCTTGGAAAAGATGCAAAAAAGTAGATGATCTTCTTTCTACTCATAAGTCTTGTTAAGAGTAACAATATATTATACCCAGAAACCTTGACCTAACCACCTAAAAATGCATACCATCAGCAGAAGGGGGGCATGGAAACTTAGTTGTATGTATACTTTTCCCAAGGAATATAATTTTGGTTCTATTTAATTTTCTGACATTTTCTTCATCAAATTGTAATCAGTAGAAAAATTGGTTGTGTAAAAAGTTCATAATCATCAAGAATAAATGAGAAAATGAAATGTAGCTTCATTCATAGAGAAAATAGATATATTTCAGGATGATAGTGAATACAAAAAGACATCTTTACTCTCCCCACCCCCTGTACCAATATCTTAAACATGCTTATTTAAATTTACCAGTGTCTTAATTTTTTATGGCATGTGATAGAAGGATAGGATATTTCTGTCCAAATTAGCTGTAAATAAAGCAGCACTGTGTGACTTGGCTGTAAAAAGGAGGTCAGTAGATAGTTATTCTGACTTTTTGAATTTATTGTTTAAAAGACACTCATCAGAAGACAAGTCAATCACTGCAGAGGGGTTAATATGATATATTTCCATGACAAAAATTATCAATGCAGATTTATTTTAGTTGCTAAAATTACATTCTTCTTTTAGAAGCAAATGTCTTAGGCAGAAATAAAGGATGCAGCCTCTTCACTCTGAGATTTCATTAGTGGGTGAAAAATGGACCTATTTAGACACCTCTGCTTATAGGTAAAGGTAATCCATAGCAAGAGTGTTTTTAAATCAGGTAATGTAAGCTTACTGTTTGCTGTACTTAAGATACAAGAGTATAAATTATGAGATGTTTGTCTTATTATGATGCAGCTATACATAGACTTTTTAAATAAAGATAATGTTTTTGATGTATAAAAAAATTAATATTAACAGCACACAAATGTATTCTACCTTTTAGGTTCTTTTTATGGCAGGTCAGTTTGATCTACTACTTGAAATACAATTAGAGATTAGCACCTCCCTGTATTAAGGCCAGAGTGTTACTTCAAATTACCTTCCTAACCACATT
Source organism: Elephantulus edwardii (assembly GCF_000299155.1). Lineage (NCBI taxonomy): Eukaryota > Metazoa > Chordata > Mammalia > Macroscelidea > Macroscelididae > Elephantulus > Elephantulus edwardii. The sequence goes on from NW_006399779.1 coordinate 17,495,499, forward strand.
TGGAACCCCGTAAATTCCACAGACAGAGAAAATAGAAAAGTTTTATAAAGTGTAAGCTCACCTGTCGTTGATAATGAAATTATTTCCTTTGAAGTTACTGCTTATAAAGTTGTCTTAGGGGGAGAAAGAAAAATTGCAACAACTATAGTTCACTATATATGCTTATTATTCTAGTTTTCATTGAGTGCCCCAAATGTACTAGACTGCAGTCAGCAGTGTGGGCTTCCCAACTCTCAGAAGAGAAAGAAAAAAAAATCTGTAAAGCTTTAAAGTTAGCTTAAATAGTAGAATATAGAGAAGTTGGGAAAAATAGGAGAACAAAGGGAATTAAAATATAATTCTAAGCATTAATATTACTAAACACATATATTTACCTTTAACCAAGTCTGTAGTCATAGAATTAGAGTAATTTAGTCATGCTACTGAGTGCCTTGTAAGTTCTATTTATTTAGTTTGTGGAAATATGGGATTGAATTTTCCAGCTTCTAATTAACAAAACTTAAAACATTTGTGTCAAGCAAATAGGCAAATAGAATTTTAATAATATAGATTTGTTGATAGAAGTCTCAAAAATAATATAGATGATGTATTATGACTTTCTTTAACAAAGGCAGCCAAAGGAGCTCCAGAAGGTGAGGTCTTATGAAGCAAGATTTGGGAAAATGAAGCATTTTTGCCTACAGGAAAGGATTATAGTGACAGACGGTACAGGACAAGGTAGAAGATTGCATTTTGAATTGTGATTTGTGTTTTAATATTATGAAGGAAAATGTTTTTGAGAAAGGAATGTATCAGATGAAAAAATTAATAATATTTCAGAAATGTTATTATAAATAATACCAGAGGAATGTCTGTGTTTCATTGGCTATGCAAAGGCATATGACTGTTTGAATCATAACAAACTGTGGCTGAGTCTAAGAAGAATGGGAATCCCAGAACATTTATCGTTCTAATGCTAAACCTTTACTTGGACCAGGAGACAGTCGTCAGAACAGAGTAAAAGTTCAAAATTGGGAAGGGCGTACGCCAAGGATGCATCCTATCTCCATACCTTTTCAACTTGTATGCAGAACAGATTATCCGGGAGGCTGGGCTCTATGAGAAGAAATGTGGGGTCAAGATTGGTGGATAATTTATTAACTATCTGTGTTATGCAGATGACACAACCCTGCCTGCTGAAACTGAGGAGAACCTGAAGCACCTGGTGCAGAGGGTCAAGGATTGCAGCCTTCAATATGGATTGAGGCTCAATGTCAGGAAGACAAAGATTCTCACCACTGGACCAATTGGTAGCATCACGATGGATGGTGAAGAGATTGAGATTGTTCACAGCTTTTATTTACTTGGCTCCACAGTCAACACTCTTGGCACCAGTAGCCAGGAAATGAAAAGGTGCATTGCCATGGGAGAGTCTGCCTCTCCAAAGTACTGAAGAGCAATGGTGTCTCTCTGGAGACTAAGGTGCATCTGGTACAGGCCATGGTCTTTGCAATCACTTGTTATGCATCAGAGAGTTGAACAATGACTAAGGAGGATAGAAAGAGAATTGATGCCTTTGAGCTATGGTTCTGGAGAAGAGTATTGAGAATACCATGGACTGCTAGGAAAACAAACAGATTCATCCTGGAAAGGGTTAAACTGGGCAGTTCCTTGGAGGCAAGGATTCTGAAGCTCTGTCTAACACACATTGGACATGTTGTGAGGAGAGACCGGTCCTTGGAGTAGGACATCATGCTTGGGAGGGTGGAGGGACAGTGCAGGAGGGGAAGGCCCTCTATGTGGTGGATTCATTCAGTAACTGGGTTAATCAGGATGGGAGTGTCAGAGACAGTGCGATTGGCACAGGACAGAGCAGAGTTTAGGGATGTTGTACATAGGGTCTCTATGACTCGCAAGCGACTCAACGGCGCATAACAATAACAACAACAATGTAAAATTTGGTAGCATGCTATATTATAGCCTTAATAACTACCTTTTCAGAATTTTTAATAGTACTTGGGAAAACAAAATAAAAAGTGAGTTTTTTTAGATGGTGAACATATGAACGCGTCAATTAAAGTATAAATTGAGGAATACTGGGGTTTTTTTTAGTAAATAAATAAATGAAGACAAAAATTGGACTTTATCTATGATGACCAGTCATTTAAAGTCATTTAAGGAAGATCCATGTGTAATTTTAGGAAAACTTACTTTATACTAAAATAAAAATGAAAAGAATAAGATTTGAACCAACATCACAAAAATTACAACCATAAACGTCAATTTAGAGTAACGATATCTGAAACTAAAACAAAGAATTAAATCAAGGAAGAATCGTCATGTAATTGATCACTCACTGTCATATATGGAATTGTTGGTTGTTATTGTATAGCCATCATCACATGAATGGATGGGCTTATGAAAATTAGTGTCTGTGACTCACCAACAAGATTGTATAACTTTCTGAAAATACAAAGAAGACCCCTTGTACTTTTTTTGGGGGGTGGGTGGTAGAGTAGAACCATGCACATAAAATGTACATAACCCAGGAATTGAGGGAATTGATCAATTTTGTCACCCTGAGGTATTGAACATTATTGATTGAAGACCAGATGAGCTATAGATGACATCAAGAATAACATTCATGAAGAGTAAAATGTAATTACAAATATAAGGGAGAAAAAAAACCACACCCAAAAATGAATGTCAGAAGAGACTGAAAATTTCACTAGAGCTTAGAGAAGCCAAACCAAAGGGAAAAGGTGCAGAAGTGAAAGCGATAAACATAAGATTTCAACTGGTAGCTCATGAAGACGAAAATATGTGCAAAATGTGCAAAGAGCTGGAGTTGAAGAATAAAAAGTCAGAACTTGCTTGATATTTCTCAAGAAGAGAGAATAGAAAAGATAAATTCCTTCCTCAAGTAAGAGATAACGAAGGGCAAAATTTTAAATGATATAGAAAACATGACAAAAGATAGAGAAAATACACAGAGTCACTATACCAAAAAAGGATTGGATGATACAGAACCATTGCAAGAAGTAATCAAGAGACAATGATAATTAAGTTCAAACTGCACTGATGGCATTTGAAAGAAGAGATGAGACGAGACAAGATGAGACAGCCCCAGGAAATTATATGATACCAATTGACATGTTTCAGCAAACACGTGCAGCCCTGGATGCATGAGTCTGTGCCAGGACATTTTGAAGACAGCTACCCGGCCAACTGTTCAGAAGAGATTAAATATGCTCTCCTTCCCAAGGAAAGAGATCCTACAGAGTGGAAAGTACCAAACACTCTCATTAATATTACATATAAGCAAAATATGGCTGAAGATCACCCAAAATCAGCTAAAACAGTATATTAATAGAAAACTACCAGAAGCTCAAGCTAGATTTAGAAGAAGTCATAACACTAAGGATAGATATTATTACTGATGTCAGATAGATCTTGGTTGAAAGCAGAAAATACCAGAATAATGTCTAACTGTGATTTACTGATTATGCAAATATATTTTACTGTGTGTATCTTAACAAATTATGGCTCACGTTGAAAAGCATGGTAATCCTAGAACACTTAATTGTGTTCATATGAAACCTACATTTAGACCAAAAAGCTGTTGTCAACATATGTTTTAAAATCAAGAAAGTGTATGTCAGGGATATAACCATTCTCTATACCTCTTCAATCTGTATAGGAAGCAGATCCCTCAGAAAGGTGAAATATATGAAGAAAACATGGCACCAGGATTGGAGGAAGAATTATCAACAACTTAGGTTATGCTTATTACACAACTTTCCTTGCTGAAAGCAAGGAGTTGAAATTCTTGCTGTAGTAGGTCAAAAACTACAGCCTTCAATATAGATCACATCTGTACATCAAGAAGACAAATATCTTCACCACTGCGTCAATAGGCACTATCAAGAAAGAGCTATAATACTAGAAACTATGCAAAAGCAACAAGAAACAGCAGGAAAGAAAGAGTAGCAGAAAACCTAGCAGGAGAATTTTTGGCAGACAAACCAGAAAACCAATATGAAAAGTTTCAGTAGATTTAGTGTCCCACAGAACAAAGAAATAGTGAACTAGTGACTGAGGAAGCAAAGCTTCTCCAGAGAGGAGACTTCCTGGTAAAGTTCACTTCCTGACATGGCCCGTTTTTCCAGTTCATAGAATGAATGCATAGAGCATTTGGGGATCCAGGCTTGCTGGAAGAGTAGAACAGTCATGGGCTCTGACTGGCAGAGCGAAAGAGGTTTATAATACTTTCTGGAGTAAGTTAAAGGCAGGATCAGCACACGATACCTGAAGGGACATGACTAAGAAAGCTGCCCCAAACAAAGGATATTTTCTGAGTTATTCTTGATTGTGAATAGTAACCTATTACTTCCCTAATAAACCCTATAATTGTGATTATTGTTGGTGAGCTCTGTAGTTTGTGACTTTTGCAAATTGTGCTGCCAACTCAAAGTTCTACTGTTCAGATCCACCAGCTGCTCCACTGAATAGAAGTTGACAAACTCATCCAATGCAGTTTATTGCCTCTGAAAACCTGCCACAGTGTCAGCTCCAAGTCAGTTTCAACATGATTGTATAAAACAACAACATTAGGGAGGTAGAGTGTACAAAAGAAGGAATGAGTTGTTTCAGAACTAGTAAATTGTTTGGACACAGGAGGTATGTCTCACTTTTCTTACATAGGAATTAGACTGGTGCCATTAACGTTGATGATTTTCCTCTCCCCTTTTTGAAGTTAGGCAACGAGGTTAGATCTTTTTATAAGGAATCTTTTTATAACAGACTCTACCAGCAGCTCTGTAGGAGAAGGATCCGTTGTGCACAGGATCACGATGAGTCGAAATTGACTCGATGACACCTAACTTGCTCGTTCTGTGTAATTAACTCCCTTTGAAAACCTGCTGGAGGCTCGAGTATGGGTGGTTCTGACTGGATGACATACAGCAACAATAAAATTATTATTAGGCTTTATATTTAGTAATAAAAGGATGTTTAGCGAAGATTTAGAGTTAAATTGAGAAGAAGAATTTGTTTACCAACAAGTAGAGAGTGTGAAATTTAGCCAAAGCTACAAGGACCACTGACAGAACAAACAGTTATGTCTTAGAGAAGGTGCAGGCAGAGTGTTCCTTGGAGGCAATGATGATTAAACTTCATTTCACAATACTTTGAAAGTGTTGCTAGGAAAGGCGATTCATTGAAGAAGGACATGTTTGGGAAGATGGAGAGGCAATGAAAGCATGGAAGACCCTCAACCAATTGGATTGATTCTGAGCCTGTAAAAATGGGCTCATGTGTGCCAATGATTGTGAGGATACCACAGAATGGGAAAGAGTTCAGATCTGTTGTTCTTTGAGGCACTATGAGTCAGATTCAATGTTACAGCACCTAACAAGAAGAACAATAGCTGTCTAAAAAGGGCATGGGATCAACTCAAGGTGTAAAGAAGAAAAAGAGTATCTACATAGATTTTGGAATAATAGAGACTGACCGAAATAAAACTGGATAAATTTAACCAAGATAATTAATTCATACCTTGATTAAAAGAAAAACAAAAAGCGTTGTAATGTTAAGACCAAAACTTGAAACACAATGTTTCAGTTACAGCAACAAGTGAGTATCAAAAGACAGAAAATAAAGTTAAGCACATCCCTGTAGAAAAAAAAAAATCGTTTTCATATTTAGAATAATGAGAACTAAATGAATATAAAGGAAAATCAAATATACGACATCAGGAAAAAATTATAAAGTAATATAAGCAGAACCAGAGGCTTAGAAAATCACATTGGGAACAATATAAATAGATGAGAAATGAGCAACGAGCAATTGAAATCAAGACAACAGGAAATAAAAGAAAACAATTATAATTGGACACACAATGACAAGTATGTGCTTCAAAATGATGTGAATTGGATCAGAGATGATGAAAATGTTACCCATAATGACCAAAATGAAGGGAATGATAATATAAAATGATGTTGCAGTGTGATAAGTGAATTAAAAATATATGAACTAAAATCAACACACAGCAATGAATAAATTGGGCAGTGAAGCGATACTGGAAACTTCACAAAAAGGGCTGGGGTGTATTTGAACAGAATATATAAGAGTAAATGTACATAGAAATATGTGAAATGTTGGAGAGATTTTGAGAATTCCACCTTTAGATCTTATATCTAAACACTGAGAAGTAGGATGCAAAAGTTCCTCATGGTAATGAAATTTGAATAAATTCTATTTAAATGACAATCAATTATTTTCACAATTACAGTTTTAAAATATAAAATGTGATTAGCAAAAAACTAGAAAACAAAAGATTTCTATCGAAAATTATTCATGCTGACATTGCAAAGCCTCATTTGGATTGAGTATCTTAAGTCATCCTGGAGAATTGTGAATTATTTCATTAAAATATCTACAAAGAGCAATTTAATAAAATGCAAAATCCTTTTGAATCATAGACAATTTGCTTCCACAGGTTGTAAGGTGACTCCAGAACTTCAAAGCAAAAGTTTGTTCTGTTATCAAACAGGTGTATATTTTTTGTTTGTTGCACAGTGTTACTTTTTAATTTACAGCTTATGTATCATCACCGTAAATTTTAAATTTTACTGAAAATAAAAGGAAAAAACTAGAAAAACATAGACGTGGAGACAGGGAGGGGAAAAGAGAAGAAAGAAAAAAGAAAGAGGGAAAAAAGAAGGAAGAGAAGATTTTGAAAAATAAAATTAATCCATTGAGTGCCGCTGTGTGAATCTCCGGCCAAGGTCTTGGTTCGTGCCTTTCAATCGTTTTCCACGCTGTCAAATCTATCAGTATCCTGTAAATTCAAAATTGCTCCCTAGAAATCTCACATCTGAATTATTTTAGCCAATTTCTGAACTTTTCACACAGCTCAAGTGTTAAGAGTCCTGGTTGCCTCTTTCTTGGAAATGAGTTTATTTCACTTCTGTATTGATTGTCTTGGTTCTTGATCACATGAATTAATTTATGGTAGTGTTTCTCTCTCTCTCTCTCTCCTTCTGTTTCTTTAAAAATCTTCCAGTATTTCTTGAGAATGTTTATGTGAACTATTTTTGATCGTTTTAATATCTGCTTTTGAAATATCCAACGTAATTGCAAATTATTTACATAAATATGAATGAACTATATATTAAGTTTGAATACTGAGTCAGAGAGTATTTTTCATACTTTAATTCTTTGGTTTTTAATCTACATTTAACCACAGGTTCTCCACATGTAAAGTGAATACTCAAAAATTTTATGGTAATGGTGTAATCAGGAATTTCGTGGTAATGGTGCCGTTCAATGCAGTGAGTTTCCAGTCAAATCAGAACCAACCGATAGCGGATCCACCAGCAGACTTTCAGAGACTGTAAATCTCACAGGAGTCGATGTCCCATCTTTCTCCATGGAGTAGCTGAGGGGTTCAAACCACCTTCCTTGGGGTTGGCCACACAACTCCTTATCCATTAGGTCAGGCTCACAACAATAATTTAAGTCAAAACAACAATAGCAAAGTAGAGGACTGTTTGTGAGAACTTAGCTTTTTTGTTCAAATATTTACAATTTTTTAAAAGTTACCAAGTCGTTTATAAGTACAATATTGATAACATCAATTACTCTTTATGGAGTGAAACTACAGGATTGGCAAATGCCATTTTAGGTCCTCTACATCTGAAAGAAAGAGTGGCATTCACTTCCTAAAGAAATTGCCTCTGGAAACTTTATGAACTTTGATAAATGTTCATAGTTGCAGAGGGACTTCAGGCCTTTTGTTCATAGGGTCACTATGAGTCATGCTCAACTTGAAGGCAATCAACAACAACAACCACAACATCACATAGCCTAATATCTAACTACTCCAAAACTTGACAAATGAATTCTTAGAATGACTTTCATCAGAAACAACTTTAAATGTGAGTGACATTGTGAAAGGAATTGCAACCAGGAGTGAAGATCTGGGTAATATAAGACTAATATTATTAGTATTGAAGCATTAGTATTAAAGTATTTCATGAGTAAGATGGAATGCCAGAACGAGACTCAACCCAAAAAAAAAAATTGAAGCTAGGATCTTATAGAAAATTTTGTCTTCTTTTTGTTGTTAAGAGAGAAAAAGGAAAAAAATAAAGTTTTTTTCTAGTGTGAAAAATATTCAGTGTGGCCTTTACAGGGACAAACATGTAAATGGTGAGATACTGAGTGATACAAACAGTCACTGAACAATTTTCAATGTCTAGGCCCAGTTTCATTAACTGAAAACGTAGCTAAAACTTATCTATTCCTATCTCAATGTAAAAATTAAAGCTTTTTATCACTATTATTTAATATCTTTCTTTGTATAAATTGTTTTCAATTAGATCCTGCAATTAAGACAGTAATCTTTGATTCCAAAAGTTTTAAAAATTCAGCATAGCAAGTTCATTATATCTAAAATGTATATTCCATTTTAAAAAGTAGTATCTCACCAAATGCTGCTCTAAATCTTCTCTTCTATGATACTGTCTTAATTGCAATATTAAACTTTCTTTTAAACTGAGAATTTTTAATGTATTATCTATAAAACTTAAATAATACCAAAAAATCCCTATTTTTTATATAGATACTATTGAGTCTTGTAGAACTGTCCTACTAGTTTCTTAGATTATAGTAGTCTTTATAATAGCAGAATGTCAATTTGGTTTTCCTTTCATAGATCTTCTGAGTAGATTTGCAGAATGTCAATTTGGTTTTCCTTTCATAGATCTTCTGAGTAGATTTGCAGTGTCAACTTATATGTTAGCAGTCAAGTAAGCTCATAACTATTTGGCCACTGGGCCTCTCAATTCTTATATATTTTTGTTCACTGTTTTGTTGTTGTTGTTGTGTGCTATTGAGCCAACTATGATACATAGTGACCCTATGAAAAGTGTCTCTGGATTTTGCCCTATTCTGATCTAATCTCACCATTTTTAATACACCTGACCCCATTGCCATAGTCACTGTGTCCGTTCATCTCATCCAGGGCCACCTTCTTTTCTGTGCTGACCCTCTATCCTTCCAAGCATTATGTTCTTTTCCAAGGAACAAAATTTTTAAATCCTTGCCTCCAAGAAACAAATTGGTTTTACAGTCTCAAGGAAAAATCGATTTGTTCTTGTTCTGCATCAGAGAGTTGGACAATGACTAAGGAGGATAGAAGGAGAATTGATGCCTTTGAGCTGTGGTGCTGGAGAAGACTATTCAGGGTACCACAGGCTCCTAGGAAAACAAATAGATTCATTCTGGAGAGGGTCAAACCTGGAGGCTCCTTGGAGGCAAGGATTTTGAGGCTCCATCTAACATACTTTGGACATGTTGTAAGAAGGGACCGGTCCTTGAAGAGGGACATCATGCTTGGTAGGGTGGAGGGACAGTGCAGGAGGGGAAGGCCCTTTAGGACATGGATTGATTCAGAGACTGGGGTAATCAGGATAGGTGTATCGGAGAGACAGTGAGATTGGCACAGGACAGAGCTGAGTTTAGGACTGTTGTACAAAGGGTCTCTATGAGTCACAAGTGAGTCGATGGCACATAACAACAACAACAACTTGTCAGTCCTGGTGTATTCAATAATCTTCTCCAACATTACAACTCAAAGGAATGAATTCTTCTTTTGTAATCTTAAATCATTGTCCAGCTCTCAGGTGCACCGTAAGCAACTGAAAATACCATGGCCTGGATACCATGCGTAGTCTAGACTGACATCATGTTTTTCTGCACTCTGGAGAGATACTTGACATCCGATTTTCCCAGTACAACTCATCTTTTGATTTCCTTACTGTTGGTGCCAACAGTGTTGCTTGTGGATCCAAAGAAGATGAAATCATTAACACCATTAATCCTTTCTCCATTGATCACTGTATTGACTATTGGCCCAGTGGTAATTATTTTCATTCTCTTGATGTTGGGATGCAACCCATGTTGAAAGCTTTGACTTTCTGCAGCAAATACTTCACGTCTTCCTCACTTTCAATAAGCAAAGTTGTGTCACATGTGTAATACATGTTATTGATGAATCTTCCTCCAATCCTGATGTCTCTTTCTTCATAAAGTCCAGCCTCCCCCAAAATCTGTTCCACACAAAGATTGAAAAGGAGTGAAGAAAAGATTAATTTCCCTAAGTCAGAACCAGTTCCCAGCTTATCTTTCAGCGAAGGTTTGGTAGCTGTAAACTGCATGGAAGAAAATTGCTCATCTTTTCCCCCAAGAGCCTCTGGTGGGGTCAAAACACCAGAGAGGCACTACCTTTGGGTTCACAGTGCAACTCTGCAGACTACATTAACAAAGCTCTCCCGATATTGATCATATAAATCAAAGTATTATTTCATTTTTAAAAGAAAAGAATCTATTTTAATTATTTGCAGGATTTTATTTTACATTAGTTGATTTCATTTGTGTTGTTAGTGAGAATATACAAGACAAACATACATTAATTCAACAGCTTCTACATATAAAATTTGGTGGCATTAGTTACATGTGTTCACATGAAGCAATCAATCTCATCTTCCTTTTCTGGTTGTTCCTCTCTCGTTAACATAAACACAGTGCTCTCTAAGATTTCTATGTAATGTTTCAAGTTGCTTTTATTTGCAGAGTTTTAAGAGCTCTGGTGGCTTTGTTCATAAAGAGTTGTGTTAGTACTAAAAGTTGTACCTCTCTGGCAGTTCGAATCCACAGAATCTCCATAAGAGAAAGGTTGTAAATCTGAATGGGCTCTGAATCAACAGTAAAGAGTTTGGACAGTTTTAGGATTTTGTTTTACAACACTGATTAAAGAAGAAACTATTCAGAGAAAAAACTTACAAATCTCTCTACTGTGAGAACCTTTCTACTTCTTGAAGTGTCTATGTATTGTAAATGCAAAATCTGGTATTGCAATGAAACTATGGTCTTATATCTCACTCCAAGCAATTGGCTGGACCACAGTTTTTCAAAACATTAGTGTAATTTTTATGAAAACAGTAGCTGTGCATTTAGGGGTGTGGTCTGCTGTGCCATCCAAGAAGAGTATGGACTAAAGCATGTTCTTTGACCTTGAAACTCCTGTAAAGAAACCATCTAATCTCAGAAGAGAGCTGTAACATTAAAGGTTTAAATGTAAACATTGCGGGTTTCTTGATCCATGGAGAGAACTGGGCACTTGCTTCCAGGTGGTTTCTGACAACACTGTGTAGAAGGTTTGCTGTTAAAGAGCAATAACACTTTCTATGCAGGTCTGAGTGTGTCTCTTGCAGCATGCCTTTTACACTGGGAAGCATGGTGGATGCCATGAGGGAGTGCCCTAGAGTGACAAGAGAACTACACAGGCATGGGTAGCACTGCAGAGATGTGGAAGGGCCCAGCAGCAGAAGAGAAACCTTTGAACAGTGCAGGCCCCTGGGTGGTGTGATGTCATGAGAGGCTGCCGTGTACTAAACACCTGACCTGCATCATGACAAGCCTATTCAGCACCACAAACATGGCCCTGGGTAATTTGGGGAAGGGTCAGTGTTCCTCCACTGAGAGTAGGTTGTACAATTTATTGTTTGTTTTCTAAAAATATTACATAATAATAATACTAATGGCTTCTATTTATCTGATACTGAGTAAATGTCTCATGAAGCTGTCTTGATCACAGATGATGGTTGATACCAATGGTGTACTTATTGCCTCCTTCTTAGATCTGTGGCGACCCAGGAGGCTGCATCCTGTCTATCTGCAGGTGTAATGCATATTTTCCCTGAGAAATGCAAGCAGTAACATTAGTTATGTTTAAAAAAAATGCAAATGAGTACTTTCAAATGACCAATAGAGGTACAAAGTAAATGTAAAATCATGTTCTCTGGGGAGCTCTGGTGGCCTAGTGGCAAGGAGCTGCAACTACAATCCCAGAGGCACACGGTTCGAATCCACCAGATGCTCTGCCGGGAAAAGGAGGGGCAATCCCCTCCTGTACCAGTCAGATCTGATTTGACGGTACACTCACAGAAAAATTAAAAAAAAAACAAACAACTCATGTTCTCTAAGATCTTTCTTTGATGTCCAAATACCTAGAAACCATGGAAACAAGGCCCAGCTATCTCCACCGAGAGTTGTCTACGTAGAATTAATGTAGTATAGATAGAAAGATCTATTTTTTTATATGTTCTTTTTGGCGATTTTAGTGTGGTTTGGTTGAGACAAATTAGTTTTCCACTTAACAATCTACATATATTTGGTTTTATGACTTTAGTTGTAATGTTTTAGATGTAACACTTCATCCTTGGTTCCCATCTGCCTATCTGTCCTATTATGTCCTGCCTTCTAAACTTTGTTTTTAAACTGATGTTGCCATTTTCACCTTGTCTGCTTGATTATTCTTAGAAGCAGTTCATCATAGCTATTATTTTTTCCCCACTCTATTATTTTATATACCTGTTTATTTCTTGTTTGGCTGAAATGTGATTCACATGAGTGGGTGCAATTATACTATTATATAGCATGTCTGCCATCGTGGTAGTAAGAGTTGCTGTTAAGGATAACTCAGTCCACGTTGGATATTCTTGTGCCAATTTAAAGATGTATATTAGGGAAGATAACTACTATTTTATTTGATGTTTTATTGTCTAGTATGATCTTGTAGGACATTTTTCCATTGTGGTAAGCTTCAGTATGTAGTTGTGCTTCACACTGTACAAGTGATATTCTTCAATAGTAAGTTCTTCAATGTGACAATCATAGTGATCTACTTTGGCTTTCACCACATGGCTCAGTGCTGCTATTGTTGTTAGGTTCCACCCAGTCTCCTATGATCGTAGCAACCGTATGAGTTAAAGATCCAAACCTTGCCCTACCCTGTGTCATTCTTACAATCTTCATCATGTACAAAACCATCGTTGCAATGACAGTTAATCCATCATAATTGAGGATTGAAATCTTGAATGTATTATTGTTGTTATGCACCATCAAGTTGAAAACAACACATAGCTGATACCACAGGTAGTTTTCCGAGACAGTTAATCACAGGAGGAGATGGTCCACCTTTCTCTAGTAGAGAAGCTGGCAAATTTGAACTTCATGAGTTTTGGTTGGCAGTTTAACTTCTTACAACTAAGCAAGTCATCAGAACTCTAAAATAATATTCAAACGTGCACAGTTTATAGCTCTATCAGGGTGCTTACATAACTTGACAGTAATGTGAATAAAATAGCAACCATCTTTTGGATGGGACTACGAAAATAAAGTTAGATATCTAACAAAGCATTGGCCAATTTTCCCATTGCATCATGCTAAAATTGAACAAATACTGGCAGAAATAGGAATCTAGCTATTATCAAGATAGGAGAAGTAATTTGGAGCATCTATTCATGTGTCTGTTTGCCCTTCTAATATGTTCCCCTGTGAAAATTCAATAAAAGAGATGCAAATCAAAACCACAGTGATGTGCTATCTCACTCCAGTAACAGTGGCAAAGTCTAACAGGGCAGCAAGTAATAATTGTTGGCGAGGATGTGGCAAGAAATGAAATCTTATAATTTGTTGGTGGGGTTGTAAAATGGCACAACCATTCTGGAAGACAGTTTGACCCTTCCTCAAAAAGCTGAACATAGAAATTCCATATTACCCAGCTATTCCACTACGTGTAATATACCTTGAAAAAATGAGAACTGAGGCACAAACGAAGATTTGTATACCAGTGTTCAAAGCAGCACTAGTCAACATCACAAGAACATGGAAACAGCCTAATTGTTCAACCACAAAGAAATGGATTGAGAAAGTATGGTACATTCACACAATGGAATACTATGCAGCACGCAGGAGAAATAAATTTGTAAATTATTAACTAACTGGGGAAGGACTGGAACGCATTATTCTGAGTAAACTAACTCAGTCCCACAAGGATAAAAATTGTATAAAACCATTATTGTAGAAGGAGTATAAGGATCCAGGAAGTGTGAGAGAAGCTGGAAGCAGAGGGATGTGGATGTGCAGGGGAAGTGGGGATGAATCATTGGGTTGTACATTTCAATGGGTGGGGAGGTGAGGGAAATGGAAAGAATTTATTCAAATTTGTATTCGAATTATATAAATAAACTAGTAGAAAATTTTAAAAAATAAAGAAAAAAAGAAAGAAGTAGAACACACAGCACATCCTTTTGGGTGAGAGGTTTTGGATAGAGACTGAAAACACAGCAACAAAGTCAGCACCAGTAACTTATGTGAGACAAAGCTAATATAGAATGGCCTCATTTTGTAGTCAGATCAAAAAGTTTTAGCATAGGCAAATTAACCAAGATGGGGTTAGAATGGTTCAGAGTCATAGGCTCAATGTCTAAGACCTTGTCTCAGAAAAATAAGTCATGATGAAGAAATTTATGCTGGGTGTTACTGATCTGAATTTTAACCTGTTACTTCCCTAATAATCTCCCCAAACTAAAAGTATTATCTGCAAATTTGTGTGGCCATTGCTGCAGAATACTGAACCAAAGAGTAAACCATTGCAAGCCATATGGCAGAATAGTTGGTTTTAGAATTGATAGAAGGTCAGAGTACATCTCTCACAGGAATTAACTTTGTGTCGATAAAAAGTCTTTCCTTTTGTAGACCATAGCAGAGGTCAGCCATTGACCTGTGTACATTGCACTGTGTTCACAGTTATTATTTAATGCTCTTTATCAAAATAGCAGACAAATGTTTACAAGCTGTATCACTTTTCTGACATAAGGAGCCATTTAGAAAATGTAAAGACAACAAAGGAATACATACTCTTATCTTGGGCACAATTTGTGGTAGTTTGGAAACAAGTTGGAGAATTCTCTGAAGTTTTTTGTTTGTTTGTTTGTGTTTTGTTTTTGTTTTTGTTTTTGTTTTTGTTTAATTTGCTTGAGTCAAGAAATCTGGAGACCAACCAGTTGGCCAACTAATCGGAAGAGATCTATATTTGTTCCCATTCCAAAGAAAGGTGATTTGATAGAGTGTAGACATTACTGAACAATATCATTAATATCACATGAAGAAAGAGTCTGCCGAAGATTATACAAAAATTACTGGAACAGCCAGTCAACAGAGAACTGCCAGAAATGCAGGCTGAGTTAAGAAGAAGCCATGGTACAAAGGATATTGTAGCTAATTTTAGATGGATCTTGGCTGAAAGCAGATGTACCAGAGCAGAGGAATGCCAACTGTGTTTCATTGACTATGCAAAGGTGTTGGTCTGTGTAGACCGCAACAAACTGTCACTAACTCTGAGAAGAATGGGAATCCCACAGTTGATCATACTTGTGTGAAACCTATACTTGGACAGCACAGGAGGGGAAGATACTTGATGAGATGGATTGATTCAGTAACCGGAGTAATAAGGATAGGTGTGTCAGAGGCAATAACATTGGCACAGGATACTGTAAGGTTTCAGGCTGTTGTGCATAGGGTTGCTATGTATGGCAGGCAACTCAACTGCACATAACAACAACAACAACAACAACTTCCAAAATATGAGCTAGCTTTAGTGTCTAATTTTTGATGAACAAAATGTCATATAAATAGTATTTTGTGACTTCCAAGATTGAATTACCCAGATTTCAACCTGCACTCTTAGGAATACTCACCGTATTTTCTCTCATTTGGATCAAGTCACCAGATTACACTGAATACATTTCATATGTAAAGTCCAAATATAAACACTCTGACCAGCAAATTCAGCAAAATTTTCAACTGAGAGCCAAATAAGTCTACCGTGAACTGGGAAATCTTTGAGATAATCCAGTCCCAGCTACTGCCTCATTGTTGGGTGTACAGATGTGTTATATTTGTCCCCTTACTACCTTTCTAGCTGTTCATAAACATGCTATCTATTAGTGAGCATAAAGTCCATGCTTTAGAGAGAAATTTTAGCCTTCTAGGAGCTCTGAGGGTTGGTATTAGCCCTACATGTTCTCCACTCAATGCATGAGCTGGGTATCCTTGTATATAAGTGTGTGTGTGTGTGTGTGTGTGTGTGTGTGTTTGTGTGCGTGTACACAAAAGCTTACCATTGAGGCACACAGGCAATGACCATGCTCCCTCTCCTCTTAAATAGTCCTTTGGTAGAAGCTTTTGAATTTAGTGATATTTCACTGATGAAAGATTTCAAACAGAAACTGACCAACTGAGCCTTTTCCATTCTAAGTATCATGAGATATAATAATAGCAATAAGCCATAGTTCTTATTGTTCTATGGCACTAAAATCAATATTATTTTTAAGCTCATTTCTAGGTAACTTGTAAACTTACCTGTTAGCATTTTTCCATCTATCAATCATCTATCCACATATAGTATACCATGAAAGAAAGCTTTGATATTATTTAATCTGAGAAGCTACTGGTATGGAAATAAATATAAATTCATTTTTATTAGTTCAACAATTAGAGTTTGATATTTAAATAAAATTAAACACTTTTTAGAAAGAGCATATTAAAGTTGGAGGGGAACCAAGAGACTCATACTTAGAGAAAATAAAAACAAAATATCGAGTTACCAAACACGAGAAATTCTACACTCAGGCTGCACCGGATTTTCCAGTAAATAATAACACATCTACAGATATCTTTACTAGATCTCTTTCACCTACAAGTGTGAACTTGTGATTACTATTCAGAACGGAAAACAGCTCCAGAGATAATTCTGCACCTCTTTACATTGGTGAGACGGTGCAAACTGTTTCCTTTGAATCCTATTCTGCTGCTGTGGTGCCCCATGATACAGCGAAGCAGCCAGACCATATTTCAGCACCACAGCTGTGAAAGGAATGAAAAATAAACCCTGATGAAGTCGTTGGCAGGGATGTCTCTATCCCCACACTCTCCGGATCATTCCACCTGCTTCTGACTCGAGTGAAAGGAAAGCTTAAGTTCCAGGCTTTCCTCATGGTTTGAACAAAATAATGCTGCAAGAGGAAAATGAAAAAGGCTGCCAGGGTTTCAGCCCACTTTACTGCAACATGGATTTGTTGTTGGAATAGCCAGCCTCATTTAAACCAAAAACTCATCTTTCCTGTGCTTATAAGCAAAAGTATAAAGTTATAGAAACAAAAATCAATGAATAAAAATGATCACCTCACTCACTATATGTTATTTCCAGATTTTGCAGACATACAACACACTTTCTTCTCAAATATTTTTTCTCTTTTTCTCAGTATATTAATTAATCCATCAAAATCGTCCTATTTCAATGTTCAATTAACCTTGCTGTTTTACTCAAATTGCAATTCAGTAAGTGCAAATAAGAAGTGGAACGATGGTGGCTCTATAACAGAATTCTTGCCTTTGATGCTGCAGAAGTCTATTTGAATGTTGGCCAATGCATCTCAAATGCATCAATGCATGCTTGAGTGCCTCCACACCATGATGATTCAGAAAGAGAGGCCTGCCAATGTATTTCAAAGAATTAACCAGTAGAAACCCTACATATCACAACCACTTATCTTGTTGTTTACGGGGTACCAATGAGTTGGTGGACAATTCCAAGGCAGCTAACAGTAACAACAAAGTAAAAAGGAATTTAGTTTTAAATATGTGTCCATGAAAAGCAGAATGTATTTCCAAAACACTATTAGAAATTCCTTCAGATGAAAAACTCTTGGGTTTGGAATATCCGTTGAACTAAGTGTGCCTGAAATGAAAGTGCTTGCCAGTAGATGGAAAACTGATTTCCAGGTTCTGTCAATGAATAGGTTCTGCTAAAACTCAAACCAAACCCACTGCTATTGGGCCAGTTTCAAGGCATAGTTACCCTCCATAGCATTTCTGAAGTTGTAAATCTCTATAAAATAAGATTGTCAAACTGTCTTGGAAAAACTGGTTTATTTAAACCGCTGACCTGCGGGTTATAAACCTCTTGTTAAGTACTATGTTACTGGGAATCAAACTGTTGCTGTTAGCTGCCATTGAGTTGACCAAGACTAATGTTGGTGGTGGTGTATGGTGCCGTCGAGTCATAGACGACTCATAGAGACACTATGAACGAACAGCCTGAGCACTGTTCATATATAGAGTTTCCAGAGGCAAGCCATTTCGGAAGTGGATGCCGCTCCTGCTTCCAGGCTTGATTTAGTCGGGAACTCCAGCCAACACTGTCCACCATGGGTGCCCATTACCACGACTGGCACATCACTGTCACAGGCTTCAGCATCACAGCAACCACGAGTTACCTCTGTACAGCAACGCACAGACCAGTGCTATACCACCTAGAAGAACGTTTGACAGGAAGACAATTTGAACCTGGCCGAGGGCCACAGATGAAAATCACCCACCTTCGGCTTGGTAGCATAACTTCCTTTCCATTAGGCCAATGTAGCTCTCTCTTTGTTGACCAAGACTAATAGGGTCACTATAATTGACAGAGTGCAACCTTGCCGTAGCCTGTGTCATCATCACAATCTTGGCCATGCTCAAGTTCGTTCTTGCAATCACTATGCCAATCTATCTAATGGAGGGTCTTCTTTTTTGTTGACCCTCTGTCATTCTCAGCATGTTTCATTTTTCAAAGAGCTGGCCCCTCTTGCCCACATGGCCAATGCAGGTGAGACTAAGTTTCATCATTCTTGTCTCTAAGGAGAACCCTGGTTGCATTTTCTCTAAGACAATCTTTTTTTTTTTTTTGTAACTTGTAGTTTCACATTTACTTGTTGATCCCAAATAAATAGATGTATTGTGTATGCTATTGCTGTATCCTATTGAATTAATTCTGACTCTTACCAACCTTTGGTGATCCATAGAATTTTCTTGGTTTTAAACTTTACAGACGCATATCAATGGATCTTTCACCAACAGAGATTCTGTGGTGGTTCCAAAGACCAATGTTTTGGTTTGCATTCAACTGTCTTTTGCTTCATGGTGTATGGAAATCACTCACCCCTCAGTAGTCAGTTTGTCATAATGTTTGCATATTATTGGAAACTTTTGTTTTTGTTGTTAGGTTCTATAGATTTGAGTATGACCCATAGTGATCCCATGACCGATAGGTCTGAATCCTGTCCTGTCCTGTGCCATTCTCACACTTCCTGATACACTAGAGCTCATTGTTGCTGTCACTGTGTCAATTCACCTTGTTAAAGGTCTCCCTCTTTTTTGCCCACTCTCCACCTTTCCAAGTATGATGTCCCTCCTCCAAGAAAATTCCTTCTCCTACCAACATGCCCAAAGTATGTGAGATGAAGCTTTATCATCATTGTCTTTAGACAGCATTCGGGCTGCACTTTCTCCAAGAAAATAAATTGGAGGGTACGCTCACTGGTACTTCAAATACCAACAGGATCACCAGGTGGATAGGGTTCACGGGAGCTTCTAGACTCAGACTAACTTGGAAAAATCCTGTATTTGGTTATTATTATTTTTTTTTCCTGGTGGGGAGGTCCATAAAACCCTTATGATTAACAGTAGAGCATTATCTGAAAAGTGAATGAAGACAAGTCCTTCAGGTAGAAGTCATTAAAAATACAAGTTACACATTTTCTAGATTCAACATTTCTAGCATTTTTTATTATCCATACTAATGAATCTTTCAGCTGTTTCTCCTCATTTTGAATAGCACCATATCAGGAAATTAATGTTCTGAAACTGTGCTTCATTCAAACTACGAAGGCCATCTGTTTCCAGCCTGGGAAGATGAGTGGAATGGCCAGATTCTGCTGAGGTGTGTTTTCTGGTTTGGGGTTGAGACTTGGGTGTGGCTGTTGTTCACAATAGGGTATGAGTTGAGTAGATTTGGCCTCATATTTAAAAAGGCTTTTGGGCTCTCGGGAATGCTTTTTATGAATTAACCAAATAAAATAGACTTGGAAGCAGGAGTGACACCCAATTTAAAAAAAAAAAAAAAAAAGCTTGACTCTGGAATCTCTATGAACTTGGAGAAAAGATGAAAGTTTTATCGTTCAAGACTTTTGTTCACAGGGTCACTATGGGTTATCTATGACTCTATGGCATTTAACAACAACACAATTTTAAAGATTATCCAATGAAGAACTTTGCTTTGAAATAAGTACATTTGACCACTTAACAACATCGGTGTGAACAGTGCAAAATCAAATGTTTCAATTTCCCACATAAAAAACTTTGTGATAATTATCCTCTCTGTGTAAACAGTTGGACTTTACAGGGAGAGACCCGCTGACACAAGATGATTAGTTTCACTCGAGATCACCAGAATAGGAATAGAAAAACAGCACATCTGAGTATAAGTGGCCCCAAACAGGTCAAGCCATGTTGTTCAAAGGCCAATTGAGAGTCTGAATACTTCTTGTAAGCTAGAATGGTAAAACTTACTTTAAATATGATATCAGGAGGGAAAAGTTCTTGGAGAAGGACATTATATTTGGTAGAAGCTCAGGGAAATAAAAATTCAGGAAGCTCCTCAATGAGATTGGCTAACACAGTGGGTGTAAGGCCGGGCCCAGGCGTAACAAGGTTAGGATGATGGAGGGTGCCATGTTTCATTCTGGGATCACTGAGAACCTAGGATTGTGGGAGTTAGCACCAACTCAACAGCAGCCAATAAGAAGAAGGAAAGTACCCATTTCTGGAATACTTTCTTGTCTAAAGCAAGTTGTCATTTCTGTAGCAAGTTGTCCTTATATTTCCTTTTAACTGTGCTGAAAAACATCTTCTGAATTGACACTACTACCTCTCTTAACTGTTGAAAAATCAGAGAAAAAACAAAATGTTGTTTGATGCTTCCATCAGAGGAAATACAAATGTGTTAGATGTGTTTAAGATCTCTCTCAAGTTTCTGCATGCTATCATTTTTACAGTTTTGTTCTTCAGATAAGGTTGTGGTAACTTTGCTTTTTGTAGGTGCCTTTAAACAGCAGTCTGTATTTAATAGGCTCATTTTTTTATACCACTAAACCATTTTATAGTAAAACAAAACTTGCTAAATTGTTAAGAATTCTATTATTATTATCTAAAAGAAATAACTGTATTTCCTATTCCATGCGATTTTAGTAATTCTGAACATTTTGTTCCTCAGTTCTGACTAATGATTTCTGTTTCTTGGATTTTGTGATTTTCATTTCATTTGTTCAGTTATTCATTCACTCAACCCCCTTTTAGGAAGCTCTTAATATATGCCAAGTATTCTATATCCCTTTGAGATTAAATAATGAAACATAATCTCTTGTCCCTTGGAACTTGCATTCTAAATGAGGATTTGAATAATGCATGAAGAGAGCAGGAAAAATAAATCTGAAAATGCAAAAAGGAAGATATTCTAGCACTAGTGTCCTTGTTAGGTGCCACTGAGTCCTTCTTCAATTCACAATACCTTAATGTGACAGAATAATTAGTTAAAAAAAGGGATAATCTCAATGGAAGCCAATTATCAGATTTTCCATATTGTTAAAACTTTGGTTGGGCTTAAACCATTAATGTTTGGATTAACAGTTAATTGCTTAACTCTTTAACCACCAATAAGCATATTTTTACATAAAACAGAAATAAAAGAGCATATGTGGACCATAGAATCCTGTAAAAGTATGACTAAAGACTTGTTAGAGAGCTCAGCTCTCATAGTCAGTTATGATGATAACCTTGAGGTTGTCCTTCTCTGTAGGTTTGAATCTAACAGTGTCTCTAAAGAAGAAAGATGGGCAATCTTCTTCCTTAAACTTGACAGCCTTGGAATTCCAACGGAGTGTTAGCTGTCAATCAGAACCAGTTTGGTGGCAATGATTTAGTTAGAGATAGTAATGGATAAAGTTAGCATGATAAAGTTATCAAATATTTTATCCATTTATACTGAAATTAAAGAACAGACGGATAATGCACTATGCGTTAAGAAGTATTGAGTTCAATTTGCTGTGGATCCTGGTCTTTTTAAATATAGAAGAATGCGTCAATCTGTGCTAAGAGAAACTGAAATGTTCCAGTAATACTTAAACTCAAGTATGGCTGGCCTGTACTGGTAAAGAAGGCAATTGTACACGATGAGGGTCTGAAGAATCATGATGAGGTAGAGATTTTCATAATAGATAGTGAGGATTGTGGAAGGACTTGAAAAGGAAATAAGAGATTCTGCAATGTTCAGTGGGGCAGCTCAGTAGCTAAATTAGCATAGGTATAATAATCTTTAACTTGGAGATAACTGAGCTTTTTCTGAAAGCAGTAACTCAGGTTAAGGTCCCATAAAGACCAAAGGTAAATTGGAATAGATTGCTTTATTTTGGCGTCTACCTTAACATTAACAAGAGATCTATATTTGTTGCCATTCCAAAGAAGGGTGACCCAACAGAGTGTGGAAAGTATAGAACGATATCATTGATTTCACACGCCAGCAAGATTCTACTGAAGATTATCCAAAAACAACTGGAACAGCACATGAGCAGAGAACTGCCAGAAATCCAGGCTGGGCTTAGACGGGGTCGTGGTACTAGGGATATTGTAGCTGATGTTAGATGGATCTTAGCTGAAAGCAGGGAATACCAGAAGAATGACTATCTGTGTTTCATTGATTATGCAAAGGTGTTTGACTGTGTGGATCATAACAAACTGTGGCTGACTCTGAGAAGAATGGGAATCCCAGAACACTTGATCGTTCTAACAGGAAACCTATACTCAGACCAAGAGGCAGTCATCAGAACAGAGCAAGGGAACACTGCATGGTTCAAAATTGGAAAAGGTGTATGCCAGGGATGTGTCCTATCTCCATACCTTTTCAACCTGTATGCAGGACAGATTATCCGAGAGGCTGTGCTCTATGAGGAAAAGGGTGGAGCCAGGATTGGTGGAATATCTATTAACAATCTGTGTTAAACAGATGACACAACCCTGCTTGCTGAAACTGAGGAGGACCTGAAATGCTTGCTGTAGACGGTCAAGGACTGCAGCCTTCAGTATGGATTGCAGCTCAGTGTCAAGAAGACAAAGATTCTCACCACTGGGCCAATTGGTAGCATCAAGATGGATGGTGAAGAGATTGAGATTGTTCACAGCTTTAGTCTGCTTGGCTCCACAGTCAACACTCTTGGCACCAGTAGCCAGGAAATAAAAAAATGTATTGTGATGGGAAAGTCTGCTGTTAGGGACCTCTCCAGGGTACTGTGAGCAATGGTGTCACTCTGGAGACCAAGGTGCGTCTGCTACAGGCTATGGCCTTTGCAATCACTTGTTATGCATCAGAGAATTGGACAATGACTAAAGAGTATAGAAGGAGAATTGATGCCTTTGAGCTGTGTTGCTGGAGAAGAATATTGACTGTACCCTGCCTGTCAAGAAAACAAACAGATTCATCCTGGATAGGGTCAAAACTGGGCTGCTCCTTGTTGGCAAGGATTCTGAGGCTTCGTCTGACATACTTTGGACATGTTGTAAAGAGGGAGAGGTCCTTGGAGAGGGACATCATGCTTGGGAGGGTGGAGGGACAGTGCAGGAGGGGAAGACCCTCTATGAGGTGGATTGATTCAGTGACTGGGGTAATCGGGATGGGTGTGTCAGAGGCAGTGAGATTGGCACAGGACAGAGCAAAGTTTAGAGCTGTTGTACATAGGGTCGCTATGAGTCGCAAGCAACTCGACGGCACATAACAACAACAACAATCTTAACGTTCTTTCTAGTCATCTTTATCCTTTCACTTGACATCAGTTTTTGTTACTAACTTTAGGAAAACAAAACTTATTCTTTCAATTAGCATATGATTTTAAAAGAAGGAATGAACAAACCATGGGGAAAGTTCAGTGTTACGGTATTAACTGCATTATGGCCAGGTATATCACTCAGAAAAAGATGAAAAATTAAAACAACCCAAAATCCCCAAAGTCATTGGGGAAAGTAGAAAAAGTAGCTTCTGGGGTCGATAATTTTCTTTTCATTTTATTGTATGATTTAGGTAATAGTTTTCACTAAATGTATTTATAATATCATCACTTTCTTCTTGAAAGAGTATAGCTAAGAATTTTTTTTTTTGTGGGTTGGATATAAGTTTATAGAGCAAATTAGTTTTCTATTCAAATTTTGTATAAAGTATATTTCTTTTTTTTAAATTTAGGTTGTTTATTTTTCATTTCAATGAACATTTACAGAGATTTTGGGATTCCATTCATTCATTGTTGCACCCTTCTCCCCGCACAAATCCCTCCCCCCCTTTGCTTCTCTCCTTGAAAAGCAAAAGAAATTAATTTAACGTAGGAGAGACATGGTTGATCAGTACTATCCTGCAGGTTTTGGAAGGTTTATAAGTCCAATAGCTGAGTACATGAGACTTTTTCAGAGAAGTAAATACAACCTACAAAAAAGTCCCAAGTCCCAAGTTTAATGACAATTTATTTTTCTTTCCTTTTCATTTTCTTTACAAAACTCTTTATTTCTCAACTCAATCAACATGACAGCTCCATCTCTGATATTATCTATGCCAAATGTGCAAACTTTGACACTTTTTCTTCATAATTATTTTCCCTCATCTGTCTTTTAGTTTTTTCACAACAAAGGCTCAAATATCAGTGCATTTTCTAATAAAAACAGTATAATGAATTTATTTTTATCAGTTTTATTAATTTTCCTTAAATTAACATCACCAGTACATAATTTCAAGATGATTTTGGAAAGTTTCCTATTGTTTCTATAACTCTTTTCTTTAGGACTTTTGAGAGGGTCAAAAGCACACACTTGG
Organism: Elephantulus edwardii; assembly: GCF_000299155.1. NCBI lineage: Eukaryota > Metazoa > Chordata > Mammalia > Macroscelidea > Macroscelididae > Elephantulus > Elephantulus edwardii. The sequence continues at coordinate 17,520,115 of NW_006399779.1, forward strand.
CACTTATGAGACACATTAGATTCTGCAGTGGAAGCAATTCCCAATTTTGATGGCTATAGCCTCATTTATCTATGTAAAAGCAAGCTAAGTAACTCATCACATCTGCTCTCTATTTGTCTTAAAGTCACATCTGCTGACTTTACCAACGAAACAGTTTTGTTGTAGGTTTTTATTTCCCTTCTCTTGCAGTGGGCATAGCAGAGTTGATATAGATGAGCAGATGTTAAAGACCTTCATTGTTCCCTTCCTTTTTCCTTTCTCTTTATTAATGCTATTATCACACAAATCCCCATACAACTCTTTCTCATGAATTGTGAAGGTCTAGGAAGGGAATAT
>NW_006399779.1:17520551-17529448 GCF_000299155.1 Elephantulus edwardii
TATATTTCAGTAACTCTAGGATCCTCCTTGCAATAATTTATGTTGCAAGTAAGGAATTCTTGTGAGTGAGATTCGCACAGTATACAGAAGAGCTTAGGGCTGTTGTACATAGAGTTAATATGAGTCACAGGCAACTCGACGGCACAAAATAACAACAATTATATATATAATCACTATGTATGTTGTTAGGTACCTTCAAACCAACTATGACTAACAGTGACACTACAAACAAACGACAGATTTGAAATTAAGCTTATCCAGCCTTGAAAATGAGACAGTTCTACACTGTCCTTTTGGGTCACTCTGAATCAGAATCAGTCAGTGAATATACAAAGATGGATAGATAGATGATGATAGATAGATAGATAGATAGATAGATAGATAGATAGATAGACAGATAGATAGATAGGACGAACTAATAGGAGAAAGCCATCAGAATAAAGATCCTAACTTCCTTGGGAAGAGCACACTCTTTAAGTTGACTTTTGAATGTTGGTGGTATTAAGTGCCATTGAGGCTAGCATGACTCATGGTGTGCCAGTATCACTGTCACTGACACACCTACCCCTGTTACCCTAAGTCACTGAATCAATCCATCTCATCAAAGGTCTTCCTCTCCTGCACTGACCCTCCACCCTCCCAAGAATGACAACCCTCTCCAAGGACTGGTCCTTCCTTGCAACATTTCCAAAGTATGTCAGACAACATACTTTTCTCCTCCAAGGAGGAGCCTGGTTTCACCCTTTCCAGGAAGAACCTGTTTGTTCTCTTAGCAGTCTATGGTATATTCTATATTCTTTTCCAACCCCACAGCTCAAAGACAATTCTTCTTACACCATCCTTAGTCATTGTCCAGCTCTCTTATGCATAGCAAATAATTGCAAAGACCATGACCTGTATCAGATGCACCTTAGTCTCCAGATTGTGTGTGTGTGTGTGTGTATGTGTTTGTGTGTGGTTGTTGATTACCTTCAAGTTGAGTATGACTCATAGTGACCCTATGAACAAAAACCTGAAGCCCCTCTACAACTATCGACATTTATCAAAGTTCATAGAGTTTCCTGAGGCATGTTGTTTAGGAGGTGGATGCCACTCCTGCTTCCAAATATAGATGATAGATAGATAGATAGATAGATATATAGATAGATAGATAGATAGATATCACAATAGAGAGATAAGATCATAATATAAACAGCATGCCTATATATGGTGGCCTAGGGGTATAAAGAGTTACACTGTCATTTTGCCAAGACAAAGGGTGCAACGAGCAAGTTTTGTTGTGGATGTGGTCTTCATTGAGTATATAAGAAAATGTGGTAGAATTGGTTTACTTCTTATTTGATCTTCATCCTGAAAGTGACTTGTCATCTCTTCAATTCTTTGGATCAAAGTCAATAGCCTGCCTTGTCTGCCAACTTCTTGGATATATAAGCCTCTGAAGCTACATGCCATGTGGTAGGGATTCTTCAACCTCTAAAAGCACATGGAGCTCTGGTGTCTTAGTCGTAAGAGGCTGCACGGCAATACTGAAGACAGGTAGTTCAAATCCCCCAACTGCTCTGTGGGAAGATAGGCAATCTCCTCTTTGGAAAACTATGTATAAATTCTGAGTTGACGGCACACAACAATATCAACAAAGTGTGTGAGTAGTTCTTGTTAGATATTTTTCTTTTGCTTCTCTCTCAGTTGGTTTTTAAGGATGACTAATTTTAGAGATATTGAGAACTCTACCTCCATTAGAAAATGCTGTCTCCCTTAGTAAAGAAGGCTCTACCAATCTACTAATCAATGGCATGAGACAACAACATTTAGATCTAAAATATCAAGTACTAGTGAAAAGTGAGGCTGCGAGTGATCGCAGGTTGTGTATTTTTCTGTAATTTTATCAGAATGAAAATTTTAGCAAGTGATTAGTCAGATATACTTAATGCTACACAAGGGAATAAAAAAATAAGGTAAGTGAGTCACTGCCTATGAGTAATGTATTTGCATGAATGTATGGTTTATATGTACTGTTAATTTGGAACTAATCCACAATTTACCCTCCAGCAGCTTTTCACAGGAAGTTTTATTGTATGGGAAGATATTGTCTATATTTTTTCCATGAAGGCTCTGATATACTTGCACCATATGTCTCTGGGTTGACAGTCCAACTCTCTACCCATAGGCCACTAAAGATCTTCATTTGCATGCTACAAGGCAGGAAATTAACCTAAAAAAAATTCAGATAATTGCTACCTTAGTGAAATTTCAAGGGATCTTATGGTGTGAGGTACATCATGATATCTCACCTACTGTGAAAGATAAGTTATTGTATCTCTTACAATTGAAAGGAGGCAATTCCTGGTGGGCCTTTTTATAGACTGCGAACAACACATTTCTTGGCTGGGTGGACAACTAGAGCCAATTATTTCAGTCACTCAAAACCTGCTAGTTTTGAGTGTGCCAAGATAATAGAAGGCTCTGTAGCAAATTCATCTGCTATACACGCCACTCTACCTCTTGCCTTATATGATCCAGCTGATCCAGTGGTGATTAAAGTAGCAGTGGCAGAGAAACTGGAATCATTGGTAAGTCCCTACAGTTGAATCACAGCATAGACTCCTACGATTTTAGAAAAAGTTTGGCGTCCTCTACAGATAAGCCTGAACGTCTATTGATCAACTGCTAAATCACCATGAAGCTTCAGAAGCAGTCAGTCACGAGCTGGGTATTATCTGATCCACATAGTCATAGAGTTAAATATACCCAGCAGCACTCCATGATTTAATTGACGTGGCATAAATGAGATTGGGCTCAAGCAGGACTTCAAAGCACAAGTAAGTTACATTAGATAGTAGCCTAATGCCCATCGTCTCCATTCCAGTCACATTACCTCTGTCTTTCATTTAGCACCTGTAACTTTATGGGAAATGCCTTATTATCATTTAACTAAATAAAAGGAAATCTGTGCTCTTTTTGCTGATGGTGTTCTGTAGGATGGAAAGGGCCAGGAGAATAAAGATTCCTGTGTCTCCTATGATTATTCACCAAAAAGTTTTAACAATTATGATGGAAGGGTGGTTTATAATGGTGGTTTATAATCTAGCCAGCCTCTTTTCTTAGCCACTCTTGCCATCACTCATTGGGATGATAAAATGGCCATGGTGGCAAGGATGGAGGTCATACTTAAGCACAGCAAAGGACTTCCACTCACCAATACCAGCTTTCCTGTAGTCACTCCGAAGCATTCCTAACAGAGGGTTCAGAAAGTGAACCACTGCTTAGGAAGATCAACCAGCAACTTGGTGGCAGATTGACAAGTTGATTATATCAGACCCTTTCTTGTTTGAAAAGGTTAGCACTTTGTTATCATTGGAATAGAGTTACTTTGGCTATAAATTTGTCTTACCCACCTGGAATGCTTCTGTCAAGCCTATCATCAGAGGACTTGGAGAATGCCTTACTCATCATCAGGATATCTCAAGGAATATTGCTCTATTCATTTCAAGAGAAATGAAGCATAGCATCCTTACATAATTCACTTGTTTACAACATTTCCCATCATACTGAAGCTACTCACTGACTGGCTAGAATGATGGCTGAAAAAACACAATTATAATACAAACTAAGTTCTAAAACTTTGCAAGGTTGGGGGAATGTTTTCCATTAAACTGTATATGCTCTAAACCCAAATGCAATATGTAGACCTGTTTTTCCAATAGCTTAGATTTGTGGATCCAGCAACCAAGGGATGACAGTGGGAGGAGCACAATTTCTTATTATTCCTCCTGACTTACTTGCAAAAGTTTCACTTCCTCTTCCTGAAAACCTCTTGTTTTGCTGGCCTAGAAGTCTTAGTTCCAATATCAGAGAGGACTACACCCACTTGAATGCACCACATTGATTTCATGAAATAAGAAGCTAAGGATGATTCTCAGCCACTTTGAATTGTCCGTGGTTTCGGATCAACAGGCAAAGAGTGTGTTATTGCATTTTCTAGTATCATTTATATGAATCTTTTCCTCTGTTGTATTCACATGCTGTTGTTGTTATGTGCCATCAAGTTGCCTGCGACTCATAGTAACACTATGTACAACAGCCCTAAACCCTGCTCTGTCCTGTGCCGATTTCACTGTCTCTGACTCACCTACTCCCATTACCCCAGTCACTGAATCAATCCACCTCATAGAGGGTCTTTCTCTCCTGTGCTGTCCCTACACCCTCCCAAGCATGATGTCCTTCTCCAAGGACTAGTTCCTCCTTGCAACATGTCCAAAGTATGTCAGACAAAACTTCAGAATCCTTGCCTCCAAAGAGCAACCTGGTTTAACCCTCTCCAGGATGAACCCGATTGTTTTCTTAGCAGTCCTATTTGCTATGTGTCACAGGTGGCTCGATGGCACATAACAACAACAAACAACAACCATAATGTTTTAATTCAAAGTTGTATTTAACCATGATGAACTTTGAACGTGGTAAAGCATGATGTTAAAAACATGAGTCCTTGTTGATATTGTGGAGCTACTATGCTAAACTCATTATATCTTATCAATTTTACACATACAGTTAAAGAAACACACACACACTCAGGACACACAGAAAGAAACAGATAGACATGGATTAAGTCACATAAATGTCTAATTTTCTTTTCAATGCAAGAAAAATCCGAGTTCCTTAATTTGCTTTGAGGTAAATAAAATATGCCTTTCTTAAATTCTGAATGAAACTCACGACTGTACTTTTCCCTGAGTTTAAATGAATGCATATAGTTAAAGAAATAAAGAGGGCAATGAGCCAGTAAAATACTAATGAAAATGACCCCAAACAGAGCATACCTTGAAAAGTAAAACTTATGTGCCTCTGGAGAAGAAAACTGGGACTAGAGGTTTTTTACAAGACTTTTGGCTTTAATTGTCATTATTAACCTTGACATTAAAAATATTTACTATGTTAAAATTTTGAATTTAATTGAAAAATTAGAAGGAGTGTATTTGTATAATAATATTAATTCATAAATAATGAAAGTAAACTATTGAAAATTATCAAAGGATTTTTTTTTTACTTTTTTGAATGTAAGAGAAGATCCTTAGGGATCAAAGGACCTAGGATCAAGTCCCAGTTCTGTCATCTGCAATGTCTAAATAAATACTTTTTTTTTATCTGAAAACATACGGATACTTAAAGGCTACCATTCTCTCACAGTATTTTGGTAAAGACCAAATAGCATAATAGAGCTTTCTTCTTTGGAATATGTAAGATGTGCTGTGAATTATTAGCTTTGCCATAATTCCATAACATTTCTAAAGTGTGCAAATAGGAAGTTATGGTAATACATATTGCTGAAACCATTTGCAACCATTATCTCTTGCTAAATTCATTCACAGTAGTTATATGATTGATGTCTGTGTTGTCATTTCCTGATAAAACCATTAATTCTATGTTAACTAATTTCCAAAGTTTTAATTATTTTAAAATAATATAGTTCTAGTTCATGTAATCACGGTTATTTAAATACAAATAATTTATTATTTTCTTTAGATATTAGTTATTATTATTATACATGTTAATATATTTTGCTAGTCTCCTATAATTTATGTCTTTATTTTCTGAAAAATTATTCTAAGATAGTATAATAATTTCTCAGTATTGGCACAAGGTACACTCAAATTGGTCTTTTAAAGCAACAAAAATTATTTTCAGGATTCTTGTAGGTCAGAATTTTGAATTCAACCATTTTCTGGGTCACATTCTTCCCATACACTTTAGGGAAGACTCTTTCCTTGTCTGTTCCAGATTCTGGTAGCTCCAGGCACTCCTTGGTTTAGGAGAGCTCCCTCCAATATTTACTTTCATTTTCACATGACCTTTTCATTGGATGTATCAAAATTATCCTTTCTCTTAGAAGTTTTTCTATCATTTGATTAATTGCCCACTCATGGGAAGTTCTATGGAAGTTGTGCATTGATAATAATGGTATCCAAATGTTTGTACATTAATAGCTACAACTGTCTCTCTTTCCCACATGTTGCTGTTAGGAGCCATGGCATCAATTTTTGACCAATAGCAACCCTACGAAGAACACGTCTGAACCCTGTCCTCTCCTACACCATTCTCCCAATCTCTATATGGTGTCCTCCTCCAAAGAATAGTCTGTCCTAGCAACATGCCAAAGTATGTGACATGAACCTTTATCATTTTTGCTTCTAAGGAACACTCTGACTGCACCTTCTCCAAATCATACCTCTGTGTTCTTTTGGCAGTCCTTGAGATATTCAGTACTGTTTCCCAACAACACAGTTGTTACCCAGTTTTCAAAGATCCACTGAGAAAATATGAGGTTGGGACGATTGCTTTTTTTTGTTTTTCTAAATCTTCATTTTCTTAAAGGCATTTTCATACAGTCAAAGAGTTGCTTGTTCAAAAACTTGTAGGAATGGTATCTCAACAAGTGTGAGGAAAAGTAAACATGTATTTGGATTCTCCCCCCTAAGCAAAGTTCCATTTAATATTCTGTACTGTTCCTTATGTTCCAAGTCCTCCCTTAGCCTTTAAATCTTATTTTGCCTTATTGTTGTTATTATTGTATATCATCGAGTAAGAACAGACCCATAGCTGACTTTCCAGTAGGTTTTCAGAGGCAGTTAATCATACAGGAGGAGATTGTCCATGGTTCTCCCATGGAACAGCTGGTGGCCTAGAACCACATGCCTCCAGGATTGCAGTTCAGCTTCTTGCTGCTAGGCCCCCAGAGCTCCCTATAGCTAGTCTTATATTCCAACTAAGCACCTATCTTGCCGAAAGTCACACACGCTCAGTTTTTACTACTGTTGCTTTGATTCCGTTGTATTTCACGTAAAATCAGGTTATATTGTGTGTGGCTGCAATCTGAGGACCTGAGTTCAAGTTCCACATTAATCATTTAAATTGGTTTCCTAAATTGACCTTGGTGAATCATAACTTAACATTCATGGACTTAGGGTTTTCTTTGGCAGTATGAGTTCAATTCCTGGAGGTCTATAAAAAGTAGCATGAAATCAGTGGCTGAAGCAATAAATGTTTATTCTCTAGCAATGCTAGAGGTTCAAAGTCTCAAATGAAAGTATAGCCAAGCTAGTTTCTTCTAGAGAGTTCAGAAACAAAGATTATCTTCTGCCTGTGTTTGTTATTAACCCTTGGGTATAGCTTGTAAATATTTCAACTCAATCCCTGCCTCTGTCTACACCTGCCATTCTCCCCTGTGCATGTATCTGTTTTTATGTCTTTTCTCTTATTCTTAAATGTCACTGTTGTTGTAGATACTGACTCTTGGTGTTCCTTTATTGAATTTTTGAAGCTATAAATCTTTTCCACTCGCAACTGTTCATCTCTTTCTTGCAAAGCGGCTGGTGAATTTGAAGTGCCAACTTTTGTATTAGCAGTTATATCTCTTTTTATGTGCTGTGTCACAAGCGGTATCAATTAGAGTACAACTTGTGTTAATTAATGTCATGAATTCTATTTGCAAAGGTATTATTTTTAAAAAAAAGCTCACAGTTGTAGTTACCAGGTTAGAAGATAGTAACATATATTTTAGGGACATTTTAATGAAATAATTACAGGAGGTTATGTTGTCAACTATCAAGAGAGACAGTAGAAGTTCAACAACAAACTCATTGATCCCACATATTAATGTATGTACTAGGTCAAATTGCAACGCATGTTAAAATGGCCACCATTTAGAAACTGAAGCTAAAGTTCTATTTTCCACCAGTTATCTGTGTAACCTTGGAAAACTACCTTAACCTTCATTTACTTCCATCTGTAAAATTGAGACTAGATAGACTGAAAATTTGCCTTTATCTTTAAAAACACCCCTGATGGTTTTCCCCCTCTCAAGCACAACTACCAGATTCAGTCAGAATCTGTTTTAACACATTGATCTTCTAACAAGTTTGGCTCCTGCTACTTATCTGACTGGAACATCCTTACCTCAAGCACCAGCATTATAAAGGGATTTATATACAGTATTATTCTTGAGAAGTGTGCCTTTGGCAGAGGCAAATAGAAAATGCAAAGTAAAATTAGATTCATGCATATTTTTTCTGGGGATAGAGCACCTCTCTTCCCCTGTGTCCTAGCTTTTAAAATTTCAATTTTTGCCTCCATTAACCAAAGGAAACTAAACACTGTGCAATTATTCAGTGAAAAAGCAAGTGCTGAATAGAAAAACTGGACAGCTACACTATTTCGTAAAATATCTTTTTTTTTCTCTATAAAGAAACATCTATTTAAGTTTAGTATTGTATTTGGCAAGATCATGTGATTGGTAATAAAAGATCAAGGAAAATAGAATGAAAGGATGTTTAGTACTAACAGGGAACCTAGTGGCATAGTTTGTAATATGTTGGTGGGCTAAGCAGAAGGTCAGCAGTTTGAATCCACGAGACACTTCGAGGGAGAAAGATTTGAGCAGTCTTATAGCTACAGAAACCAAATATACATAAAAAGTTGTTGCTGAATTTTTAAGTTTTTTCATGATCTGACCTTTCAACATCATTTTACATAGTTTAATTCACCTTCCCTCGTAAAGTATAGCACTGTTGATCTACTTCACTTAGCTTTTGAGTATCAAAAACAATGAGGGAGTTGGGGGGGAGGGGGAGGGGTTTGTGCGGGGAGAAGGGTACAACAATGAATGAATAGAATCCCAAAATCTCTGTAGATGTTCATTGAAATGAAAAATAAACAACCTAAAAAAAAAACAAAACAAAAAAAACAAGAAACCACTTTCCTGACTCACAACTTGTTTACCGCATTTTTGCCTCAGCTCAGATTTATTTTTTCTCCTCCGCTTATTATGCTTTACTTATATTTCTGATAAATGCTACTTCCTCAGCCAGATTTTTAGGGGGTCTACTTAAATGAAGTTCTGTTGT
>NW_006399779.1:17532473-17538539 GCF_000299155.1 Elephantulus edwardii
GCGGTTGGCGCAGGATAGAGCAGGGTTTAGAGCTGTTGTGCATAGGGTCGCTATGAGTCGGAAACGACTTGATGGCACATAACAACAACAACTTAAATGAAGTAAGTCTTGCATGTTTCATACTATTCTTGACCTCAGTTCTCTGTTTCATCCTTTATTACACTTATAAAATATGTAAATATTGTTTTCTCTTTATTAATTTTAATGCGAGTTTACACTTAGGGTTTCCAGTCATTCATTGCTGCATTTTCCTCTCTACCCATTCCCTTGCCCCACCCCCATTCACTCTTGTCCTTGAAAAGAAAAAGAAAAGCTTATTGTTGTGCAATCCCTCCCCCCAAGTTCCCTCCACTCTGCAGCCTTCTCTCTGGACTTCTGTAATATTGTTTACATCAATAATACTTTTGCTTATCATATTTTTCATTATAAATTGATAATTACAATTTTCTTTTACAGCAGTTTGTTTTATGACCCTCTAAAATCCATTATCAACTCCAGACGTCCAGTTTGTAGTCCCTGCTTTGCACCATGTTGCTCCTGGGTGGCACAAAAGATTGCCAGTCACATTCATTGCCATCGAGTAGATTTCCACTCAGTGAATTCCTCCACTGAACTTCCAGGACCGTAAATCACAGCAGGAAGTGACTGCTTATGTCTCACGCACACAAAGCGACTGGTAGATTCAAACCACATAAGACGTTCAACCTTGAGATTTTCAGTGAAACTCACTTCAGACTACACTGTCAGAGCTGCCTTAATGTTCAGAACAAATTCAGAGGGGCCTCAGAAGAAAATCATGGTGGCCTGCTTCCAAAAAGTCACAACCTCAAAATCTGGAGTAGTACAATTCTCCTCTGCATTGTGTGAGGTAGATTGTCATGACTTAACACCAACTTGATGACAAGTTCTATTTTAGATTTTTTTTAGTTCTTTTTTCTCTTCAGTTAACATAATGTGTGCCTCCTAAAGGAAGTATATTGCCTGTTAGTTATACAATTGACTTGGGGTTTGTTTCTTTTTGTTTCTTTCCGGTGAATGATGCATGCATGCATGAATCTCACAATACAAAGTAAATGACTGTTTAGTCTGGGGTGAAGTGCTTCTGATATCCGAAACTGAGTATGTGAGGGTAGACAGAGTTCTCAAAAGCAGTTTGTAGGGGAAAGGGTGTGGACAAAGCCATACAATTTGACTTTTAATTGACAGAGCTAGTAATGAATACCTCAAGAAATAAGCCAATAGAAACCTACTTGCATACTATGAAGTTGTTTTTAAACGTGGTTACCACATACTAGTTAAAAGAAATAACTCATATCCCCTTTAGAATACGTCAGCAACCACTCTCATTTGTCACCAAGTGTGTCTTCAAAATTGTACGATGGTGGTAATAACAGTAGAGAAAGAGAAATGACAAAGAAGGCACATCAGTTTCCTCATCAGCATAAACAGACGCACATTATTTACTGTTTGTCGTGTCAGAGCGAATTTCCTCATAAGTTTCTATTTACACGTTTTTACTGACAGCAGAACAATATCCATGTTATTTCCACTAAGGGTGGTAAATGAAAGTGGATATTAGACACACAAGGCACTGGGATTTAGAAAATAAACTGGCTTCCGGAGGTGATGGTTATCAATGGTTCACATGCCCTTTGGAGAGGATTCAATCTATGAAAACAGGCTTATCTAGATTGCAAAATCTTTTATACCGTGCCCAGGAAATGAAAGTGTTTGACTACTCTTGGGGCAGATCTTTGCTTCTCACTTTCAGCCATCCTCAGCACTCACCTCTCCTGCTTCTCTGAAGCTTTTGAGAATAGAAGGATGTCAGGAGTTCATTTCATGATGTTTCCTGCTAGTCCGCAGTGTGGGGTACTTGACATTCTCACCGCGTCTGCTTTCCAATCTCCCTCCACAGCTGATTGAGAATAACTGAAGGCTTTCAGTCTAGCCATCAGCACATTTATATTTATCTGATCTTCATTTCAGATAAAGGCTGCGTATTATTTTCCTTAACCACAAATTTGAAACTTGGAAAATGATAAACTTTTATTTTGTTTTGTTTATTTGTGGTGGTGTTGTTTGGTGCCATCAAATAAATTTTTACTTATAGGGGCTCCATGCGAGAGTGTAAAACTACCATAGAATTCTTCCACAGAGGCGCTTGTTGGTTAAAATCACTAACCATTGGCTCTTATCTGTTGTGCTACAAGGCTCCTTTTTAATACAGAGATACAACACTTAAAATTCATGCTAACCAAACCCCCTGCTGTCAAGTTTGTTCTGACTCATAGCAACTCTGTGAAATAGGACATGATTTAGGTCTTGTGTGCATATTAAATCATTGCCAGGCCCTGATTACCTTTAAGGATCTTAAACAAGCTCTATGCCTTAGCAGTGAGTGTTCATTTGCTTCAAGAGATTCATGTCTGTGTTTAGACCTCGATCTACAGGACACACATTGCACTGGGAGTCTGCTGTCAGATACATCTCCAATGTGTTGAGGAGCAGTGATGACAATTTATAGCTTAAGGTGCAAATGACTGAAGCCTTGTCTTTTCTTTTCAATCACTTGCTATGCATCTGAGAGTTGTCAATGAATAGGAATGACAAAATAAGAATCGATGCCTTTGAGTTGTAGTGTTTAAGAAGAATACTGAACAACCCAAGGAGTGTCAAAAGAATAAATAATTATATCTTGAGAAAGTGCACCCAGAGTGCATCCTGGAGGCAAGGATAGCCTCACATACTTTGTATGTGTTGTTGTTATGTGCCCTACGTGACTCTAGTGACCCTATGTACGACAGCTCTGAAGCCTGTCCTGTCCTGAGTCAGTCTCACTGACACCAACCACCTACCCGCATTATCCCAGTTACTATATAAACTCATCTCATCTTGGGTCATTCTCTCCAGTGCTGTCCCTCCACCTTTCTGAGTGTGTTGTTCTTCATCAAGGACTGATTCCTTCTGGCCACGTGCCCAAAGTATGTGAGACAGAGCTTCAAAATCTTAGCTTCTAAGGAAAACTTGGTTTCACCCTCTGCAAGACAGACCCCTTTATTTTCTTGGAAGTCAACAGTATGTTCAAGACTCTTCTTCAGCATGACAATTCAAATGTATCAATTATTCTACTGTTAGCCTTGGCCATTGTCTAGCTCTCTGACGAACAGCAAGTAACTGTGAAGACCTGTGGATCAGGTGCACCTTAGTCCCTAGACTGACATTGTTGCTTTTCAGCACTCTGTGAGGCCCCTGACAGCTGATTTTCACAATGCAATTCATCTTTTGATTTCCTGACTGCTGGTGCCAAGACTGGTGATTGTGGAGCCTAACAAAATCAAATTGTTAATAACCTCAATCTCTTCTCCACCTATCATGGTGCTGCCAATCAGCCCAGTGGTGAGAATATTTGTCTTCTTGATGTTGAGCTTCAATACATATGAAAGACTGGAGTCCTTGATTTTCTGCATCAAGTGTTTCAGGTCCTCCTCTGTTTCAGCAACAAGGTTGTGTCATCTGCATAACGCAGATTGTTGATAAGTCTTCCTCCAAGCCTAATTCCACATTTCTCCTCAGAGAGCTCAGCCTCCTGAATAATTTGTTCTGCATATACATTGAAAAGGCATGAAGACAGGAGTCATCTCTGATGTACTTCTTTCCTCATTTTGAACCATGCAGTGTTTCCTTGAATTGTTCTGTGGACTGTTTCACATGAGCACAACCAAGCATTCTGGGATTCCCATTTTCTTAAAGTTAGCCAGAATTTGTTGTGATCCACAGAGTCAAAGGCCTTTGCATAGTCAATGAAACACAGTTTTCTGGCACTCTTTCTTTTCTTTCAGGATCCATCATACACTGGAAGTAATATCTCTAGCGTCATGGCCTCTTCTGAACTGAGCTTGTATTTCTGATGGTTTTCTGACAATGTACTGTTTCAATCAGGAGAATCTACACAGTGACTGCTGCAATGGAATCTGCTGCAATGTGAGGGTGGTGCAGGATAGGACTAGGTTCAAATATTTTGTTCATAGGGTCGTTCTGACTTGCACCTAACTCATAGGTCGAGGAATTAGGTCGATGGCACCAACAACGACAACAGCAGCATGCTGGCATTATTTGTTTGGCCTAATGGCCTGATACAGGTCTGCAACTGACTGTTTTGCCTTGGATGCCTGATTGTTAACGATGCTGTTAGAATTCTGGGAGAAATGTTGTTACCTGCTTGTGAAGATTAAAAGGCTGTCTTGGGTCCTGCCATGTGCAAAGCTGTGGGGTTTCCGAAGTTGAATTAGGGGGGCAAAAGGTAAACCCAGATTCCGGCTTTGTGTGGAGCTCGGAGGTTTCCAACACAGTCTTGGGACCGAATGTCTTGTCTTGAATGCTTGGTTGTTGTTAATGAAGTCAGTCGATTTCTGGGAGAATAGGTGTTACCGGATTTTGGCATGTTGTTAGGAGAAGTTATTTCTTGGGAAAAAGCAGATCATGTTTGGAAAGGTGGAGGGTCGGGGCAAGAGAGGAAGATTCATGAATATCAGGCATGATGAAGATGGCACAGAATAAGACAGGGTTCAGATCTGTTGTTAAGACGGATGCTAAGAATTGTGCTAGAGTGATGGGACCTATCAACAACGACAGCAACTATGTCATTCTCAATTTCTCTATATTTGAAGTAGGCCCGTCTTTTATTTTCTCATTTTCATTTCCTTTATAGTTTACAACAAAACCAATTCCTTAAGTTTGGAGGATTTGAGAGTTTTGTTTGTTTTGTATTTTGAGCATCTCTACTTGTCAAATTTAATTTGTCCAAATTGTGAGTAATAGCCCTCACTGATTATCCATATTCATGGTTTTTTCCACATTTTCTTCCAGTACCAATTTTATACTTCTTTTGACCCTTCCAACTATTACTACTGCCATTGGTTTTGCTACATTTGGGAACCATGACTCATTTCACAGTAACATTTTTGAAAAATAATTAAACAGAAGGACAGCATTATAACTTTCAAAAGATGTATGAGATTGAAAACTTCTTTTGTCTCAAATGATTCATTATTTTATAGTAAGCTTTTTAATATATACAATACAGTAAAGTGTATCACATGGCAGAAACATAGGTATTTATTATATTTACATCTTCAAGATAGACTGCATTAATTTTGTGCCATTATATTCTCAACAACAACAACAAGAAAAATCTGCTTTGTATACAAGTTACATCAGATACATGCGTTGTGAATGGGAAAATGTGTTTACAGTATTACATACTTTGGTCAGCACTCTGAACTCTTACAGAGCTAGTATATAACTAGAAGCTAATATATTGAGCTGCTAACCAGAATGTTACTGGTTCAAGTCAACCACCTATTTCATGGGCGAAAGCTAGCTCAGCCTGACACAGAATCATCCAGGTGTGTGATGTTTTTCTGTTTCCCCCACCCTAGTTTATTTGAATATATTCATGTATATGTAGTTGGTTGCTGCCCAAATGAATCTTAGAAGTAGTGATAGGGACAAATATTTCCAAGCCTTTACAGATACACTGGTAAGCTTTTAGTCATTAATATAATTCTCTAGTTATGACCTGTCACAGACTTGCCCCTCCACTAGTGGTGAGCCTATGTATAAGAGGAGCAACACTACTGCTTCTGTGCCTTCATTGTTACTGGTTTAAGCTTCTGACCACTATGAGTAATAGGGTTTCAACTGGCAGATTTTTTAAAAATAGGACATATATTTCTGGTTTCTTGAAGGTCTAATGAAATTTGATTGGCATCACACGTCTTCTCATAAAAATGGGCATGAGATATACTGGATAGAAATTGAAGTTGTATTTTCCATATTGAGAGCAACAATTCTATCATTGAACTATCATTGTCTCTGCAAATAAACTCTAAGAAGTAGTTATTATCAACATTCTTGGCACCAGCAGTCAGGAAATCAAAAAGCGTATCGCAATGGGAAAGTCTGCCGTTAGGGACCTCTCAAAGGTACTCAGGAGCAACAGTGTCTCTCTGGAGACTAAGGTGCGCCTGATACAGGTCATGGTATTTGCAATCACTTGTTATG
>NW_006399779.1:17538789-17545038 GCF_000299155.1 Elephantulus edwardii
GACCCTCTATGAGATGGATTGATTCGGTGACTGGGGTAATCGGGATGGGTGTGTCAGAGGCGGTGCGGTTGGCGCAGGATAGAGCAGGGTTTAGAGCCGTTGTGCATAGGGTTGCTATGAGTGGGAAATGACTCGATGGCACATAACAACAACAACAACAACAACCAAGAAATTTGGAAGTTAAAAGTTTATCTCTATGTATGGGTGTACTTATTACTGACAAAGTCAGAGGAAGATAACAAAGTTCCCAAATAGTTAATTTTACTTGAATCCACAATCAATACTCTTAAAAGTAGTCCTGCATGAGCTGACCATCCTAGCCAGCTGGATTATCAATTAAAACCAATTTAAGTACAAATTCTTTGGGCTTGTTGCTAAGAGACATTACTCCTTAGAGGGGGAGATCATGCTTGCTAAGGCTGAGGGCCAGCAAAGGATGGAAAGATCCTCAATGAGATGGACTGGCACAGTGACTGCACAAATGGGCTCCAGTGTGTCAGATGTGATAACAATGGTATAATAGGACAGAGTTCAGCCCTATTGTTCATAGATTCCCTGTGAGTCCATACTCGACTCCAGGGCACCTAACAACAATTACAACAATAAAACTGCACAGTTTCCAAAGGTAGGATTTTTGGGAAGTAGCTTGCCAGGTTTCTGGTGGTAGTAAAATCTTTGTGGGCTCAAACTTCCAGCATTTTCTATTAGCCCAGTACTCTACCACTTGTGCCAACAAATAAAACACAAGTTAGTCATTGCTTTTCATGTAATTTTTCATATATATTTCTTTATTTCAGAAATAGGGATTGATGTATAGATATAAGGGAATTGGGTATTTTAAGAAATTCATAGAGAAGATAATATTTAAATGAACATTTGCATTTCTTAAATTATCCTCCTTATATAGGACACATATTTAAATTACTTATGGACAGATATAACTTCAAAATATTATTATAATGATTTGATTCTTAAATTAAAATTGAATTTTAAAAAATCATCTAGTCACCTCTTATAACAGACATTGGTGAAAATATATTTCCATTAATAATGGACAAAGTATTTTTGCCTTCATAAGACCATTGAACGGTCAGCTCTGAGTTGGTTCTGATTTGACAGCACACCAACAACAACATTGCATAAGTTTATTATTAGAAAGGTAAGAAATGGTTTAACTGTAGAGATAATATTTTTGATGTTTACCAGAGTTTATGGGGCAAGAAGAGAAGGAAATTCAGTAAATAGATGAAAGACACATTCTTAATACAGGTGAAAGAAGAAGCAACACTGATGATAACAATGTTATTGTTATTGTTATGCAACTTTGAGTCAGAATCAAGCCATATTTGACCCTCTACAGGGTTTTCAGAAGTAGCAAATTACATTGCATATAAGATAAAGACAAAGTACATAATGATCTACCAGTTCTTACATAACTGGCTTCCTTCTGACCTCTGAGTGACATCCTGGATAATATTCCTTCTTAGTCACTCCGATGGTAACTATCTCTATTTTCTTTCAAATTTTTAATGTTGCCCAAATGATTTGTCCTTTGTTTCCTTTTTTTTTCTTTCCTTGAAAATAAAATCTGAAGAGGGAGCTCTGGAGGCACGGCCCATAGTAACAAGTGACAAAGATGAGCAAGCTCCTTTTGTACACTTGACAGCTTTGGAAAGCCAAAGGTGGGAAGAAGAACAAGGGCTGCATGGGGATGGCCACGTCTGTTTTACCAACTTTACAAAGAAGAACTGTCCCTGTCAACAACACCAACAACACAAAACCAATTCTCCACACTACCACACCTCTTTCTACTCCACCCAACACCAATGTTACTGCTTTATAGAGTGCAGAATCTGATGTGATAGCTGATACGTAGACCACACAAAACCATGTTCAGAAGTCAAAAGGCTATAATTCAAGTTAGTAGCAGCATACAGTCAGAAAGGCTTTTGAAATGTGCTCTCAGGCACCTCAGCCTTGAGTCTCCAGCTTTAGGCCAGTGGTCCAAAGCTCTCAGTACTTCTGGTTATGGATCTCCAGCCTCCTAATTGTCCAACAAAATTGGGCAAGAGGCTCATAGCTCTGTTTTCATGGGGCAGCCATCCCAAGGTCTGTCCTGTCTCACTTCCGGTCTCTGGTTCTGTACTGTGGCTGCTATTACTGCTGCTCCAGTAGGTCCTGGTCTGACTGATGTAAGACTCTGGCCCCGAAGGATGCATTTCATTCTGTTGTGTCTTTTAGCTAATGGTGATATTATTACTGGATTTTACTACTGGATCCACTCAATTTAATGGCAAAACTACCAAATCCCCTTATGGATTGATGGATTGGCAAGATCAGCCCATCTCCTTGTGGCTAGGTCTAACATATGCAATTTGCATAATTCTGGCTATCCACATTACAAAGTAAAAAATAATGGGTATGGAAGCCATTTTGAACAATAAGCCTTTAACACTACAGGGATCAGCTATGAGTTGGTTCCAACTTGATGACAATGATTTTTTTTTTATAATTACAAATGTCTTTCAAATGATATAATTGAATACCACACAAGACTATGACCCAAAAAATTAAAAACAATATTTCTGTTCCATCTATATCCAGGGTGCTGTATAGTGCATAGAAGATAAGAAACAGTCAATAAGTGTTAAATAAACAAATAAATGACTGAATTAATAAAGAAATATTAGGGGGGAGAAATAGGTTCATGCAATAATAATCACCAGTGTTTCCATACTTACATCATGGTTATATTACTTCCTTAATGTTATCATTTGCATAACTAATAAGGCTTCTAAACTCTATATGCCAGAAAGTACAAATGTATACTAATATTTGAGAGTAAGCCTTATAAGCTTTACATGAGGATTCTGTTAACCTGGTTATTAGAGTGATTATTAGTGCTTTTTGTTATTCATTCCACTGAAAGATTCAAACTTTTAAATGAATAGTTTGAAACACTTCTTTAAAAAGTAGAGGGAAAAATTTACCTGCACTTAAAGGATAGGGGGGGAAAATTAAAAAAATAACAAAACAACAAACCCTTTTGTTAAAGGATAAAATATGATATAAAAGTTAGGAGACATGCATCAGATAGAAAAGTGTATCACAATAGCAAAAAAGAATTCAATACAGCTTCATTGGATATTAAGCTGTAGTTCTTTCTCCCTTTGTATTGAGGCTAAACATTACACCAAAATGCATTAAACCTGCTACAAAGGTATCCTTGGCAGAGCTTGATATAAAACAGACAGTAAAAGCATTTTCAGAATTGCTATGATGTTTGTTAAGCATGTTCAGGCCCATTCTAGAGTATTTTTTCTTTCCTAAATCACACAGTGCAGTTGGCTGAATCAGTAACTTTAAAATGAGAATACAGAGTATTTTGCCATAGTTGCTGTCATAAACCTGATAGATCCATA
Organism: Elephantulus edwardii; assembly: GCF_000299155.1. Classification (NCBI taxonomy): domain Eukaryota; kingdom Metazoa; phylum Chordata; class Mammalia; order Macroscelidea; family Macroscelididae; genus Elephantulus; species Elephantulus edwardii. Next base: position 17,542,212 of record NW_006399779.1, read on the forward strand.
ATGGGGATGCTATCAGCAGGCTAAATAAATGAGATAAATACTTGAATTAATTTCTTAATTAATATACAAAAGATAAACCAAAATTAGCTAAATTTTTAAAAATCATTAGAATAATTCAAAGACAAACTCAGCTTTAAGTTACTACGAAGACCTACTCCCTAATCATCTTTTTCTTTCCTTTGGCCATAGTCTCCCTCTAAATCAAATATTTCAGCACAATTGGTTTTAGGAAAAATGCAAAAGTATGCTAGACTGCTAAATTTTTAAAAATCATTAAAATAATTCAAAGACAAACTCAGCTTTAAGTTACTACGAAGACCTACTCCCTAATCATCTTTTTCTTTCCTCTGGCCATAAAAGTTTTTTCAGCCTTGTTACCTGCTCTACATTTATCTCAAAGCTTCAGAAAATTTGATTCTGAGTTCAGTGGGCATTTTACATTAGCAGTGTTTTAATCTTTGATAGAGGAAACTTTAGCAAAACTAAATTCAATTTTGATCTAAAAAGTTCTCTGGAAAGTCTAGCAAAGCTATTTTTTCCTCCTTTCTCCCCTGGTAAAATTACAAGATACCAGCTTCCAAATGAGGTAGAATGCTGACTCTGTCCTTCCAACTTGTTAGCACGCTTCATGTGCCGCAATGACTAATTAGGCATAATTTAAATACGAGAATCTACAGAAAACATTTTCATAGTGAAAAGTGTCATGGAAAGTTAAGTCCATTTGGTTTAAAGTGGATTCATTTGTAGAAAAGAATTATATCTAGATAATGTATCCACTGTGATTACTTTCATTTTATAGATGAATAATACCAGAATGGTTATATACTTTCTCCAAAGCTACATAGCTAATTTTAGATTTAGGGTTACATTTTTTAGTTAGGTTCAGAATTATTACTGGAATTGATTGTATCAGAGTTAATCTAGACGCTTGACTACAATGAAGCAAATTCTTTCACATTGCTCTTGAGCTGAAGGAGAACATAGCTCATATCCAACCATGCATTCATAGACCATGCAAGCTCGATGCAATGATAAGTTTGAAAAGATATAGATAGGATGGGAGTCAGCCACTATTGGTGTTGTACGCGAATGTGCACTCTTAAGCAGAAAGTGACTGGGTTATTATCCTCAGAACTTCAACTCCTTGCCATCGAGTAGAGACTGACCCATAGCTGACCCTCCGATGAGTTTTCAGAAGTTGTATTCACATGAGAGGTGATCACTCAACTTGCTCTCTCAGGGCAGCTGGTGGATATTCAACCTGCCCGAGTGGGGCAGACTGAGATAGCGATGAAGCTCCCTGTGGACTTTGCCACCAGATTTTGGTAAATACATACTGTTGTTATTGTTATGTGCCTTACAGTCACCTATGACTCATAGGGACCCTATGTACTCTGAAGGCTCTGAAACCGGCCCCATTCCGAGCCAGTCTCACTGATTTCAACATATCTACCCCATTATTTCAATGACTGGGTCAATCCCTTTCACTGGGGTCTACCTTTGCTGCACTGTCACTCCACCCTTCCAATCATGATGTCTTTCTCTGAGGACCAATCCCTTCATGTCCAAAGTATGTGAGATGGAACCATTTACATATTCTGAAGCTCCATGGGGCATACGTAGGCCACGTTACCAGGAAACCAGTTCTTGGAGAGGGACATCATGCTTGGAAGTGTGGAGGGACAGCATAAAACAGGAAGACCCTGGATGAGATGAATTGACACAGTGACAGGTAATCAGAGTAGGCATGTTGGAGACTATGGAATTGGCTTAAGATAAAGCAGGGTTCAAGGCTGTTGTACATAGGATTGCTTTGAGTTGCAAATGACTCAACACATAACAACAAATAAATAATAGCACTCTCAAAGGTTTTAAGCATATATAAAAGTAGAAACATTTCAGAAAAAAATTAAAAATAAGTGTATCTAGATAATGCTTCTCCAAGAATTTCTGGTTTACATTCCTATTGTCTTCCAATTTAAATTTCTCTTGCTACATCAATTATTGCATTACATTATAATTCATGGTTAGTTTTGGCAATGTTTCATTTTTGTCCCACACTAATTTAAAATTGGTTTAAAATCTAACTCCTTTCTCTATCAGCAATGCTTTAATTCTAAGGTTTCCATTATTCTTTTTTTTTAAATTCCTACCTTTTTGGTAGGTACCCACATTGTAATGATTTGACTATATGAAGCATTGTTTAAAAATAGAGATTAAGTTTCTTAACAGCAGACAAGTCATAGGGATTCCAGCTATCATGGCAACTGATGTTAATTACAACATTTCTCTTTTAAGCATTCTTCTGTCATATGCTGTTAAAAATTATTAAACATTATACCATACATTGCAGGAAAGGGGCTACAGCATGCAATATGTAAGCATGGACTGTTGATTGACACTTGCAAATTAGAAGTAAAATACAAATCTTTTGTTTTCAGTTTATGTGGCAAAATATTTGACACCAGGGATATTTTAGCTAATGTCAGATGAATCCTGGCTGAAAGCAGAGAGCACCAGAGGAATGTCTATTGGGCTTTATTGACTATGCAAAGACATTTGACTGTGTGGATCACAACAGTGGTTGACTCTGAGAAGAATGGGAATCCCAGAAACTTAATTGTGCTTATGAGAAACCTATACATGGACCAGGAAACAGTTGTCAGAACAGAGCAAGGAAACACTGTGTGCCAAGGATGTATCCTATCTCATCTTTTCAATCTATAAGCAGAACAGATTATCCAGGAGGTTGGGCTCTATGAGGAGAAGTGTGCTTGAGAGTTAGAGGTAGGCTAATTAACAATCTGCATTATGCAAATGACATAGC
>NW_006399779.1:17546223-17550319 GCF_000299155.1 Elephantulus edwardii
ATCATTTAAAGAAAAGCTCTAAAAGTAATTTATTAATTTTCTGAAGTTTTATATTTTTATTTTATGACATTCTCATTTGATAGAATGGGAAATGTAATGGGTATATGTGTGATGGTCAAGTGTAAAGCTCTGACATTATGTTGTTTTATGTTTGAAGTTTGTTGATTGTCATTTACCAAATTGGACACTGAAGAATCTTGAAAAATCAAAATCAGGTTGATTGATCTTTAAAACAAAATTCTTTTGCTTAACATTCTGATTGTTAATATGAAGTTAGTAAAAACTCATTATTAGTCTTTGAAGCAGTTTTCCCACAGAAATAGTCACTAAATCATCAAAGGCTATAGGCAAAAGAAAATGAGGACAACTTTTAATGATTATGATGATTCTGTTGATGCTGCTGATAAAAATAGTTTAAGCCTTATGTAGTATTTGTCCTTATGAACCAGAGTTAGTTTACTCGGTATAATGCTCTCCAAGCTCATCCAAGATATGTAGCATTTTGTGAAATCATTGCTCCTGAGTGATGCATAGTATCCATTATGTGAATGTATCACAATTTTTCAATATATTTATGCTGCTCAGAACAGTGGTATATAAATGTCCATTTGTGTCTCAGTTCTAATTTCCTTGAGGCATATTTCTACATTATAGAAAATACAATGTGAATGAAGAATAATGTGAAACACAATGTGTATGAACTTTGTAAGCTGACCATTTTTTTTCCACTTTTTAAAAACGGAATTAGTAGGGGAGCTCTGGTGGCCTAGTGGCAAGAAGCTGCAACTACAATCCCAGCGGTGCATGGTTCGAATCCACCAGATGCTCTGCCGGGGAAGGAGGGGCAATCTCCTCCTGTACCAGTCAGATCTGATTTGACGGTACACTCACACAAAAATAATAAAATAAAAAAATATTTTAAAAATGGAATTAGTACAGAGAATAAGAAGAGAAGGAAGAAAAGCATAGATCTTAAAATGTCTTAAAATCCGTTCCTATATATATATATAGGTGGTACCATGATCGATAATGCTATATGAAGAAGACTGTCATATTCGCATTGGAAAGAACCTCCGCAACAACCTGAGATATGTAGGTAGGTGTTCCAAACTTGCTTGCTGAAGGTGAAGAATGTGAAGCACTTTCTGAAGATCAATGCACATGTTGTTGTTGTTGTTATACGCTGCCAAGTCACCTGTGACTCATAGTGACCCCTATGTACAACAGCCTTAAACCCTGCTCTATTCTGTGCCAATCTCACTGTCTGTGATACACTTACCCCCATTACCCCAGTCACTGAACTAATCCATGTTTTTGAGGTCCATAACTTTCAATATAAATTTAACCCCAGCATAAAGAAAACAAAAGTCCACAACTGAACCAATATCATAAATATAAAAAACATTTGAGTTACACAAATATTATTTGTATCCACAATCAACACACATGGAGGTAATAATCACACAACACATTTGGCAAATGTACTTCAAAAGACTCCTAAATCACTAAAGGACAAGGATGTCAGCTTAAGGACTAAGGTGAACCTGATTCAAGTCATGGTATTTTCACTTGCCTTCTATGCCTGTGAAAGCTAGTCAATGGATAAGGAATAATGAAGAATTCAATGTCTTTAAATTACGATATTGAAAAAATAATATTTAATATCCAATGAGCTGCTAAAAGAACTATTACTCTATCTTGGAAGAAGTACATCCAGAGTGCTCCTTAAAGGAAGGATAGTGAGATTCTGTGCCACATAATTTGGACATGCTATTTCAGGAGAGGCAACTCCCAAGGGAACAACGTCGTGCATAGAAAAGTAGATGATTGGGGAAAAAGGAAAATGCTCAATGGACTGATTAGCACTGTGACTATTTTATGTAAAGTCGCTGTGAGTCAAAACAAACTTCACATCACCTAGCAACAGGTTCTTAATATATTTAATATGTTGTAAATTCCAAATGAGTAAATTATATGTCATTGCTCCTACTGAAAATGTAAGGTAGGTTCCTGTGATTTTCTGGCTAATTGCTCATCTATTAATATGTAACAATGTTGTATGTATGCTTCTGTTTAAGGACACATTAACATATATAATTAACTTCTTAACATTGAAGTCACACCCAATAGCATTATTACTTGTGGCTAAATAAAGCTAACATAACACATATATTTTCTCTCAAAAACACATCATAACTTTCTTGTGCTTAAAAGCACTAGACAGCATGTGAAAACTGCATGTGGGCCATTTAAAACATACACATCACTAACAAATATCACAAAAGTACCAAAAGTAACTGCAACACTGAGCAGATAAAAATGACACTTGTTTACAATATGAGATGAAACAAAAAGGCACAACTTCTCTTTGTTCTATTTCAGCTAAAAGTATTTTTCCATTTAATTTTCAAATAGTGAAAACACAGTTGATGTTGTTATATACTATAGAGTCGCTTGTGACTCATAGTGACCCTATGTACAACAGTTCTGAAACCTGCCCTATCCTGTGCTAATTTTAACACACCTACCCTCATTACTCCAGTCACTGTATCAATCCATCTCATTGGTGGTCTCCATCTCTTTTTCTGTCCCTCTACCCTTCCAGTCATGATACCCCTCTCCAAGGAGTGGTCCCTCCTTGTAACATTCCCAAAATATGTCAGATGAAGCCTCAGAAACATTGCCTCCAAGGAGCAGCTTGGCTTCACCCTCTCTAGGATGAACATGTTTATTTTCTTAGCAGTCCATGGTATATTCAAAATTCTTATCTAGTACCACAGCTCAAAGGCATCAATTTTCTTTCTATAATTTCCAGTAATTATTCAGTTCTCTGATGCATAGCAAACAATTGTGAAGACTATGGCCTGCATCAGGCACACCTTAGTCTCAAGACTGACATCGTTTCTCTTCAGTATTCTGGAGAGGTCCCTGACAGTCGATTGTCCCAATGTAATTTGTCTCTTGATTTCCTGGCTACTGGTACCAAGAGTGTTGACTGTGGGTTACAAGGAAGGATCAGTCCTTGGAAAGAGACTTCATGCTTGGGAGTGTGGAAAGACAGCACAGGAGAGGAATACCCTGGAGATTGATTGATACAGTGACTGGGGTAATGGATGTAGGTGTGTCAGAGACAGTGAGATTGGCACAGGAGAGAGCAGTACATAGGGTCACTATAAGTCACAGGCGAGTCAGAGGCACATAACAACAACAACAACAACAACCCTTATTCAAATCCCAGAACACCTACTTTGAAATGAAATTTTCAAGCTAGTAAGAGAATTCAATGGTCATGCAAAATGGAAAAGACGGGTCAACTGGTTGCTTTTAATAAAGCAATAGCACCTCCAAAGCTTCCAAGTGTTTGCTTTATAAACTACCCTCAGCCTGTCACTTACAATTTCCGTTTTCATTATAAATCACCAGCAAAATGTGCTGACTGTCTGTGTTGCGGTAAAACACAGCTGTTTCCATTTGCTCTCCCATAAGTTTCATTCTCACATCATTCTGCAGGAGAATTGAATTGAATCATTTCATCTGGACTACAAGGAGAGTTCCTGCAGCTTAGTGCCAGGCAAGCCTTAATCCTTAATATGATTTCCTTTTGGCTTCCCAGTAGCCTCAAACAGAAACAGAAACTGGGGTTTTTACAGTATGAACGTGGTATTTTAAGTAGAAATAAAACAAATGTGTGAACCCCACCTGCTATAGACAAATCAACAAATCTTTGCTTGGCTCTGAATTTTAAAATTAGATCAGATGCTTTAAATTTCAGAAGTATATAGTAATTAGAGGGAAACTGGAGCTTGTGCATGTGTATTTCACAAAATAAAAGACATAGAGGTGAAATTTCAATTTCATCCCTGTTGATTACCAAATAAGAAGACAGTAATATTAGTTTTTAATAATAGTAAGTATTGAATTCATAGTAATGCACAAATTAAGAAATACTTCTCAATCTTAATTACATTTTTCAAATAGTGAATGTGGAAAGTAATTATTATCAACATCATTTTATATATGGTAAAAGTGAGGATTAGAAAGATTATTAATAATTATTTAAATTACTGTACTTGAATGTTTGAACATGGATAAGTGT
>NW_006399779.1:17551559-17553880 GCF_000299155.1 Elephantulus edwardii
TGTCATCTGCATTATGTAGACTGTTGATAAGTCTTCTTCCAAGCCTGATGTCATGTTCCTCCTCTTAGAACCCAGACTCCAAGATGATCTGTTCCACATATAGATTCAAAAGGTATGGAAATAGGATGCATACCTCATGTACACCTTTCATGATTATGAACCATGCTGTGTTTCTTTGCTCTGTTCTGACGATTGCCTCCTGGTCCAAGTAAAGTTTTCAAATAAGCATAATTAAGTGTTCTGAGAATCCCATTTTTCACAGAGTTGGTCATAGTTTGTTGTGATCCATAGAGTCAAATGTCTTTGCATAGTCAATGAAACACAGAGATACATTCTCTTGGTACTCTCTGCTTTCAGCCAAGATCCATCTAACATTGGCTATAATATTCCTAATGCCATGGAACAATTTGTGCCACGCAATCAGGAAGACAACCACCTGACCAACAGACTGGAAGAAATCCACATTTTTTACCATTCCAATAAAAAATGACTGATCTAGTACAAAAATTTTCAAATAATATGATTAATATCACATACAAGCAAGATCCTACTGAAAATTATCCAAAAATTACTGGAATAGCACACCAATAGAGAACTGTCAGAAGTGCAGTCTGGGTTTACAGGAGACTATGGCACTAGGAACCTTGCTCTACACAATGGAAAAAAAAGCAATAGACATAAAAATAAATATTCATGGGGTGACCCTAGAAGAAAAAGATAAGCATTATAATAAAATATGAAAAGACTTGGAGATAGAAAACCATGTTCAAAGCTGAAAAAAAAACTAAATAAAAAAATTCAAGCTTTAGTTTCAATACTAAAATATTAGATTATATGGGAAAAATATTAAATGATATAAGGGATATGTTATGCAAAAGGAGATGCAAGAATACAGAGAGTTACTGTCCCCAAAAGAATTTGTATAAATGCAACCATCCGAGACATTGGATATGATCAAGGACTAGTGATATTAAAAAAGAAGCTGAACTAAAGACACCAGAGCCAACATAGAAACCAAAATAAAACTTTACAACTAAAAAGAATGTGAATCAAGACATAACAACAAATGAATGCGTTCACTTCTCTTTGCCATGAAATTTAAAAGGAAGTTGTCTGGCCAACTGACTGATAGAGATTCATATCCGTGCCCATTTCAAGGAAAGATGATCCAACAGACAGCGGAGATTATGAAACAGTATTCTTACTCTCATGAAGGATTAAAATTATGTTGATAAAAATTAAAAATGGTTGGATTAAAATGATGTTTATAACGATTAAAATGGATGGAATAGCATGTCAATGGAGAATAGACAGGTATGAAAGTTAAATTTACAAGAGGCTTTGGAACTAAAGATATCATTGATGGTGTCAACTGGGTCTTGATTAAAGAAAAAGAATAACAGGAAATGTTTCCTTGTTTTTATTTATTATATAAAGCTTTCAACCATGTATGCACATCATTATAGTGATGGACAACCTTACAAAGCCTGAGAATTTTGGAAATACTACTTGATATCACATTAGGAAACTCTGTGTCAGAGTTGTGACCTTTCTACCACACTGACTTAATTTGTATGTTGAGGTATCATCAAGGTTGGACCACAGGCAGAAGAATATGGAATCAGTCTTGAAAAGAATTATCAACCCCTTTTATGCAGAAAATACAACAATACTTGCTAAAAAAGAAAGACTTGAAGTACATACAAATGAAGATAAAATATTTGTTATGAAAAAATTAAAAATCCTATAAGTGCACTTATAAGCAATATATTGATACAAAAGAGTTCATCTAAGACAATTGTCATTTACATTGACACATATTCAACATTTGTGGAACCAACAATGACATTATAATGGGCCTATATACTTTGTATACTTTATATATATACTTTAAAAAACATTAAAATATTAAGAATCAAAGATGTTTATTGGAGGACTGAGGTGTATATAATCCACACAATAGCATTTGTAATTGTTTCATGTGTATGTTAAAGCTGGAAAGTGAATAAGAAAGATTAAAGAAATTTATTTTTACATTGAGAAAGAATATTGAATATAATATAGACTGGCAGAAGAAATAACGTATGTGTCTTGGAAGAAGACCTATCTGAACACTGCTTAGAAGCAAGATGATGACCTTTTGTCTTACACAGTTTGCACATGTGTCAGGGGAAGCAACTCCTGGAGAAAGACATCATGCTTGGTTAAATGGAGAACATAAGCGCCCTCCAAATTTTCTGTTATAGATTGATGAGCGTGGCCAGGGCCGCATCTGTTAAGTGAAACATGTCAATTGGTATTCCATCAATTCCCAGGGCCTT
>NW_006399779.1:17556116-17574568 GCF_000299155.1 Elephantulus edwardii
CCTTTGAAATCTTGTGTTCATGTCTTTTACTTAGGCATTTCTTCCCTTTGTTTTGTCTTCTCCATGTACTAGAGAAATTTTCCACCTATTCTGACATCCATTTTAGTGATTTCCTCCTCTTCAGTATTTTCAATGGCCACTTTGAATCAGGTAATCATATTTTCTATTATATGGTGAATGAAATAACTAAGGAAGAATGCTATTTGTTGCATTCATAGTGAACAAGACAAAATCAAGCTCCTACCCTAAAGTACAGCTATAGTTTGCTTGACACTACAATCAACATTATTGGCACCAGCAGCCAGAAAATTAAAAGATGTATTGCATTGGGAAAGTCTGCTGTCAGAGACCTCTCCAAAGTACTGAAGAGCGACAACCTCAGTCTGAAGACTAAGGTGTCCCTGATACAGGCCATGGTCTTTGCAATCACTTGCTATCCATCAGAAAGCTGGACAATAACAAGGGTTATAGAGGAGAATTGAGCTGTGGAGTTGGAGAAGAGTATTGAACATGCTATGGACTGCTAAGAGAACAAACAGGTTTGTCCTGGAGAAGGTGAAACCAAGCTGCTCCTCAGAGGCATGGATTCTGAAGCTTTGTCTGACATACTTTGGACATATTGCAAAGAGGGGCTAGTCCTTGGAGAGGAATATCATGCTTGAGAAGGTGGAGGAACAGAGCAAGGAAAGACCCTCGATGAAATGGATTGATTGCACGACTGGGGTAATGCGGGTAGGTGTGTTGGAGACATTGAATAAATGTCAATAGCTGTAGAGGGGCTTCAGGCCTTTTGTTCACAGAGTCACTATGAGTTGTGCTTGACTCAAAGACAATCAACAACAACAACAAATAAAATATAATCTTAAGCCTGTCACATTTGAATTTAATAATAACCTCAAGAACAGTTCTGTAGCACTGAACACTAATGATTGAGGATGAGATGAGATAAGGGATAACATAAAAACACTATCCGTGAAGACAGTAAAAGGTCATTACAAAGACAGAAGAGGAAGAAAAGACCAACCTATCTAGAAAAATATTTTTATTGGGGCAATATTACTAAAGAAAATAGAATTTTAACTTCCTTCACTTTCATTTTCCTTTCCTTTGGTTTTTCACTTACATTAATGATTTTTGGCACTCTTAATTCCTACCACAATGTTATTAAAAGTCTTTTCAGAATAAGCCCCTTGCTCACCAAAACATTGTAAGTCACAGAACTTTTTTTCCCATCTTCCCAAATATTTATTTAACAGACATATTATTTGAAAAAGTAAATTTTCTGGGAATTAAACATTTTGAAATACCCATATAGACACATATTTATATTTAAATTAAAAAAAAACACACAACCTATAAACAACACCTCCCCCAAAAACAAACTCACTGAGTTTGAGTCTATCCTGAGTCAGGGTGTTTGAAAATGATCTCATCCTGGTCGACAGTATTGCTTTTCTTTGGAATAGGTACAAATATGGGTGTCAGAAGTTGAAAGGCGAGGTGGCAGTCTGCCAAACTCCTGGGAATAGAGAAGTGAGCCAATCCTGTATTCATTTGTTAAAATCTCAGTTAATTTTCCATCAATTTATAGAATCTTGTTTTTCACCAGTTCCTTCAGTGCAACTTAGATTTCTTCCTTCAATATCATTGGTTCTTAATCATATACTACAACCTTCTGAACTGGCTATATGTTGGGGAATGTTAGAGAGGAGGAGGCCTCTGGCCAGGACAGATTGCCTAGCTCTGGATGAGTGCAAGCCTATCTGACACAACAACCTTTAATATGGGCTAGAGAAAGCTCTCCTGTGTTGGGCTGTGCTGGCTTGAGAAAGCTCATCACCTGGGAAGATGGCTGCCACATGCCACCTCTGTTGAGCAGGGAGTGGTCTACCCTGAGCTGAGGTTCTCCTAGCCAATCAGCATGCCCCACATCTACAAGCCCACTCTATCCTGCCTTCCTGTTTACTTGTCTGTATATAAATACACTGCAACCCCCAATAAAGTTAAGTTGGCTCTCTGAAGTGCTCCCAGAGTGGTGTGTCTCCTTTATGTTTACCCCCATCGGGGTGTCGCTGCTCCCAGCCAGAAAATGGACCGCATAGCTGTGTGTATACTAACTCTTTTTTTGGCACAGTAACTTTGTTTTCCTTCCACTTTTTTTTTTTAAATAGAAATTTTAAAACCCTGGTTTGGAAGCGAAATGATTTCTATGCTTGAAAGCAGATAGTTGCCCATAGTCTGTCACCGAATTATTAAAACCCCATTCTTTTTGATAAAATAAAATGAGCCAAATTATTTCTTCTAAAAGAACAAATGAGAAGAAAAAGAAATTTTATTTTAACATTTTTCTAATGTTTGAAATTATTATCAGGTTAGATATAATTTGATAAGTCTTAGAAAATGTTATGCTTATCTCATGCAATACTAAGATAAAATATACAAATTAGTCATCCTTCTCAAGTTGTAATTGGGAAAACTTAAGCTTTAAAGCAGAGCTATTTTGGCCAAAATTAGCATTCATATTCAGTTCTCCTTTGTCCAATTCTTGTGCTCATCCTCCTACAGAAAATGGAACGCCTATAAAGGGTTTGGATAGGGTGCACACGAGAAAACAACTAGCATGTCAAACACATTTTAAGTAAAATACAGTTGTCTGTTTTTTCTCTAATTCTTTATCACCCCTTGTTTGTCACTTTGTTGTCTGGGTCAAAGTAAAAGGGAGCTAAAACCTTTAATTGCCGCACTATGTAGTTACATCATAAAAGTGGCTTTATGTAAAACCACTCCATAGTTATTCAAATAGTATCAGACTAAAGTGCACATAATCCAGCCCATGACTCTCAATTGCTTCCTTGAATCTGCAGGCCAGACAATGATTAAAGATTACATAAGAAGAATCAATGCCTCTGAGTTTTGGTTTTGTGAAAATTATTGACCATAACCAGGGACTTCCAAGAGAACAAACAAGTCTGTCCTGCAGAGGGTAAAACCAATTTGCTTCATGGAGGCAAGGATTTGGAAGCTCTGTCTCACATTCTTAGAGCATGTCACCTGGAGGAACTAGTCCTGGGAGGCATCATGCTTGGAAGGGTAGAGGGTCTACAGAGAAGAGGAAGACCCTGAGTGAAATAGACTGACACAAGACTGTGGCAGTGACGTCAGGTATGCCAGGGATGGTGGGTTTGGCTTAGAATAGGGCAAGGTTCAGAACCATTGTTCGTAAGGTCATTTTGGGGCTCAACAGCACAAAATAACAACAACATATTCTTTCCATAGCTGGCACAACATTCCTACCTCCTTCTGTAACTATGAGAGAAAATAAAGTCTAACACTCTTGTTGCCAGTTGAAAAAGACTCATAGAGACCCTGTGAAGAAGAAGAAACCACAAAAAGCCTACTATAATCTGTTTTAAAATTCATATCCTGCTGCCATAGAGTTGGTTTTCTATTTGTGGAAAAACCCCTTCGGGTTTCTGGGTTTATACATCTTTAGAGGAGGAAACTGCCTGTTCTTCTTCAGCAGAATGGCTAGCGGATTCGACCTACCAACCTTTGGTTTGCAGCTCAATGTGTTGCAAACTATACTACCAGGGATGCTTTGTAGCTTTCCTAAAGCTCCTTCAAATGGCTTGATCAGAAATGAAGATATGTTAGTTAAATGGAACACAGTTTGCAAAAAAAGGGCATTGTAATGTGATTTTCCTTCTGATCTGTTTTTATAAGGTATTCAGTGTGAAAGCAACAGTGGGGATTCTACTTGACAGATGAATCTGTCACTAAGGGGGAAAAAAAAGATAACAATGTTGTGGGTTTTTTTAAGCTATCCTAAGAGAAATCAGAAACCTCCTTGCAAATAATGGAGATTTATCTGAAATAAGATCTAGTCGAGACCCATTAATATTTTCTGAGATAAAGTTCTTTATTTTCTTATCCTAAATTGCACAGCAATAGAGGTTTAAAGGACACGCTATTTATTTGCAAATAGTATTTTCCCCTGATGTGATGAGAGTAATGTGAACAGGAAAAAATGGTGTTAATGGCTTACAGAGAACGTCAAAATAGTAAGCTCGCATTATTAGTCATACTCTATCTTATGTGAATTGGAGACTGCAATGATTGCAGAGAAATTAAAGCATTTAATAATCATTTAGTAGCGCATCCCCCTCCCCCACAGGAGATACTGAGATTAGCTCCTTTCGGTGCTATTTGTAGGCCTATTTCAGGTTACTCAGAAGCATTAGAAAGGAATCAAGGCCTGGATACATCAAAATAAAAGTCATAGCTGCTCTCTTTTCCTTCTGTGCACTGCAAAGATGCTGGTGTTGTCATGGACAGCTGCCCCGCTGTGTTAGTAGTGTCGTAAAAACAAGCCCAACCAAAGTTCTGCTTCTACAGCTTTGACTTGGGTTGTTGTTGTTGTTGTTAAGTGACGTGGAGTCACAGGCGACACATAGTGACCCTATGAAGGAAAGTCCTCAACGCTTGGGTGTCTCTCATCCTCTCTCCAGGTTCATAGGGTTTCCGGAGGCAAGCTATTATGGAAGTGGATGCCAGTCCTCGTTCCACGCTTGTTTTAATCGGGAAGCAGGTAAAAATGATTTCCCACTCTATGGCCACCTAATATGAGCAGCTCACTTTAGAAGCCCCAGAAACTGCCCATATTTGTGCCAACAAGTATACGGTGAAAAGTTTGGCGAAGATGGTTTTCACATCAGAGTGCAGCTGCATCCTTTCCATGTCATTCCCATCAACAAGATGTTGTCCTGGGCTGGGGCTGACAAGCTCCAGACAGGTATGCGAGGTACCTTTGGAGAACTCCAGGGTACAGTGGCCAGGGTCCACATTGGCCAGGTCATTGTGTCCATTCATATCAATCTTCAAAACAAGGAGCATGTGACTGAGGCCCTCCGTAGAGCCCAATCAAGTACTCATGGTACCAGAACATGAGTTTGAAAACATGGTGGCTCAAATGTACCTCATTCCAGATGGTGATGGAAAGAAATATATCGATGGAGAGAAATATATCCCGAATTGTCGTCCCTTGGACAAGGCTGGGTCTGCGTTCATGAAGACTTTGGTTAGCGCTGCTCAGTCTTAAACCTGTACATCAATAAACTGAAATTCCTGGGGGCAGAGGAGAAAGTTATTGTTGAGTCCTGCACTTGAACATTTTAAAAAAATCTTAATTGAACCTTTTAATTTTTTAGAAAAGTTTATTTTAAATGTGATTGTGATCTGAAAAGTGATTGTATAAATGGGGTACTGGGATTGAAGAAAGATTTTGCCAAGCATTCCCTAATGTCTTATCTTTCCCCATCTCAAGTTACTATCTATTCCTTCATTGTACTATTAAATATTTCCTTTGGACTTATAGCTGACCCTCCAGTAGGTTTTCAGAGGCTGTAAGTCACCTAGGAATAGATTGCCTCTCTCCTGTAGAACAGCTGGTAGATGGGAAGCCCTGCTTTTGATTTTTCTGTATAACGCCTGGCTCATCAGGACAGCAGAGCCTCTTACTCTGTGTGCTGATGGACTGCCTTTTAAAACTAAGTGACTGAAAGCAATTATTTGAGTATATGAGCTTATTGTGTAAACTCACCATTGACCAACTGAAAACTTTTAATAGGTCAGGATTAACCAGAAAGCAGATAGGTATGTAGATCAATTCACAGATTAAAAAAAAAAGACAGAAAATCGATATATCAAACTATAGTATTAAGAAAAGACTACCAATATTGGATAGACTATGCTTTATAAAGCGAATGGGGGAAAATTTGTCTTAATAGAAATAAAACCAGAATGTTCCTTAGAAGCCAAGATGATAAAATAATGATTGATATATTCTGATGTGTCATCAAGAAAACTAACTACTAGAGAGAATAGTATGGTTAGTAAGGTCAAGAACTAACAAAAACAATGGACAAATCCAATGAGATGGATTAACATTAAAAATTATTGTAGTATATGAGAATTCCCACCTCCCTACATCCTCTCCAATATTTATTGCTTGCTACCCTACTAAATTTGCCACTGCTACAGTGGTGAGATGGTATCTCATTGTGGTTTAAATTTACATCTCACTTATTGTCAGTGATTTTGAGCATTTCTTCTTGTGTTTCTTGGCCACCTGAATGTCTTCCTCTGTGAAGTCTTTCCCTATCTTTTGCCCCTTTTGTAATTGGGTTATCAGTCTTTTTCTTCCGTAGGTCCAAGAGTTTTCTCTAAGCATTTGTAATGAGACCCTTCTCTGAGGTGCTACTGCCGAAGTTTGTTCCCAGTTGGTAAGATTTCTTTACATCCTTTTAAAAAAAGCTTTTGATAAGTACAGAGATTTAATCTTTTGAAAGTCCCATTCATCAATTTTATCCTCATCAGATTGTGCATTTCTGGTTTTATTTGTCAGTCTCTTTACATCATTGGCCTTCTGAGCTTGGTCTCTGTTTGTCTCTTATGAACTTTATGCTTT
This sequence comes from Elephantulus edwardii, assembly GCF_000299155.1. Taxonomy (NCBI): domain Eukaryota; kingdom Metazoa; phylum Chordata; class Mammalia; order Macroscelidea; family Macroscelididae; genus Elephantulus; species Elephantulus edwardii. Next base: position 17,562,583 of record NW_006399779.1, read on the forward strand.
GGGGTTTTACTCCTAGGTCTCTGGTCCACTTTGAGTTGATTTTTGTGTGTAGTGTGAGATGTGGATCCTGTTTCAGCTTTCTAGTAGGATTTTAAAATGGTGTAACAACTCTGGAAGATAGCTTGGCATTTCCTTAAAAGGTTGAACATAGAAACTTCATACGAATGAGAGTCTATTACTAGGAATATATCCCAAGAAAACTAGATCTGAGATAAAAATGGAGATTTGTACACCAATGTTCATAGCACAACATAGCACAACATTATTCACCACGACAAAAGCATGAAAACAACCCAAATGTCCAATAACAACTGTATTGAGAAATAATGGCACATTCACTCAATGGAAATACTATGTAGCACTCAGAAGCCATGATTCTGAAAAATATTAAGTAATTTGGGAGAGGCTAGAGAGTGTTAGGAAGAGTGAACTAATGCAGTCTCATGAGGACAAATACTGTCGTGAAGTTATTATTGTAAATATAGAAAAATAAGTAGTAAGACATGTATGGGATCTAAAATGAGGGAAGGCTGAGAACAAGTAGGGGTGAATCCACAGGATTGCACAGTTTGGTCGGTGGAGGGAAGGGGGAAATGAAATGGGAAGGATCCAAGGAAAAGACAAGGTAATAATGAGCAAGGTCCAGGGATGATTAATTTTATAAAACACAATGAATGAGAATGATTTGTATGGAACACAATGTGAGTGAATAATAGTGTGAAATATATTGTATACAAACTTTGTATACAAACCAATAAAATTAAATATATGGTTTATAATAAAAATGGAACCAGAAAAAAGGTATGATTTAGTGTATTACACATGCTGTTGTTATTGTTAAGTTCTTTCAAGTGACCCAATGGACAACAAACTTGAATCCTGTCATATTCTGTCCCATCCTCATACTTTCTAACATTTAAGTTCATTTCTACAGTCACATTGTCTAGTCTTCTCATCAGAGGTCTTCTTCTCGTCCATTCACTTTCCATCTTTACAAGCTGATGTCCCTTTCCAAGGATTAGCCCCTCTTAGCTTAGCCATCTTCACCTCTAAGGTACTCTCTGGCTGTATTTTTACAGGACATATTTGGGGGTGTGTGTGTGTGAGGTGTGGGTGTGTTTGGCAGTTCATGGGCTATTTAGTACTCTTCTACAACACCACAATTCAAAAGTATCGATTCTTCTGTCATCCTTATTAACTGTCTAGTTCCTCAGACACATAACAAGTGATTGAAGACCATGGCCTGAATCAAGTGTACCTTAATCTTCAGATTGACATCATCGCTCTTCAGTATTGTGGAAAGATCCTTGAAAGCAGACTTGCCCGGTGTAATATGTCCCCTGATCTCCTGGTTGCTGGTAGCATGGCTGTTGATTGTTGATCCATGAGAGATTGAAATCCTTGACAACTTCAATCTTTTTCCCACTTATCATGATGCTGTCTATTGGCCAGGAGGTGAGGAATTTTTGTCCTCATGAGGTTGAGATGCAATCCATACTGAAGGCTAGAGTCCTTGATCTTCTGCAATAAGCATTTCATATCCTCTTCATTTTCAGCAAGAAAAGTTATCATCTGCATAACACAGGTTTTGATGAGTCTTCCTTTTAACCTGATGTCATGTTTCATTTCAGAGTCCAGCTTCACAAATTATTTACTCAGCATACTTACGGTTGTACATATATTGGAGCTGACTCAGTTAGAACTAAAAGCAACATAGAAATATATCTAACTTGGTCTTCCAAACAAACCTTAGAGTTGTTAAAATTTTAAACATATTTTGTTGAAATATTACTCATAATTTATATACATTTTTGCCATGTTGAAAAAAATGATTAAAAAGTAATAGAGTTTATAGAATATAAAGGATCTCTGGTGGCATAGTTAACAAAGTGTTGAACTATTAACCAAATGATTAATAGTTCAAATCTAGCAAGTTCTGCACAGGAGAAAGATGAGCAGTCTCCTCTTGTCAGGATTTATAGCCTTGGATACCTGATGGCCTCTCACGGTGAATTGTACTTGACTTCATGGCAGTAGAATTTATAGAAAATAAGCGTATTTGTGTTAAAAATAAAATATATAATATCATGATCTTTTATTGCTAAGAAATTATAAAATTCTAAATTGTAATACTACATATCATCAAGAATATAAATAAGCTTTATTGTATGAAAATTATTACTTTATTCTTGCTTCCTGCTTTCTGAGCTATTTTGTAGTTGTCATTTATAAAACTAGGCTTTCACTCATTTTTAAAATAGTTATTTTAAAAAAAATCATCAGAATAAGATAATAGGAATTAAATCTTTCCACATTCTGCTGGTCAGTGAATATGTACATATGTAATGAGTATATAATAATACCTAAGTGCTTCTTCCATTCTGAACTGAATCCAAACGTATTATTTGATTTTGGAGAAGAAATTTGAACATGTGCCTGTTTGACTAATCAGATGATCATTTTTCTATTCTTTTCTATTTAAATACTGAGCAGCAGAGCTGTATTTGGGAGGGCGATGATTTCATTACACCAACAGAGGGAACTGCCATTCCAGCAAAATAACAAAGCCAACTTGGCAAAGAGAAAATGTTCCCTCTCAGGCTAAAGGAGCCACAAGAGAAATACTGACGAAAATGTCACCTCAAACACATTGACTACAGGATTACAGAAATCTAATTAGCCATTTCATTAACAGAGTCTTGTCTGTGGAAATGGCAAACAATCGAGACTTTGACACATCCATTCATCTGAAATTTTTGGAATTGTCAAGAAGGCAGCCCCTTAATGTGTTTGTTACCTTTATATTTTGGCGCTCTGGTGGTCTAGTGGTAAGAAGCTGTGCTACGAACTCAGAAGCAAGTGGTTTGAATCCACCAAATGATCTCTGAGACAAAAAATGAACAAAGTTACCATCTGTTCCATGTGACTTACAAAGGGTCAGCTATGACTTTATTCAGAGTTGATGGCACTGAAAATCAGCATGTATTTTTGTATCATGATGACAGGTTTGGGAAGATGCATTGACTCAGTAAAATATTTCATCTGAACACATTTTTAGGAGCTCAATGCACTATTGCAGATATATTGGTGGTACAATTTTTAAAATCTTTTCCCTCCCTCTTCATTCTCTTCAATGTGTAAATGTAAATATATGGTCTTACCTAGTGATGTTTATCTGGCAAAAATTATAAAAAATAGTTTTCACCAAAATTTTATCTTCAATAGCATTTTTAAGGAAATTCTGGTAGCATAGTAGTTGGGAGTCGTGATGTCAACATAAAGGCAAGTGGTTTGAATCCACAAGCGTCTCTGTGGGAGAAAGATGAGCAGGTTTCTCCTGTGGGTTTACTGCCTCTGAAAATCCACTGGAAGGTCACCTATGAGATGGTTCTGACTTATCTGTACCAAAAAGAATAGCATTTACGCACTATGGATTGCTTTCTTCCGTTAAATTTATTTGAAGACAATTACCTTACTAGAAAACAGAACAAAACATAAAACAAAAAACCACACCTCCGCTTTTACATTCATGAATTTTAGGGAGCTTTGGTGGCCGAGTTGCATTACAACAAAGCACAGCCAGGTAGTCTGAATCTATCTGCTGCTCTGAGGGAGATTTCCACTCATGGGATCTATAACCTCTAAAAACCCTCTATGATGATTCACCTCCAATTTGGCATCAATGACTTGGTTTTAATTCATGGACCTTTGTTCACAGACTTTTTAAAAGCCCAACATTTTGATCAATAAATGAATGAAATAGCCTATAAAAGGAACAAAGAAAAGATAGTATGCATTTGAGAAGAGTTGAAAAAAATTAATGATAACCTGTCCATTCTGTATTTATTGAAAGATATTACCTAGGCTTTAAATTTCATTTCCTAGTAAACTGTTAGGAATCACCATTTACTTTTTCCATAATTGGTTTGCTTACAAAAGTTCATATACATTGTGTTTCATTTTATTTCCTCATTTATTATATGTTTTATATAATCATTCTTATATATTAGATTTTGTAAAATTAATCACCATTAGACCTTGTCCATAATGACCCAGTCTTTTAACCTGGTTTTGAGAAAGTTATTGAGGATAAAAACCACCAAAATGGACAATGGTCCAGCATCAATTGAATTTCCCATTTTACTTTGGGGCTGGTCAGTATGTTTTCCATGGTAACTGCATATTAGGAAAGCTGGGCTCCAGTCACTTTCTATTTATCCTGTGCAATTTGTAGCTGCTGTTCTGTTGACCTCCCTTGTTTCATAGAGAAAGCTTTCACTTTCAGTCCCTGCAGGATCTTAAGACTTTTCCTCAATTACCCTAAAGGTGCAGTTTTCAGTACTTTGCTGATGGGCAAAGTTACATTATTTTTACAAAGAGATTCATAGAACAAACATAAAGGAGCATTATCTTTCTCAAAGAAGAGCTGTTTATAAGGGCAATATTAAGCAAAGGAAAAGTGCAGACAGGATTTAAAGGCCAACAGGAACATCTCTACAGGATAATCCAGATTATTAATGGACGCATTTAAAAACTGTGTAAAATCTTCCATACAATAAAAATATGGCAGGTTTAACAGTGCTCATGTGAAACTTATACTTGTGCCAGGAAGCAGTATTCAGAGCAGAATAAGGAAACACTATATGGTACAGAATTAAGAAAGGTGTGCATCAGGGAAGCATCCTACTTCCAAACCCATTCAATCTACATGCAGAACAAGTCATTCAGGAGGCTGGACCTTATGAGGAGAAATGTGGCATCAGGATTGGAGGAAGAGTCATCAAAAGCATGCATGATGCAAATAACACAACCTTGTTTGCTGAAACTGAGGTGGACATAAAATATATGCTTCACAATGTCAAGGACTGTAGTCTTCAATATGAATAGAAGCTCAACATCAAGAAAACAAAGATTCTCAACACTGGGCTTACTGATTGCTTTCTTGGTTCCACAATCAACACTCTGGACAAAAAAGATTAATTGCATTGGAAAGTCTGCTGCCAGGGATCTCTCTAGAGTACTGAAGTACAATGATGTCAGTTTGGAGACTAAGGTGCTCCTGATAAAGACGACAGTCTTTACACTTACTTGCTTTGCATCAGAGAGCTGGACAATGACTAAGGATGAGAGAAGATGTATCAATGTCTTTGAGTTGTGCTGCTGGAGAAGAATGCTGAATATATAGTGGAATGTCAGGAAGACAAACAGCTCTGCCTGGAAGAAGGTGAAATAAAACTGCTCCCTGGAGGCAAAGATGTTGAAGATCTCTCTCACATACCATGGACACGTGGCCAGGAGGGAAAAGTTCTTGGAGAAGAACATTATGCTTGGAAGCGTGGAGGGACAACGCAGGAGAGGAAGACCCAGAATTAGATGGATTGACTCAGTGACTGGAAAAAAAGGGTTAAGGTCTGTCAGAGATGCTAAGATTGCTTCAGGGTAGGGCAGTGTTCAGAGCTAATGTGCATAGGGTCACTATGAGTCACAGGTGACTTGATGGCACACACACACACACACACACACACACACACACACATTATCCGACATTAGAATTGTGGGGAAATTATTATTTTTTTCAGGACAACTTTATTTTCACAGGATCCTCCAGGTTCTGATTTTATTTTAAGCAAGAGATGACATGAAGTGTAATACATGCAGGTTGCTGCTATACACTGTCAAGATAATAATTATGAAATGTGCATCTGAGGAGTAGGTTAGAAAAGAATGGAGGTTTTTGTGAGATGTTATTGTTATGTCCCATCAAGTTGTCTGTGATTCATAGCGACCAGCTCTATCTTGAGTCAGTCTCACTGTCTCTGAGACATCCATAATCATTACCTCTGTTAAGGGCAACAGAAGAAAAATATATACTTTTGAGTTATGGTGCTGGAGAAGAATATTGAACATGAACTGCCAAGAGAACAAACATATCTGTCCTGGAAAGGATGAAACCAAGCTGCTTCTTAGAGATAGAAATTTTGAAGCGTTTCCTCACATAATTTGAGCATGTTGCCAGGAGGGACCAGGCCATAGAGAAGGACATCATGCTTGACTGGATGGAGGGTCAGTGCAGGAGAGGAAGACCCCAGATGAAATGGACTGACATAGTAAGAGGAGTAATGGGGACAAGTGTGTTGGAAACAGGAAATGGCACAGGATAGGACCACTATGAGTAGCAAGTGACTAAATGGTACATAACAGCAACAACCTCTGATGTTAAGGGAGCTCTAGTGGATAAGGAGATGCACTGCCAAATGGAAAGAAAAGGTGGTTCCAATTCATCAGCTGCTCTGTTAGAGAAAAAATGAGTAGTATCTTCCTGTGCAATGTACAGCTTCTGAAAGCCCACTAGAGGATCGGTCATGTGTTAGTTCTGACTTGACATTCCATAACAACATTTGAGGCTGGGTTTCATGTTTTTATTAAAAAAAAAGGAACTCAAGCTATTAACACTGCTTTTTTAAAAAGCCTGTAAGTATTATCTTAGTCAGTAATTTACTAAAGGGAAAAACTTAGACTCTAGAATAGATAGAGGAGGTAGGGGAGAAAGAAATGGGCATTCAAAGATGCAATGATTCCATATCCTGGAAGAAATGCAGCCTGGGTGTTCCGTAGAGGCAAGGATGGTGAGACTTTCTCTCTCCTATGTTGAGTGTGTAACCTGGAGAGGGTTTGCCCTCAGCAAAGGACATCATGCTTGCAAAAGTAGAGTATCAGTAAAAGAGAGGAATACTTACTGACATGGAGAACACAACAATGAGTTTAAGCACAGCAACAGAGGATCACGGAAGATTTCAATCTATCGAGCTTTAATTGGCTTAGTGAGACCTAGCAATAAATACATCTTAAATACTTAAATTTATAAGTAGCAAAGGGCTAAAAGGAACAAAGTTGGAGTTTTTGTTGGTTTTAAGTGCCATTAAGTTGATTACAATTCCTGGCAATGAAAAGCATAAAATAACATCCGCTCCTGGATAGCTTTGGCTATAATCTTTATGAGAGAACATCATAAGAACTCTTTTCCTGTGCAACAACTGGACGGATTTTATTTGCTGATCTTTTAGTTTGTAGAGAAGCTCTTAGTTACTACACAAGTGAGGTTACTTAAAACTATGTAATTTTCCAAAATAAGAGAACCAGGATAAAATAAATATACCCTGTAGCAGGAAATCAAAAGACATATTGCGATTGGAAAGTCTGCTGTTAGAGACCTTTCCAAAGTACTGAAAAGCAATGATGTCACTCTGGAGACTAAGGTGTGCCTAATACAGGGCCATGGTCTTTGCAATCACTTGATATGCATCAGGGTGCTGAGCTGTGGTGTTGGAGAAGCATATTGAATATGCCATGGACTGCTAAGAGAAAGAACAGGTTCGTCCTAGAGAGAATTAAACCAGGCTGCTCCTTGGATGCAATGATTCTAACACTTCATCTGACATACTTTTGGACATGTTGCAAGAAGGGACCAGCCCTTGAAGAGGGACGTCATGTTTGGGAGTGTGTAGGGACAATGCAAGAGAGGAAGACTCTCTATGAGGTAGATGGATTCAGTGACTGGGGTAGTAAGGTAGGTGTGTTGGAGATAATGAGACTGGCACAGGACAGAGCAGGGTTTAGGGCTGTTGTACATAGGTTCGCTATCAGTCGCAGGTGACTCGATGGCCCATAACAACAACAACAACAACAACAACAACAACAACAACTCTCAAACCCTTGAGCTACACTGGCTATTAGTTATTATTTAGTTATATAGTTATTAGTTATATAATTGTACATTAGTTATAACTATTAGAAATTTAAAATAGATACACAAAGAATAATAATAAGCTTCCAGTTAACTATAATTTCTCAATAAATTATTCGGTATTTTTATTTAATAAAAAGGAATATAACTTAAATGATAGTTTTAGACCAGAAATTTCTTCAATAAACAAGATCAATATCCCTTGACCAGGCTATGTTTGTACTGATAGCGCCTATGCTACTTTGAAAAAAAAAGATTTGATGTTCATAGTCATTACCTAAAAATATCTATAAAGTAAAAAAAAATTATTTGTGTCTAACACACATTCAAATGCTTTTATCAGCAAGGTTTAATAAACATATTTTATGTAAAGCTAGTGACTAAATACAAATAACAAGATTTACCTTAGTCACTTTCCATTTATTCACCTTTGGCTATTTTATGACTTTCTATATTTTACTATGACTTATTATATCAGATTAATGTATGAATTCTAAATAAAACCAATAAAGTACAAGCAAAAACATATAGGGAATTAAAAGACGTTGTCTTCTAATTACAACACTGCTTTATTTTCATTATATTTAAAATTATGAAAATGGATGACATTATGGCTTCCATTTCTGCCAATCCACATTTTAGGCACTATAATTAAAGAATAATGACACAAAACAAATCATATACGTGAAATGTTTAGTGGATACACATAAAAGTCGTCTTTTTTTCTAGTTTTACTTATATTTTTGGAAAAACTATTGGCTTATCTGTTAAAATTGTGTAGCCTAGTACTAAGAATGTGTGTTGAAATCACAAAGGCATACAGTTTGAATTCACTAGCTGCTCCACAGTAGAAAGATAGGTGATGTGCCCCATTATGATTTTACTGTATTTGAAAACCTTCAGATATGAGTCAATTCTGACTCAATAATACACAGCTACAGCATTGTTTATTCTCTCTATAAACATATATATATTCTCTTTATATAATATAATGTATGAATTTATGCTCAGTGTTCACATCATCTACATATACTGACATCAAATGACTTGACAATCCAAAAATAAGGAGGGAAACTGGAGGAAGCTATTCTAGGAAACAAGGTATTGTAATTCATTGTACAATGAATTTTGTAAATATACAAGTATAAAAAAATCAGGAAGAAAATAACACTAAGCATTGTTAATTAAGTAATGTCCAAAATTAGTTTCTAGTTCAAAAATTGTCCTTTGTTTTATCTTGTTTTTAAAAGGATGAGAAAAAAATAGAAGAACAAGATTTAGGCTTATTTTAGAAGTGATCCAGTCAGATGTCAGAGAATAGCTAACTGGAAGGGGCTCACTATGGTTTAGAGATAAGAAGAATGATAATGTTTAACGTGCCAAATTTGACTCTGGAGTGGGACTGAGATAAGTACCCAGATTGTCTAAAGTAGCTCCAAACTCCCTTTGATTACCCCATGCTGCCTTCAGTTTCACAGTTTAAAGGTCTCAGAATGTTTCTGTTTGCTTGTTTGTTTTGTTTTGCTTCATTTCTAGTCACTATCACAGGAGTAGGGACTAAGGCAGCAGCTGCTCAGTGATGTTCCTTGCTTGCCAGTTCTCTGGGTTGGCTGGCCGTGTAAGTGATGCTTGATTATCCTGAAGGCACAAAGTGGTCCCTGAACATCTCTGCCATATGGTCATGTTTTCCCATTGGAAAAAAAAAATGACTACTTTGCTAACTTTTTCTCCCCTCAAGATCAGAAAGCATGACTCCTAATCCTTTGAACGTTTATTTTATTGGCTAGGGTAGTATACTCAAGAGTGAGATCCTGATAAACAGAACTGAGAGCCAGCTCCATGTGTTTGTCATTTCTAACTGGTGCACATGACGATTCTGTGTGAGCATTGTAATACCGAAGTTACAAATCATCACAAATCAGTGGCTTGCAGAAACACAAATTTATTATCTACGTCTCTGGATGTGAGAAGTCTGGCACAGGTTGCTGTAAGTTAAAAATCAATGTTCTACAAGCATGCATTCTTTTTGGCAGGCTTGAGGGGAGAATCCCTTCTCTTGCTTCTCCAGCTGCTCGAATATGCTCACAATCCTCGTCAAATTCATATTTACAGGCAACAATGATATATTAAATCTTTATCACATTACATTACTCTAGCACCCTTTCCTGAGACCAGCTCCTCTTTTTCTGAATCTTCTGGCTCCTTTATAATTTTTGGATTTATTTTTCATTTCATTTGGCAAATCTGACTATTTTTATTTCATTGGACACATCTGATTAATAAATTAGAATCTCTCCATTTTAAACTTAGCTGATTAGAAAATGTAATCACATCTACATTAATAGTTAACCCCTCTCATGTAACAATATTTTCAAAGGTTTTGTTTTTGTTGTTGATAGATTTTCCCAAGGGAACAATAATTGATAGGGACTCTGTGAACATCATATCTGAACCTTGTCTTTGGTTTTAGGTACAGGATTTAACTATTTTGGGGAAGAGATATGTAATTATGAATTATGCCATTATGCCAATTACAATCTCTTATTATTTATAATTTGCTGGTCCTTTGTTTACCTGCATGTATATATTTACTATCCAGTTTCATTTATTTGAGTGTAATGTTGTGTCCTACCCATTGTACATGCATCAACTTCGACATTATCCCTAGACCAAGCTAAACATGTTGGAAAGGTAGACACAAGAAGGGATATACTTGCTGAGAAATACAATTCTTAAAGAAAAACATATGCTACATGTGGAGATCATTTTATTCATTCAAAAAACATACTATGTTGTAACCATGTGTTAAAAACAGTTCAGGTATTAAGAATATGTTAGTGAGCAAGTGGCTGAAATCTTAAAATGCCTTTTCTGGTGGTTGGTGAAAGGAATTAAATGATGAGCACAATAAAAGCACACCTTGATATGTTACAAAGTGATGAATGGTAGAAAAATGAGGCAAGAAATCAAAACACAAAGGCTTGCCCATGAATGTTTATAGCATTATTTCTCAAAGTAGTTATAAAGCAGAAGCAACTTAAATGGACAGATGAGTGGATAAATAAAATAAAATATATCCAGCAAATGGAAGAAATGTCCATAAAGAAAAAAAAAATCTATACAGACAAATTGGTTTTAGAAATGGAAATGTTTTTTCCTTCCTTCCTTCCTTCCTTCCTTCCTTCCTTCTTCCTTCCTTCCTTCTTCCTTCCTTCTTTTGAGGTAGGGATGATAACACAGGTGCTTTAAAAAGAGATTGTACAATTAATTGTAAATCGACAAAAAAATCTTGAATAACTGCTGCACAGTACATTGAGTGTTCAAAAATATTTTCCTAGTCGTTGGCATTGACTTGTGTGACATGGCAGGGGACCTATGCTAATAATGTGAATAGGTAAATAGTGGCTTTTGGGTGGAAATGTGCAAAGAAGTTGTATAGACAACTAATGCCAAGATTGACCTGGCACCTCAGTATTTCCAAGAAAGAAGTGGAGAGTGCAGCTAACTCCTGGTGGTCAGGATGGATGTGGAGAACCAGCAGCAACAGCAGCAGCAAAGATGGCAGCAATAATATGACAGCGCAAAATATGTTGACTCAAATGAAATTGTTTTTAGTAATTAATGAACCAGAAAGCTATAACAAGTACTCTCAAATATCAATCTTTTAATATCATAGAAAAGCATTTTTTTATTCACACATCCTTTTGGAGTTGGATGGTTGGAGGTCCTGCATCTTCCTAATAAATGATATCACTTTATTCCTGAGATTTGAAATTCTTTGCTGCATGAACTGCGTATACATAGCCAATAGATAATATAGAAAGTAAGAAGACTCTTCAGAGAGGCTTTAGGAGCTGTATATAGAAGGTGCTGCTCCCATTCAAATTATAAGAACTAAAAAAGTATGATCCTCATAACTGTAAGAAGAACTGGGCAATTTCATCCAGTCCTCTGTGTAGTTCTAAAGATTTGGTAACTAAAAAGTTCTTTCATCTCTGTATCACGTATAGTTTTAATATGTGCTGTAATGCATTGCTCAAAGTATTATCATGATAATTCAGTTCTTGAAAAAATATAAATATAGGTAATGGAAGATACTTTCTGAAGGAACTTGGCAGATGAGAAGGGTTATCCTGGTGGAGGGTGGAGCTGGGAAGTAAGTGGGTCAAGGCTCTGGGCTAAGGGTGGGGTCAACACTGTAACTAATGCTTAACTCCACAATAAGGGATTTATCTTTCACTG
>NW_006399779.1:17577615-17580260 GCF_000299155.1 Elephantulus edwardii
GCGGTTGGCGCAGGATAGAGCAGGTTTTAGGGCTGTTGTGCATAGGGTCGCTATGAGTCGGAAACGACTCGACGGCCCATAACAACAACAACAACATACACATATGAAGAAGTTATATAATATCATATTTACTTCTTAATATTATAATTTCTATGTTATTCTTTTATAGACATATGGGTGTAATTTATAAATACTTCACAATAACAAGAGGCTGATTATGTAATAAACTAATTCTTTTAATCAGTATTTAACTATTTTATAAAACGAAGTCTATGATTACATGAGTAGTCATAAAATTCATCACTCAAATAAGAAATGAAGAAATATTTTAATAGACTATACTTTCCACTTATTAAGTACCTTTTATTCTTTAAGTAACTCTGAAGTTGCGTGTCTTACAAATTTCTTTCTTCAGAAAGCCATCATCTATATAATTATTTAAAATGTACTAAAATATTATGTATTCATTGTATCAGTTATTTGTACATTTACCTTATTTATGGAAATTTTCTCAGCCTCTTAGAAATTGTAAATTCCATTTTTAAAAGATGATTCTACTCTTTGATGTTGTGTTCCCCAGCTTTAGAGATTAAACTGTCTTCTTGCAAAATAAATTCAAATTTAATTATCCCTTTAAAATATAATACTTAATTTACTTTAACCCTATTGTACACTTTGCATCTCATAACAAATGACTTTCTTTTTTAAAGAGCCTTTTCTTATATATTTAATGCAAGTCATTCTTCTGCAAGACAGGAGTGATCCTTCTAGCTAAATGTGTGAGATTGTGAGGTCAGAATGGTACAGGATCAATTGTTCACAAGGTTGCTATGAGTCATACTTACTTGCATGGCATCTTATAACCACAACTAAAGAAATAAAGATAAAATGTTCAGACCTAATTCATTGTGCTCCTTGGAAGCAAGAACTTGAAACTGTTTCACATACTTTGGGCATGTTGCCAGGAGGGTCCAGTCCTTAAAGAAGGACACCATGTTTGCAAGGGTAGAGGATCAATATAGGAAAGAAAGCCCATGGATGATATGGATTGACTCAGTGACCGTGGCAATGGTATTAGGTTTGTCAGGGATGGTGAGAATGGCTCAGATTAGGATACGTTTCTGAACATTGTTCATAGGGCCTCTGTGAGTTATAGTTGAATCAACATCACTTAACAATAACAAAAACTATTTTTTATAGCTCATGAAATCTTCAGTTTATAATTAACAAGCTATTCCTATGGCCTTTTTGATTATTCTTAATGGCCAGTAATTTGGTTTCTTGTCTATGAAAATGTAACTGACTAGTTTTTATTGTTGGGGTTTAGGTGATGTCAAGTTGAGTATAACTAATAACAACCTTATGAACAACAGATCTGATGTGTCCTGTCTTATACCATCCTCACTATCTCTGACATACCCAGACCCATTGCTGTAGTCATTGTGCCAATCCACCTAGTCTGAATTGGTCTTCATCTCATATACTAGCCCACCACCTTTCAAATCATGACATCACTTTCCAAGGAATAGCCTCTCCTAGTACATAGCTAAAGTGAGTGAGACGAAACTTTATCATCTTTGCCTTCAAGAAGTAATCTGGCTCAAACTTCACCCAGATGTATCTGCTTGTTCTTTGGCAGTCCATGGGATATTCAGTACCCTACTCAAACATCACAACTGAAAGGCTTCAATTCTTCTTGTGTCATCCTCATTCATTATTTAGCATTATCCAGTTTCTTATGAAATTTGCTCAGCCTACAGATTGAATAAGTACGGAGAAAGGATACAACACTGACATACGCTTTCTGACTTGTAAACAATGTATTGTTCCCTTGTTCTGTACATCTAACAGCCTCTTGAGCTAAGTATTCTGAGAAATTTCCCTAGATAAATCTAAATGAAGAATGTATAAATGATCTATTAAAATATATGTGAAAGAACAGCCTAACTTCATGGATTTTAGAACTTTCACATAACCTAAATCAAGTACTAATGAAACATAGGTTATTCTATGACATTAACATTGCTGCTTCTGTAGTAAAATTTGCAGTTATACAAACAATTGGAAAATACAATCTCTTAATTTACAAAAGGAAGCTGGAGTGGCATCCACTTCCTAAAATGCATGCCTCTGGAAAATCTATGGACTTTGAGAAACAACAATAGTTACACAAAGGCTTCAGGGTTTTTGTTCATAATGTCACTATCTCAACGGCACATAACAACAATAACAACAACAATGTCACTATGATTTGACTCAATGGCAATCAAAAACAACAACAATTTAAAAAATATTTCATGGTATAGACCTTCCAAAATCTGTGGCCCTCAGGCCTGGTTTTAATTGGTTTTGGTCAAACATTCTATGTGGTATAGCATTAGTCCATCCATTTGTTGTACAGAGGTAACTCATGGCCATGGCCGCCGTGATACTAAACACTGTGATCCTGATGTGTTAAATGCGATAATGGTTACCCATGGTGGACAGTGGCTGAGCTCCCGATTAAAACAAGCTTGGAAGCAGGAGTGGTATCTACTTCTAAAATAGCTCAAATCCCTATGCACATCCAAAAACTTCTCCAATAGGGTAAAAAGGGAAGCCACTGACTGGGAAAAAGTATTCGGTAATAACATATCAGATAAGAG
>NW_006399779.1:17587400-17588526 GCF_000299155.1 Elephantulus edwardii
AGAGTGCAAGAGGTCTTTACAAAGACAGAGGAGGAAGAAAAGACCAAAATGGATGTCAGAAGAGACTGAATATTGGACTAGAACACCAAGAATCCAAAGCAAAGGGAAGGATCTGAACAGAAGATTTCAAAAAGCAGCAAGGAAAGAAAAAGTATTATAATGAAATATGCAAAGAGCTGGAGTCAGAAAATCCAAAAGGCAGAACTCGCTCAGCATTTCTTAAGCTCAAGGAATTGAGCAAATTTAAGCCTTGAGTTGCAATACTTAACAATGCTTTGGGCAGAATATTAAATGATCCCGGAAATATTAAAGAAGATGGAAAGAATATACAGAGTCATTGTACCAAAAGGAATTGGTGGATAAAAATTTTCACGAAATAAAGTATTAGTGAGAGCATCTGGTGATGAAGAAATGAATTAAAGCTGCTCTGAAAGAATTGGCAAAACACAAAGCCTCAGAAATTGACAGTATACCAACTGATATATTTTAACAAACATATGCTGCCTTATATGTCCTCCCCAAGTTGTGCCAAGAAATCTGGAGGACAACCACCTGGTCAACTGACTGAAAGAGATCTATATCTGTTCCATTCCAAATAAAGGTGACACAGCAAAGTGTGGAAATTATCAAACAGTATCATTAATATCACATGAAGCAAGATTCTGCTGAAGATTATCCAATAATGACTGAAACAGCACGTCAACAGAGAACTGCCTGAAGTGCAGGCTGGATTTAGAAGAGGTTGTGGCAGTAGGGATATTATAGCTAATGTTAGGTGGATGTTGGCTGAAAGCAGGAAATACCAGAAGAATATCTATCTGGGCTTCATTGACTCTGCAAAGACATTTGACTGTGTGGACCACAACACATTGCGGCTAACTGAGAAGAATAGGAATCCCAGACACTTGATTGTGCTAATGTGAAACCTATACTTGGACCAGGAGGCAGTTGTCAGAATGGAGCAGGGAACACAGCATGGTTCAAAATTGGAAAAGATGCATGTCAGGGATGTTTCCTTTTTCTGTGCCTTTACAATCTCCATGCAAAGCAGATTATCCAGGAGGCCAGGCTCTATGAGGAGAAACGCGGCACTGGGATTGGAGGAAGAACCATCAATAATCTGTTA
>NW_006399779.1:17588626-17600281 GCF_000299155.1 Elephantulus edwardii
TTGTTCTGAGCCTCTATAACTTGATGGCACTTAACAAGAACAAGATACATCTTCCAGGGTTAATTAGAATGGAGAAGCAATAAGGTACATGAAAGCTTAGTAGATTCCAGTGATTTGATTATGATTTGTATATTATTATCTAACTTGGGAGGGACTGGAGAGCATTATTCTGAGCAGACTAACTCAGTTCCACAAGGATAAATATTATAAAAAACTATTTTTGTAGAGTGAGCATAAGGCTATCAAGATGGGTGGGAGAGGGTGGAAGCAGAGGGATAAGGAAGTGCAGGGGGAAGGGGAGATTAATCCTGGGGTTGTAAAGTTAGATGGGGGTGTGAGGGAAATGAAAAGAATCCGTTCTCAAAAACACTGTAATCAAATTTTGTAAATATACTAGTATCAAATTAAAAAAATAAACAAATAAAAAACCAACAATGAGATACCATCTCTTTCCAGTAACAGTGGCAAAGTTTAACAGGACAGCAAGTAATAAATGTTGGAGAGGTTGTAGTGAGATAGCAGCTCTTAAACACTCTTGGTGGGATTGTGAAATGGTGCAACCACTCTGGAAGGCAGTTTAGCTTTTCCTCAGAAAGCTGAACTTAGGAAATCCATATGACCCAGTTATTCCACTGCTTGGCACATACCCTAAGAAAATGAGAACTAAGGCTGTTTCTGTTGACATATAGTTAATGCTTATGATGTTGTTGTTGATAGATTGCATGTTTGTTGTTGTTTTTGTTGTTGTTGTGGTGGTGGTGTACTATCGAGTTGGAAATGACCCATAGCTGACCCTCCAGTGAGTTCTCATTAGCAACTCCTCACATGGGAAGATATTGCCCATCCTTTTCCTGCAGAGCAGTTGGCAGCCTTGAACTGTGTGCCTTTGGGATTGCAGTGCAACTTCTTACCTTAGGCCACTAGTGCTCCCTGTAGAGTGCATATAAAAATATGATTCTTTTTAATGATATTAAATTTATAAGGTTGTTTTCATAATAGTTTTCCTCCTTTTATCGAGACCAAAATTCATTTCCCTGGATTGTGATTTATAATTTAAGGCTACTGCTGCTGTTGCTGTTATATGACATCATAGAAACCCTAAGCACAACAGCCCTAAACCCTGCTTTAGCCTGTGCCAATCTTATTGTCTCTGACAAACATACCCCTATTATCCTAGTCATTGAATAAATCCACCTCATCAAGGGTCTTCTCTTGTGCTGTCCCTTCACCCTCCCAAGAATGATGTCCAAGGACTCGTCCCTCCTCACAAAATGTCCAAAGAGTGTCAGACAAAACTTAAAAGTTTTGCCTCCAAGAAGCAGTTTGGTTTCACCTTCTCTAGTACAAACCTCTTTATTCTTCTAGAAATCTACAGTATATGCAATATTCTTCTCCAGCACCATAGCTCAAAGGCACCAATTCTCCTTCTGTAATTTCTTCTTATTATCAAACTTTCTGATGCATAGCAAGTAATTGTGACTCACAGTGACCCTATCTATGTACAAGAGTCCTAAACCATGCTCTATCCTTTGCCAACTTTATTGTCTCTGACACACCTACCCCTATTACCCCAGTTGCTGAGTCGATCCATATCATTGAGAGTTTTCCTCTCTTGTATTGTCCCTCCACCCTTCCAAACATGATGTCCCTCACCAAGGATCAGTCCCTCCTTGTAACAATCCTTGGCTCGAAGTAGAAACACAGTTTCACCCTCTTCAGGACAAACCCGTTTGTTCTCCTATCAGTCCATACTCAATACTCTTCTCCACAACTCAAAGGCATCAATTCTCTTGCTATCATCTGATGCATAGCAAGCAATTGTGAAGATGATGACCTAGATCAGGTGCACCTTAGTCTCCATTCTGACATCATTGCTCTTCAGTACTCCGGAAAAGTCCCTGACATCTACTTTCCCAGTGTAATTCATCTTTTGATTTCCTGGCTACTGGTACCAAGAGTGTGGATTGTGTAAACTTCACATACTACAAGGTAAATGAGGAGCAGACCTTAAGGAGAAGATGACAAACTTAATGGTATGAGGCTAAGAAAGAGGTCAGGGTTTCTTGCAGTGGAAAATTTCTGAAAAATAATGAAAAGTTTAACTAAAAAAATATAGTACTTAAAAAACATTGAATTAACTTAATTGGTGGTCTGAAAACAGAATAAAGCAGCAGTGATAGGAAGAGTGATCAGTACAAATAATAAAAACTAATTTACAAAGAACTGATGAGGGAAAAATGAGCCTCAACTACTATGATATAGTAATAATCCATTTAGTATATATAAGTTTGGAATACTAGATGGAAAACAGATAGTGGTAGAGATGGTATTATTTAATGTATTTAAGATACACTGTTTGATGATTTTGGAACCTTATAAAGATGTTAAATATAAAGTGGCATGGAGATCAACTAAACAATCAATAAAATGAACAGAGATATGTAGGCACAAGTAAATTAAAGCTATACAAATAAAATTTAAAAACAAAGTCTTTAACCTAGTCTGAGAAATGAAATTATTTAGGTAAGAAAATTATTAAAAATATCAGATGAATTAGAAAAAAATGTAGTCTTTCAGATTACAAAATTGCCTAAATGGCAAGATGCAAATTTTACACAAGTCTTGGTATATATTACTACTTGTTCCTTTCCTCCTACATAAACTGAGGAACAACTTGATGATATACTTAGACGCATTAGACAGCAGAAAATTTAACACATACAGAGGTTTGAAAAATCACAAGATCTTAATTTCTTTTTACTCATCACACATTTCTGCCATTTCCCAAACCCACACTAGCTTTCTGGAGGACAAGCTTTGTGCATGAAAATCTCTCTGGTACTATATTTATTTTCAATGTGAACTTTTTACAACAACCAATGTTTATAAATAATTACATTTTAAAATTTTAAAACATTTTTAGGTTGGTATCGTCTTTCCGTTAGTGCATACAAGTATTTATAAACAAAGAGCTAGTTACTGTGCATATTCACTCTTGCCAGGATGTCATTTTTTAGGCTCTTCTCAGCAGATAAAACTAATATAAAATTGGAAAAGCAAAATATATGTCATGATATTCTACTGTCAATTATGCACTTATTCTTCAACATATCATTTTTAGAAGAAGACAACTGATGGTCTTGTAAATTAATGCTGACTGGCAGTAAGGAATGTGTTGTATGAGTAGTTAGCAAAAGTTACCAAAATAGTTAGTTACTACATCATGATATTCAGTTGTTTGACAGTTATGCAATGATTTGGCAGTTCCGTGATGATGTAATCTGTAATTTTGTAATGATGTAATCATCTTCTTGCATTTTGTGATCTGATGCAGTCATCTTTCATATTCACACACCTAATATTTTCATATATGTCTTGGTCTTTGGGAACTAACCATGTCAACAAATGAGCATTCTCACTTATTAGACACATATATTTAAGTGGAGGGAGCATAATTATATGTTGTTGTTGTTGTTAAGTGCCGTCAAGTCACAGGCGACTTCTAGTGATCCTATGAATGAAAGTCGTCAACGCTTGTGTGACTTTCATCTTTTCTCCAGGTTCATAGGGTTTCCAGAGGCAAGCTATTATGGAAATGGATGCCATTTCTGCTTCCAAACCACTGTCGGCCATGGGTAACCATTGATGCATTTGACACATCAGTGTCACTGTGTCAGCTTCACAGCAACCACAAGCTACCTCTGTACTGAAAGTGGACACACCAGGGCTATAGGACCTAAAGAATGTTTGAACAAAAACAATGAGAAACAGGCCTGGGGGCCATGGATTAAAGTCCCCCACCTTTGGCTTGGTAGCATCACTTTCTCTCCACTAGGCCAATTGCTCTCTCTTTCTATGTTGGTGTTATTGTTGTTAAGTGCCATTGAGTCATAGGTAACTCACAGGGACCCTGTGAATGAAAGTCCTCAACACTTGTGTGGCTTTCATCCTTTCTCCAGGTATATACAGACAAAATTATTGATTATGATTATGATTATAACTTATAATAATAATAAGTAAGGTATGAAGACATGGAATTATGAGAATGTCTATGAACAATCCAGGAAGAAATCATATAAGGTAGATGGAGAGTCCCCTTGATGATTTGGAAACAAAGAGCTGCTTTCCACACCAGAATGCTATAAAAATGAATGTAGGCAATGTCTTAGAAAACACCAAGGACTTACCTAAAACACACACACACACACACACACACACACACACACACACACACACACGAGGTACATTGCCAACTTCAGTCAGTATTGTGAGCCCTCTGAATGCTGACAAAATAGTTTTCATGGAATTAGGTACACATTGAGTGAGCTTTAGAATTAGCTTGCCCTGAAGAATCAGTTCTTTATTGTTAGATGAAGCTCACACAGTAAATAGTCGTTGCTTTTCTACCTTGTAATTGAGATTATTTGTTAGAGTTTACTAAATTATTTTGGAAGTAATAGAAATTCAAAATAAAGCAATTATCCTCTTAAATTAGAGTCATAGAGTTTAGGTGTTACAGTAATTTCTAGATAAAACAATTCGAAATAATGGTTCAAATTAACTAAATATATCCTTAGAAGAAACTTTCTATGGAAAGCATTTCAGAATAACAATATGTTAACAGATTCCTAAAGATAATTAGTTAGCTAAGAAATATGTGTAGAATTTAATTTTTTTCCCTCTATATAAAAAACCTTGCTAGTTATTTAGTATCTTGTCCTGTCTTGTGTCATTCTCATCATCTCTGACATAATTGAGCTCGTCGCTGCAGTCACTGTGCCAGTTCGTCTCACTGAAGGCCTTTATTTTGTTGACCATTTAACTTCCAAGGATCATGTCCCTTTCAAGCAATAGTATCTCCTAAGAACATGTCCAAAGTATGGGACACAAAACTTCACTACCCTTGCCTCTAAGCAGCACTCTGGCTCCACCTTCTCCAGGAAATAGTTGTTTGACCTTTTGGCAGTCCATGCAGTTATTTACTTCAACACCACAACTCAAAGACATTCATTATTTTCCTGTCATTCTCAGTCACTGTCTGGCATTCAGACATATAGCAAATGATTTAAAAGACATGGTCTGATTCAAAGAAGGTTGTGCCATCTGCATAGCACAAATTGTTAATGACTATTCTTCCAAACCTAGTGTCAAATTTTTATTCATAAAGTCCAGCTTCTCAAATTATTTTCTCGGCATACCAATAGACTATGTATGGAGAATGGATACACACAATTTTTTGAATTTAAACCATGAAGGTTTTTTCTTGCTTTGTTCATATTCCAGCTTATGGGTCTAGTTTTGGTCTTGTGTAAGCATGATCAAATATTTTGAGATTCACACTATTCTCAAGTGTATTTTGAATTAGGCAAGAAAACACAAATATATATTCTTTTGATATTCTTTCAACCAGCATCTTTGTGACATTGACAATGATAACTTTAGTGCCATAGTTTCTTCTAAATCCAGCTTAAACTTGTGGCAATTCTTGGTCAATGTATTATTTTAGTTATTTTTTAAATGATCTTCAGTAATATTTTGCTTGTATATATTAATGACACTGTTTAATAATTTCTATATTGTTAGATCACCTTTCTTGGGAGTGGGAAAAAATATGGGTCTCTTTAAAGCATTTGGCCAAGCTGTCTTCCAAATTTCTTAGCATAGACTAGTGAGTGCATCCAGGACTCTGTTAGTTGAACGATGTCTATTGGAATCTGATTGATTACTGAGGCCATATTGTTTGTCAATGCGTTTGGTGAAGCTTGAACTTCCGCCTTCATTACCACTGGCTTTTGATCATGTTCTACTCCCTGAAATATTTTAGAGTCGACCAATAATTTTTAGTACAGTGACTCAGTATTCCTTCCATTTTCTTTTGACACTTCCTGGATCATTTACAATTTTATCCATGGCATCTTTCAGTATTGAGACTCAAGGCTTGAATTTTCTTTTCAGTTTTCTCAGCTTAAGAAATACCAAGTAAGTTCTTGCCCCTCCCTTTTTAAAAACCTAGCTTCAGGTCTTTCTGCTTCTGCTTAATACTTTGCTTTGTCTCTCAAGCTTCCCTTTTAAGTCTTTTCATCTCTTTCACTTTTTTCTTTTTCTCTTCTTCATCTATTTCTGCCTTTCTTTCCTCTGTTTTGACTTCTCAAATGCTTTAGTGCAATTTTAGAGCCTCTTCAAAAACCTATTTTTGCCCCTTTTCTTCTTCTCCATCTATGTAATGATCTTTTGTCCTCTGCGTGGATGAAATCCCTTGAAGTTATCCTTAAACTCATGTGGTATTAAAAAATGAAGACAAACAGGGATAGATATCTATTAAAGTTAGGAATTGCCTTAACATAGAAGACCCATGAATGTAAGAATAGACAATAATATACAAGGAATAGTAAGGAAACTTGACCAAAGTTTTCTATCAAGGAAGAAGACTAAAGTTATATCTGCTTTATGTTCCCCCCAAAATGCATTTTTTCTTATGACACAAATTGTTGTACAAACATGATAGACAAAATTAAATCAACTAAATTCATAGCTGAGACTTCATTAGGCTTTCAGAAATCAAATCATACGACTAGATATTTGTGCCTCTTTCTCTTACAGAACAGTTCTTGCAGAACTGCTTGTCTTGGGGTTGGCAGCACAACTTACTCACTGCTTTTATGTGCTGTTGAGTCGACTACAACTCATATTGACTCTATGGTCAATAGCTTTGAATCTTATCCTATCTTGAGTCAACCACACCATCTTTGACTCTTGAGCCAATTGTTTCAATCATTGGGTAAATCCATTTTGTTAAAGGTCTTCCTCTCTTGCACTGACCCTACACCTTTATAAGCATGATAGCCTTTTCTAAGTACTAGAGCTTCCTGATAATATGCCTAAAGTAAGATGGAGCTTAACTATCTTAACTTCAAGGATCACACTTGTTTCACTTTCTCCAGAATAGACCTTTTTTTTTGTCTTGAAATCCATGGGACTCTCAATATCTTCTATAACACCACAACTCAAAAGCATCAATTCTGATTCTGTCATCCTTAGTCATTATCCAACTTGTACATGCACAAAAAGTAATTGAAATCCTTGCTTATTATGCCATCAAAATTCTTCTAGATAAGACATCCTAGGATAGAAAAGTATCTCTCAGTATCTCTGCTGCCAAGACATGCAGAAATACAAAGGACCTGTGGAGAATTATCTCCAAACACATAGCAAATATTCTCTAAGGATTAACTAGTGGTATCACTGCAATACCGTATTTTCATATTGCAACCATGAATGCAAGCACAATGTACTCAACTATACGGAAGATTAATTTGGAATTATAAGATTTTTCCCACTTTTTCTGAACATTTTCCCCCTAATTTATTTTGCTGATTATTTGAAATTAATATATAATTTTCTTTTAGAGACTTTTGAGCATAACCTAGAAATGAGTGGACAGAGTGATTACAGGCACAATATTGATAAGAATACATCAAAATAATGCAAAACCACAATGTTGATATTCTAGTCATTACTGAAATGAGGACTGGCTTTGACCACTTTGAATTAGACAAACACTTGGTATACTAAGCCAAGAGAGGAAAATAGAGGAGAATGGTATTGCATTCATAGTCACATGAGTAATTCTTCACCATCAGCAGTTGGTCTGGTTTTGACATCTGGTGTTGAGCTTCAACAACATTTCTTCAAAAGATATAGTTAATCTGATTCCTATGCTGTCTATCTGGAGAAGTCCATGTGTAAAGTTGCCATTTGTGTTTCTTATAAAAGACATTTGTGATGAATATATCATTAACTTAAAAATTTCCATCATTCTATTTTCAGCCCTGTTTCTGTCAACAAATCTGTACATTCCAACTACCTTTCTTCAAATTATCACAATCATTGGGTAAATCCATTTTATTGAAGGTCTTCCTATCTTCCACTCATCACTAATTTTCATTAATGTACTTTAATTGCATGTTTGGTTAATTTTAGAACACAAAATATGATAAGAATGTCAGTTTTCTCTTCTTTGGCTTTAACTGTATGAGCACATATTTAGATATTAGTTATGTTAACGTGTCTTTTTTGTACATGTATGGATAATATACTATCATTAACAGCAATATCCTTCAGGAGATAACGTGAAATTCTTTTTTTATAACTATGAATGCAATACCATTCCATAATCTTGACCATATGGCTCTTAATCATATGGTATTTCCTGAAATATTTCGTTGTTGGCCAGTTCTATTTGGTACATTAATTCTGTATATTTCCTCCAACTTCTTTTGATGCCTCACGGATCATTTAAGATTTTGCCTATAGCACCTCTCACCTCTCAACATTGCAACTCAAGTCTTGAATGTGTTTTTTTTTTTCTCATCTTCCGGCATGAAAAAAAAAAGCTGAACCTTTTTTGTGAAAATTATTGAACAATATAATCTGAATATCACATGCAAGCAAAATACTGCTGAAGATCATTCAAAGAGAGTTAGAACAGAACATAGACAGATAACTGCCAGAATTTCAAAATGAATTCAGAAAAGTTTGAAGAACTGAGATGTAATTACTGATGTCAGAGGAATCCTGGCTGAGAGCAGGAAATACCCAAAAAAAGTCTATGTGTGATTTTTTTTTCCATTTAACTGTGTGGAACATAAAAGCTATGGCTAACATTGAGAAGCTTATGAATCAAGGCAGAGCCTTCAATTCTTTGGGGACAAGGAAAGGATGCAGAATACAGCAAGGCAGGGAAGAGGAGGTTTAGGAGGGAAAACAAGGCATAGGATGTTGGGACTCAGCTTTCCCCCCACCAAACAGGTACACCCGCCTCTCCCAGAACCCCATGGGTCAAGGCAGAGCCTGCAATTGTTTGGGGCCCTCGGGCCTGCGGCCCTCAGGACAAAAAAAAAAATCAACAATATATACCAGATCTACAGGACACATCACCTTCCCTTTGGAAACTATTTTATTGTGACTTCTGTGTACTGCAAATGGAAGAGAAGCAGCCCTAAGCCACAAAAGATCAAACCAGTAGCAGAAATTCAAGGGAAGGACTTTCCTATTTCCTTGTATTAGGACTTACAGACTCCTAAACTCAAGAGATATTGGGCACAGCATAAGAAACTGGTAACAGCTTGAAACTTTTGGAAAGCTTGAGATGTAAGCCCAGAAAGCTTGAGATATAAACTATCATATCAAGGGCTGGATAATGGGAGATAGGTGCTAAAAGGAGTAGCTAGTAGTAGAAGAGAATGCTGGTGAAGCAGGGAAATGTCAAGACAAAAATGTCAAGGGTGGGGACAACACTGAAACTATTGGTTACTTCTACAATTGGGAAATATCTTTCATCAGCTCTTTGCCATAAAATACTTGTCTGTCAATACTGTTCTAAATCAGAGCATTTAGATTAAGACAGAATAGGAAGAAGGAGTGGCCATCTGCTTCCAAAATATCACGCCTTTGGAAACCCTATGCATGACAGAGCCCACTTATGACTACCAGGTAAGGCAACTAAGGTGGAACTTTCAAATATGGAAACACAAAGGAAGAGAAACAGTTGCAAGCAGACACTAGAGACTGGAACATGGAATGTGAGAACCATGAATGTAGGAAAATTAGATACTGTTAAGGAAAAAAATGGAACACATATTTACATAGTAGGTGTTGGCGGTACAGAGGAAACTCATTGTTTCTGTGATGCTTACACTGTGACACTGAGGTGTCAAATGTAATAATGGTTATCCATATTAGACAGTGCTTTGCGGAGCTTAAAAGAAGCTTGGAAACAGGAATGGCACCTACTTCCGAAATAGCTTGCCTCCATAAACTCTATGAACTTGGAGAAAGGATGAATGCTATACAATTGTTTAGGATTTTCATTCATAGGGTCTCTATGAGTCATCTATGACTCAATGGCACTTAACAACAACAACAGGAATCTGTCAGATAAGATGAACTGACATGGGGCATTTTGAGTCAGATCCACTATGCCAGAGATAAAAGGTGAGGAAAAATGGGCTTGCTTTCATAGTTAAAAAAGTTACTTCTAGATCTGTTTTGAAATACACTATTGTGAGTGACAGGATAATATCCATACACATACAAGGAAGTCCAATGAATACCACTATCATTCAAATATATGCACTAACAGTTAGAGCCATCAAAGAATAGAAGATTTCTACCAACATTTGCATTCAGAGATCGATCAAATATGCAGTTAAGATGCACTAAGATCTATATTTGTTCGAATTCCAAAGAAAGGTGACCCAACAAAGTGTGGAAACTATAGAAAAATATCATTGATTTCACATGCAAGCAAGATTCTGCTGAAGATTATCCAAAAACTACAGGAACAGCACATCAGCAGAAACTGCCAGAAGTCCAGGCTGAGCTTAGAAGGGGTTGTGGTACTAGGGATATTGTAGCTAATTTTAGATGGATCTTGGCTGAAAGCAGGGAGTACCAGAGAAATGTCTATCTGGGCTTATTTGATTGTGCACAGGCGTTTGACTGTGTGGACCATAAAAATTGTGGATGACTCTGAGAAGAATGGGAATCCCAGAACACTTGATCATGCTAATACGAACCTTATACTTGAACCAAGAGGCAGTGATCAGAACAGAGCAAGTAAATACTGCATGGTTCAAAATTAGGAAAGGCATACGCCAGGGATGTGTCCTGTTTCCATATCTTTTCAACCTGTATGCAGAACAGATCATCTGGGAGGCTAGGCTCTATGAGGAGAAATGCGGCATCAGGATTGGTGGAAGATCTATCAACAGTCTGCATTATGCAGATGACACAACCCTGTTTGCTAAGACTGAGGAGGACCTGAAACATTTGCTGCTGAGGGTCAGGGACTGCAACCTTCAATACGGATTGAGGCTCAATGTCAAGAAGACAAATATTCTCACCACTGGACCAATTGGCAGCATCAGGATGGATGGTGAGGAGATTGAGATTGTTCACAGCTTTAGTCTGCTTGGCTCCACAATCACACTCTTGGCACCAGCAGCCAGGACATTAAAAGACATATTGCAATGGGAAAGTCTGCTGTTAGGGACCTCTCTAAAGTACTGAAGAGACACGGGGTGTCTCTGGAGACTAAGGTACATCTGGTACAGGCCATGGTCTTTGCAATCTCTTGTTATGCATCAGAGAGCTGGACAATAACTAGGGAGGATAGAAGGAGAATTGATGCTTTTGAGCTTTGGTGTTGGAGAAGAGTGCTGAGGATACCATGGACTTCTAAGAAAACAAACAGATTCATCCTGGAGAGGGTTAAACCAGACTGCTCCTTGGAGGCAAGGATTCTGAAACTTCATCTGACATACTTTGGTCATGTTGTAAGGAGGAGGTCCTTGGAGAGGGATATCATGCTTGGGAGGGTTGAGGGCAGGCACAGGAGGGGAAGGCTCTTTGGGAGGTGGATTGATTCTGTGACTGGGTCCATCATGATGAGTGTGTTGGAGACAATGAGCTTGGCACAGGACAGAGCAGAGTTTACAGCTGTCGTACTTGGGGTCGTTCTGAGTCACAAGTGACTCGATGGCACATAACAACAACAACAACAATTATGGGCGACTAGAATGCAAATTTTTTAACAGAGAAGAAGGATCAGTAGTTGGAAAACATGGACTTGGTAAAAGAAATTAAGCTGGAGAT
>NW_006399779.1:17602411-17622232 GCF_000299155.1 Elephantulus edwardii
TAGAGGGAGGTCATTCTTGAGAGGGTGGAAGGACAGCACAGGAGAGGAAGATCCTGGATGGAATGGATTGATTCAGTGACTAGGGTAATGGGGGTAGGTGTGTCAGAGACAATGAGATTGGCATAAGAGTCTTCCCAACGAGTTCCTTTCTGTCTGATCAGTGACAGTTTATGGATTCGCACGAGAAGAAGAGCCATTTCACAGAGTACTTACTAAGGCTTACCTGCCTCCACAGAGGTAAAGCTCTGCTATTCTGTGAGACATTAAAAAAAAAAAAGATGGGCACAAGATAGAGGAGTGTTTAGGGTTGTTGTACTTTGGGTCACTATGAGTTGCAGACAACTTGATGGCACATAACAACAAAAACAACATGTGAAACCTATATCTAGACTAATAATCTGTGTGAAACAGATCAAGTAAATACTACATGGCTTACCATTAAGAAAAGCACGTGTCATGGTTGTGTCTTTTCTCCTGCCTGTTCAATCTGTATACTGAGAAAATTATTCAAGGAGCTAGACTCTACAAAGAAAAATGTGACAACAGGATTAGAGAAAGACACATTAATAACCTGTGTTATGTAGACGACAGGACCTTGCTGACTGAGATTGAGGAGAATTTGAAACACTTGCTGCAAAAGCTCAAACACTATAGCCTTCAACATGGATTGCATCTCAACATCAAAAATACAAAATTCTCACCAATGTACAAATAGATATCATCATGATAGATGGAGAAAAGATTAATACTGTCAATAACTTCAACTTATGTGATCCACAATCAATACACTTGTTACAAGAAGTCAGGCATTAGAAGATATAATTGCATTGAAAAAATATGAAATTGAGGACCTCTCCAAATTATTGACGATCAATGCTGTTAGTTTAAGGACTAATGTGTGCTTTATCCAGATCATGGTCTTTTCAAAGACTTGTTATACATCTGAGAGTTGGACAATAAATAAATATTAAAAAATATATAATGCCTTTGAACTATGATGTTGGAACTATGGTGTAGTAGGAGAGGACAGAATAATCCATAGTTTGCCAAAAAACCCCAAACTGATATATCTTGGAAAACATGTCCAAAGGATGTGAGACTGAGCTGCAAGAGCCTTGCCTACAGGGAGCAACTTGGCTTCACTCTCTCTAGGATAAATTTGTTCTTTTGGCAGCTCTTGGTGCATTTAATACTTTTCTCAAGCATCACCATAGCAAGATGTCATTTCCCAAGATGGCACAGCTTTCTCTCATGAGGCTGGTGGATTCAAACTACTGACCTTTCAGTTAGCAGTAAAACACAAAATGATTACAATTTCCAATAATATAAAGGATGAAGTATAGAAAATAATTTGTAAACAAACATTATAATTTCAATATATAAACACATTGACAGAATATTTATATATTGAAATATTCAGTCTTATATTCAGTAATATTATGATATGCTTCTACCTGGTATATGAGATCAACAAATACCGACTTGAAAAAGAAATGTTGTGTAGGTAGGACAAACACTACAAATGTTTTTCAAGTCTTAATCTGAGATATCCAAAATGATGATAACATCTTGATAAATTCTTATTCAAAACAAAATACAACCTTCCCTTTTTTGAGGTATATTAAATATATTGGTTGTCTCTTTTTAGGTGAGAAAACAACGCCTTTATAAAAATAAAACAAAACAAAACAAAACAAAACTTGTTTCATGCCTAGTGAAATACTAATAGGGGACATAGAATGTGTGAAATTTTGGCTAGAAAATGGTTTTCTCATAAGCAAAATTAAGGGACTAGCTGAATCTGTACAATATTTACATAGGGTTCTGATAGCAGACAGTTCATGTTTTCATAAACAATCTCTTTTTGTGTGATTAACTGCCTCCAAAAACTGGCTGGACGGTCAACTATGGGTCAGTGACAACTATATGGTATTCAACAGCAACAACAAGATTAGTAGCAGTATATATGAGAAGTCTTAGATCAGTGTAATGCCAAATGCTTAAACTAGTTGTAATCATCCATATTTTCTATCATGAACAGCTCCATCCATGACTCAATTCCCAATTCCTTTATGGCCCTTGGGTTCAGAAGCAGTAGAATGTCTCCAAGACACTCAAATCCGTCAGGGGAATGACCACAGGTGTGCAGGCTGGTTTTGGAGAAACTGGTGAGCAATGGGTCAGGGTTCTGTAGACGTTCACTGGTGGCACAGCCAGATGGTGACTGTGGGTGGTACAGGCTGCTGGTGTAGAGACTGGTGAGCAGCTGGAAGCTGCATAGCAGCAGAGTGAGCTTCTCCAAAGGAAAAAAAAAATCTCATGACCCTGATGTCTCATGAGTTTATTATGTAAGCTTATAGTAGGGTGGGACTTGTATCTCATTGTAATCCTCTTTCCTCAATATAATAATTACTTCAGTGCAAAAATGGCTTGAGAAGACATCTGAATGATAAATCTAAGTTCCCTAAAGGAAATGTGCAATTTAAACAGTAAACATCTAAGCTTTGAGAAACTAATGTCATTTTAATGAGTGGTCTTTTCTGCATGAATCATTAGGGTTTGATGATGCTATTGTTGTTGGGTATGGCTTTGATTCTAGCTTATGGCGACCTTAAGCACAACAGAACAAAACACAATTGGATCCTACAATTGTCCAGAGTGGAGATAGTCCTGAAATATTTAATATTAAGTAGTGGTTTTGGAGATAAAAGTGCTCATTTTGGTCTGTTGTAACAGAAATATATAAAATGGAAGTAACCTCTAATACCATAGATATTTTCTTGTCACTTATAAGTTCTAGCCATCTATATTTTGTGTCAATCTTCTAAATCATATATTCTTGTTTGGTTTTTGTTTTCTTCTTCCTCTTCATTCTGACGGTATGCCTAGTTTAGTTCATTTACTAGTGGTTCTCCTTCAGAAATCTCCCTGAGAGGACAGTCAACAGATGTGCATACTCAGTGGGAACTGGAAGAGACCACAAACTTGACCACACTCTATAAAAAACTAAAAAGAACCTTTAGAGGCATGCAGAGTTCTGTAAGAGTGAAAGATTTTTGAAGGCAAATTCCCACAAAAGTAAGCATAGTTTGTGAACACAAGCAAAGAACTGCTACAGTCGAGTGGAAGGTGCAGAATTAGAGTGTAAATAATATCACCAATAAAATGGAGGCGGTATTGTTGTTGAAAATATCTGATTTACCTAAACCTTTAGTTATGAACCAACTCCAGATAATTTGTTCATTAAAAAGTTGAGGTACATAATATGATTGGTAATATCAAATAAATTCTACCTTGAAATACATATAAAATATTAATACTGTGTGAAAGATGTTTTACAGTTTCTTCACTGCTTTTATGCATGCTGTTGACTCTAAATAGACTCATAGTTGACCTTTCCTTGGGTTTTCAGAGATCGTAAATCACAGAGTAAACTATTGTCCATCTTTTTCCCACTGAGACGCTGATGGATTAAAACTGAGTACCTTTGGGTTGGCAGCACAATCTTTACCACTACATCACCAGAGCTCCCTTTTATGCATAAAAAGTTCATTATATATTTTATACTAAGAACAATTTTGACTAATTTATGTTGGATGTAAATTATGCCTAGATCTTTGAATAGGTCAAACTTGAATTAAAGACTGATTTAAGAATATCATTTGTTTGTTATCTGCATACAGTTTCTAAGTTTGTTTTTCTTGCTTGGTTATTTTGTTTTTAAATCACGAATGAAAAAATATTTTATGTACACTGAAACTACAAGTTATCCAATGATAATATATAACTTTTTATATCAATAGTTTCCTTTTTTTAATATACATATTATTATTTTGTGTGCGTGTGTGTACCATCAAATTGGATCTGACTGGTACAGGAAGAGATTGTCCTTCCTTCTCCAGGAGAGCATCTGGTGGATTTGAACCAAGTACCTCTGGGATTGCAGTGCAGCTTTTTGCCACTAGGCCACCAGAGCTCCCTAATAGTTTCCTTTTACTTAGATCTACATTCAAGACCTATAGTAGCAGAGTCAACAAATCAAAAGACATGTTGAGTTTGGCAGATCTGCAGGCAAACACTTAAAGTGCTAAAGAACAAGGATGTCAGTCTAGAGAGTAACAACCTGAATCAAGGCATACTATTGTTAGTTTCTTCAAATGCGTGTGAATGTTAGAATAGGAAAGACAAAACAAGGGTCATTTTTTTTTAAATCGTGGTATTGCTAAAGAGTATTGAATATACCATCAAGTGTAAAAAAACAAACAAAACACATGGGTCTTAGAGGAAGTGCAACCAGGGTGAGTAAAATGTCATTTTGCATACTTTGGGTTTATTGTCAGGAGAGGCCAATCCTTGGGGAAAAACAAACAAACAATTATATTTGGAAAAATACCATGTCAGTGAAAGTAGAGAAAACTCTCTACAATATGAAATGACAGAAGAACTGCAAACAAAGGCCAAGAATTTTGAGGATAGGGTCAGATAGGGCAACGTTTTAATCTATTGTTTATAGTTATGGCTTGTAGATGTCCAGACAACAGTAGTAACAATCTAAGACAGATTATTTTTTCTGAGTAGCACAAATCATTAGATACTTGATTATCAGCCACAAAATTGATATCTCAAATCTACTCATAAATGCATTGGAAGATAGGCTGGAGGTCTACTTGCAAAAGGTTCTTTATGGAGTAATAGATACGGATCATCATAAGTCAAAATAGACTGAATGACAACTAACAACTGTGACAGATGGCTGCTGAGATAGGTTCCTGCTATTTAATGGTTAAGTAGCCACAGTATATCAATTGTTATCAAGATAGTTACAAAAATTGATCCTTATGAGCATGAACATAGAAAATATAGAGATGCCAGTTAAATACTTGGACAGTGGTGACTGGTGCCACTGCTGTAAAATGGGACTGATATCAGGGCTGGGGTTAAGACTGAGAAAAACTGGATAAATTGTATATACTGCACTGAAACAGATAAGGCAGAGAATAATTTAAAAGTGATGTATGATGGGGTATTATGGTCATCACAAGAGTCCACAATTAAGGTTGCATAGTGGAATGTACTTGGGGCGGTGGGAGGAGTGCGGGGGGATTGTGTACCAGGGAAGGAGTGTTTCCTTTACTTTTCAAAGAGAGGAGCGAACTGGGGAGTGGGGGAGGGCGCAGGAGGGCTGGGCGTGGAGAGAAGTGCAGCAATGAATAAATGGAAATCCAAAATCTCTGTAAATGTTCATTAAAATTATTAAAAAAAATTAAAATAAAAAAGAGATACTAGAAGGAAAAAATCCAATATAATTCTATGAAAATATGGAATAGAAGGCAATTTTCTACGCTGAACAAAAGTGATGCAATATAGGAAATTGGGTAAGGATTACTTATTTGATTTTGGAATGTATACTTTTTTAGAAGGAATTAAGATTTTTGTGATGTTTTTTCATACTTGAGGTGCTTACTGGAGAGTGAAATGGGGAGATTTCAACAGTTACATAATCTTTCTTCACGTTGATCCTTTGTTATTGTTGTTGTCATTGAGTCCAGTACGACTCATAGTGACCCTATGAGTAACAGATAGATCTAAGCTCTGACCTCTCCTGTGCCATCCTCGTCTCTGACACACTTGAGCTCATTCCTGCAGTCACTATGTTAATCCATTTTGTGGAGAATCTTCCTTTCATTTTCCGAAGCTCCACCTTTCTAGGCATGATGTTATTGTCCACAGAATAGCCTCCCCTAGAAACATATATAAAATATGTAAGTTGGAGTGTTGTCACTTTTGCCGTATAGGAGCACTTTGGTTGAGATTTCTTCCAGATGTCTCTGTTCATATGGGAGTTCAGGGTATATTCAGCACTCTTCCCAATACCGCAATTCAAAAGAATCAAATCTTCTGTCATCTTTGTTCACTCTCCAGTCCTCAGATTCATAGTAAGTGATTGAAAATAACATGGTCTTATCAGGACATCTTAGTCTTCAAACATCATTACTTCTCCATAAAGAGAAGCCCTAGACAGCAGGCTCGCCCAGTGCAATACGTCTCCTAATTTCCTGATTGTTGGTACCAAAGGTGTTTATTGTGAGTCTAAGTAAGATGAAATCATTGTCAACCTTCTTGATATTGAGTGTAAATCCATGTTGAAGGCTGTAGTCTCTCATTTCAATTACTCCTTACTTTCAGTAAGTAAGGTTGTTCCATCTGCACAATGCATGTTGTTGAGCAATCTTCCCTAATCTTGATGCTACATTCTTGATGCCTGAGGCCCAATGGCCCAAATGAATTTTCAAAGGTTTCAGGTCCACCCATATTTCAGGTTCTCATTGGTTCCCAGCAAGAGGCATCCCGCCAGCCCAATAAGACCCAGAGACTTTCCATATCAACAGAGAAAGAGCACACCTCGGAAGCCACACAAGTTTTCAAAGACTGCTGGTCCGCCCATGTGTTAGGTTCTCATTGGCTCCCAGCAAGAGGTGTCCAGCCAGCCCAACAGAACCCAGAGAGTGTCCATACCAACGGAGAAAGAGCATAGAAAAAGAAAAATAATGTAACAAAACACAGCCATCATATAGATTCCAATTCATAGTAACCCTCCAATAGGTTTCTAAGGTTCAAATCATTAAGGAGACCTCATCTTTCCAAAACTCTTGCATATTAAGTTTTGTTTACATTTAGACCACTGACCTTTTGGTTAAAGCCCAATAATACCGTAAGCACCATGTGACCAGCTTTAGACTGATATTAAGTTGGGTGAAGGGAAAGGCAATATGAAAGAAAGAGTGACTGTTTAATATTATTAAAGTAAAGGAAGGCATTCCTCTAGGTCGTATAGCCCCGGTGTACAAGTTGCCGTCCTGCAGTCACTTGTGGTTGCTATGAGGCTGAACACTGTGACACGGATGTGTCAAATGCGTTAACGGTTGGCTACCCAGTGCGGACTGAGAGTGGGGTGGAGCTCCCCGATTAAACAAGCGTGGAAGGAGGAGTGGCGTCCACTTCCATTAATAGCTTGCCTCCGGAAACCCTATGAATCTGGAGAGAGGATGAAAGGCACCCAAGCGTCGAGAGGACTCTCCTTCATAGGGTCGCTATGAGTTGCCTGCGACTCGACGGCACTTAACAATAACAACAAAGGAAGGCATAAAGGATTGCTCAAGACTACTAAAAAAACTCCATCATAGCCATGCAGTCAAGAACATCTCAGAGATGATTCACCATTGGTTTTCCCTAAGTCATATAGGAGGAGATTCCTTATCTTTCATGTCAAAAGAAAGCAAGACTTTTGGGTTAGCAACGAAATGCTTCATGGACTACACTCCTGAACATCAAGCCTTAACTTTAACACACTCATTGCTGTCTAGTTGGAATCCACTCAGAGCTCATTCTCCAGTAAATCTCCAGAGACAATAAATGTCACCGGAAGAAACTGCCCATTTTTCTCCTTCAGATACATTAGTGGACCAGAGAGGCAATACTTTTGGCTTAGCAGTGTAAATCCCTACAAACTATGTCACTGGAACTCCCACGGTTTATCTCAAAAACACAACAAAACAACTTCACTGCTGTTTAATTAGAACTGACTCATAACTTACCTTCCAGTAGGTATTTGAAAGCTGTAAATCACATGAAAGGAAGTTGTTGCCCATCTTTCTTCTATGGAGCTGTTAGCAGATTTGAACCACTGGAGATGTGCCGCTGTTGGGTTAGCAGCACAACTCCCTACCAACTAAGCTACCCGAGCTGACAGTCCAGCCGGTATGGCGTGATCAGGTCTGACCCTCATAAAGTAGGCAGGTGGTAACAGACCCTATCCACACCGTCAATAAGCACAAAATGACTCATAGGATGTCAGGGATGCCCACCCCCCACACCTGACACCTATTTCTACCAATTCTGCAGAACCAGCTAACCCTTTGTAAGAGTATCACAGAATTTACCAATTATACTCACAATTAAAAGGTTCATTCGGAGGTTATTCAGATTACCATTCTGGCTGGAACTAGGATACGCTTCTTTACTCTGGACAGCTACTCAGATGTGCTTGCTGGTTCTTAGACCCCAGTCTTGCAAACTTGGGTAGTGCAGAAAGCTCTTTCAATCCTGTCAAATATGGGGCCTCCACTCAATTTCCCATTCTTTAGCTAGTTAAGGTCTCCAGTTCTGGTTCTGGCTCCATGCGGTGGAATTTCTGGTCAGTTTGGTCTAACTTCATCTCTCTTTCTCCACTGCTGCTATGATCTTTTGATCTGGGTTGGTCTCATCTGGAGTGTCTGATCATGGACTCACACTAGCCCTCAAAGCATCATCTTTGGTCTGTAGCACTATAAAGATGTCCCTTTGATATGAGGTTCAACACAGATTTGCCAAATGCATTATAACTTTGATTTCTTAATTGCTTCTTCTAGAGGTATTGATTATTAATTCAAACAAAAGTTTTTCACAACTTCAATTTTTTCTCAGTTTTTCATAGAGATTTTACTGATCCAGTGTGGCAATTTCTGTTTTCTTTATGTTGAAGTGTAATGTACCTTTGGTATTCCTCAGTAGAGCTAAATTACACAACATGTATTTTAGAGGACAAGTAAATCCCTGATGAGAATATTCTAGAAAGGATAGCTATAGTTATAACAAATAGATCATTTATTTTCAATCTTTCTAGTCAGTAATTCTAGAAGGAAGGGATTACATATATCAAGCACTGGAGAGTTTTTGGGCACTTACATTATTTTATATGATAATTGTGATTATATAGATGTGATTAGGCATTTGAAAATCCTGTAGAACTTTATTAAAGACTGGAACTTAAATGGAACATTTTAAATAAATATTTTAGGAGATCAGGACTATCCCAGGTGGAATTTGGATTGTGGGGAAAAAACTAACTTACGTCTATTGTTGTTCTTTCCCCTCAAGTTGGAACAGACCCCTAGCTGACTCTCCAGCACGTTTTCAGAGGCAGTAAATCACACTGGAGAAGACTGCCTATCTTTTTCCTATAGAGAGCTAACTGATGGATTCTAAACTCATGACTTTGGGATTGTGGTTTAGCTTCTAATGGTACAATACAGCCTCATTGATATTTGTAGGAGAGAAATTCCTTGCTTTATGAAATGTCGGTTATTATCATTAATTATTAATTATTATTTATTTTTTTAATACAGAATGCTTCATGAATTTGCATGTCATCCTTGTGCAGAGGTCATGCTAAACTTCCCTGTATCATTTCAGTTTTCGTATATTGTAGCCACCGGCTGAAACCGACCT
Organism: Elephantulus edwardii; assembly: GCF_000299155.1. NCBI lineage: Eukaryota > Metazoa > Chordata > Mammalia > Macroscelidea > Macroscelididae > Elephantulus > Elephantulus edwardii. The sequence goes on from NW_006399779.1 coordinate 17,611,679, forward strand.
GCAGGTTCATACTCTTCTAGAGTGGAACCTGTGTGGACTAAAAGAGGAGCAGGGACACGAGAGATGGGGCAAGACAAAGATTCCTGATCAAGCCCAAATTTATTCGATGAATTCTGCTATAAATAGGAAGCAGAGTAGGCTGGGCTGCCAGGGAACCCAGCCCTAGGTTATCAGTTTACAGAAGAGAGGGAGGGGCATGCCCCAAGGTGTTGATTTACAGGTGCTGATTTAAGAGGTAGGCATAGTCCCACAGAGATGGACAGGGGTGGCGGCTGCATGTACTCAGGATGGCTTCATACAGTATATGTGCTGCCGAAGTGAGCACAGGTAATTAAATTTGCAGCAAAAGCATCTGTACATAAACTGAATTCTCCAGTTGATGAAGACATTTCCCGTGGTGCAAATTTTCTCAAAAGTTTGAGAAATTTTCATAATCAAAAGGACCTTAAGGAGATGAGATAAATGAATTAAATGTGATCTCCAGCGAGGAAACCTAAGAGGTAAAGGATAGAAGGAAAAGTTTTAAAGATTTTGAATAAAATAGACTTTAGTGCTGAGTAAGTTAGCATATTTCAATGTGTTTTTGACTACCTTAGTGTTCTCCTCTATCTATTAAATATATATCAACTTCTTTTACTTCTTGGAATTCATAGATTCACACAAAAAGTTTATTTTGGGGTTTGGGACTGAATACAGTGCAGCTATAAATGATGTGGAAGATACACAGATGAGGTCAACATGAATTTATATTCATTCAAAACTAACGTTTGTAATTTTAATGGCTTCTCTGGCATCACAGTCATGGAGTTGTTGTTTGGTGACTGGAATCCACAGGTGTCTCTGTGGAAGAAAGATGGGCAGCTTCCTCCCAAGAGATTTACAGCATCTGCCAACCAGGTGCAGGCTCAGCCATGAATTGGTTCTGACTTGGAGCCAATGAGTTGAATTTCTAAATCATTAATATCATGTGAAATGATTGTATTCCTTTTCCCTCCATTCTCTTCAGACAGAGGTCAAACCATCCTTTAATGTATAGCTTGAAGATACAGAATCTAATTTATAACTCTGAGGTTCACAGATGATTTTAAGATACAGCTGTCTCAGATCATTGGCTACTGAATAAAAGGGGTTTTGTTTTTTGGTGTTTAGTGTGTTGTGGTTGTTGTTTTTTTTTAAATTATAAGCAAATGTTAAATGGCAGTCATATTTAACAGAGCTAGATAAGCTTAATGTACCTTGAAATAAGTTTTGTTGTGATGAAGTAGTGATTTTGAGTTGGAATGCCTGGTTTTATGAGCCAGTGATATTTGCTGAGCCTGGTCATTATGGGAGAAGAAACTTAAAATACAAGAATGCATCGTAAAGGATTATAAACAGTGCTTCAGCTGCACCCACTGGGGCTTTTATTTAATTTGTTGGCAGCTCTGGTTTTGCGCAGCACTTTCACTTTCCCCAACCTTGCTAACTTGAGCTCCTTCGGTTTCCATAGTGATATCTCCAGGGAAGCTCTCTTCTACTTGGGGTTGGCTTACTATTGTTTATTTCTGGTCTTATCCTGCATCATAAGCCCATTTTCTGCTGAATATCACTGAAAAGAATCAGGAAATCTATTTGATGATTCTGTTTGTCAGTCTTCCCTATTTCCCAAACAGGATCAAGTTTGAGATCCTAGCATGTAACAATTCTTCTAAAAACATCAAAATAAAAGCCTTAAGAATATGTAATCTTAATATTTTCCAAATAGTTGTTAAAAAATATTCCCCAATGTTTTTGTTAAATAAGCTTCATAGCAATAAGAACAAATCTACCTATAATAATTAGCTGATATTTTTGACTGACCATTAAGCTCATCATAAGAATTTAAATATTGCTTTTTTAGGGCTTTTTGTTTGTTTTGTCTGTAAAAGAACAAAGTTATTTTTGAGGTATATAGTTTAGAAGATGGAGAACAATGTTCACAAGGTGTGTGAGATCAACATGAAACTGAATTGGTGTTTCATAATCTGAGCTCTATTCCTGTTTTTAAATCAGAACTAAGTTACCTGAGGCAATTCAGTCAATCTATCTAGTTGAATGTTTTGTGTTTTTTTTTTCTACACTAGTTTAATCAGTATTCGAAGCAAATTACCTACATCAACTCAACATTATGATTTTCCTGATTTAAAAAAAACCAAAACAACAAACAATAACCCATGAGATATAGGAACTTAATCTCTACAAGATCATATGACCAAAAGGAGGTAGAATCAGCTTCTAAACAACTTCAACATCGGAATCACTTTCCTAAGAATGTCAATATATGTCTTAGTCAGTCATTAACCCAATTGTACAGAAAGGTAGGCTGAGATTAAATGACTGCAAAGGAAAGAATGTAGTAGGAATTAATTCTCCTTAGAAGCTAGAATGTCCAGACTTGGTATCACACACTTCGGGGATGTTATGAGGAACTAGTCCCTGGAGAAACACATCCTGCTTGGTAGAGAGTCAGAAAAAAAAAAAAAAGATCAAAAATCCTCAGTGAAATAGATTGATACAGTGACTGTAGTAATGATCTTAAGCAAAACAAAAGATTGTGAGGATGGCACAGGATAAAGTAGAGTTTAATTCTGTTGTAAATCGGTTGCTATAATTTGGAGATACCCTAAGGGAACTTTGATGTCTAAGTCATAAGAAGCTGTGCTTCCAACCCTAAGGTACCTAGTTCAAATCCAATAGTTGCTTCTTGAGAGGAATATGGGAAATCTCCTTCCATGTGATTTACTGCCTTTGAAACCCTCCTGGAGGGTCAGCTGTGAGACAAGCCTGACTCAGGGATACATAATAACAACAATGGCAGTAAAGATACACTTAGCTTATTGGTGGTACCTTTTCTCAAACACATAATAACACCATTTACATGTCTATATTTTTAAATACTCAACTATCCTTTAAAATAGAGAGAGAGAGAAATCAAAAGAAGCAAAGATAATTAGAGTTCTTACAAACTAAATATGAAATACAGAAACACAAATCTTAAGTGAATATCCAGGCAGGTTATTTTTATATGCCATCCTTGAATGGGAACTAAATAGTCGACCTGCCAGCAGTTTTTCAGAGACTGAAAATCACACTAGAAGAGATGACCCATCTTCATCCCACAGAGCAGCGCATAGATTTGAACCATGTACCTTTAAGTTGACAGCACAAATCCTTTCTTATGCTGCATAGTGATGTTAAAAGCATTCTAACTTTAGGAAGGAGGGGAAAGAACATTCCCATTATTAGGTCAAAGATCTATGAGATAAAAGTCAGACATATATACACTTCCTAAGTTTTTTAACCAATTATAACAACAGCTATGAAATTTAATTTTAAGACCTTTATTATTTTTGTAAAACTATATGTGAGCAAATTCTATCTTGAGAACTCTTTCTACACCCCTTACTGTTTTCAGTGTAAGAACCCTTTTTTAAAGAAGTTGGGTTTTATGCAATTATTCACATACATCTTGTTTCATAACATTAATTGCAGTTGGTCAATCCCTTATGTTACATTTCACCAAGTCCCCACTGTATCTTGTCTTTCTCTTCACCCTATCCCTCTAACTGCTAATTTTTTTCTCAGTCTCCCTCCCTTGCCACTATCCACGATTGATTCTCTGTGTAAATCTTTCCTTTTTATTTTATCCAACAGCTATACAAATCTTATTTCATATCATTCATTATATTACATGCAATGCCTGATCACCCATATTTAAAAAAATTAACAATGTATATCTTGTTCCAAAACACACACACTGCAGCCTTCAGTATGGACTGAGGCTCAATGTCAAGAAGACAAAGATTCTCACCACTGGACCAATCGGTAGCATCAGGATGGATGGTGAAGAGATTGAGATTGTTCACAGCTTCAGTTTGCTCAGCTCCACAGTCAACACTCTTGGCACCAGCAGCCAGGAAATTAAAGAAACAAAAAAAACGTATCACGATGGGAAAGTCTGCTGTTAGGGACCTCTCCAAAGTACTCAAGAGCAACGGTGTCTCTCTGGAGACTAAGGTGCACCTGATACAGGTGTACTTTGAATTCACCAGCTGCTCTGTTGGGGAAAGGTGGGCACAGTGGGAAAAATGGGAATGATGGGAAAGATCCTTTGTAATTTATAGCCTCTAAAATGTTGCTGGAGGTTCAGCTTTGAGTAGAATCTGGCCTGAAGGCAATACGGATAAGGATAAACTACATTTATTGGTGTGTTTCTCTAAAGAATCCAGCTGCAGAGATACAGCTACTAGAAACTGCTGATGTTCACTTCTGCAATGTGGAAGGGCAGTGTTTGATCAGAGCGGGTATAAGAGTCTTCCTATCCCAGTCATTTTATCATATCGACTATATACATGTTAACCTTTTCAAGCTAAGGCAGGCGATTGCAAGGTTACAGCTATCTCTTCATGCATTCACTCTTATTACTACTTACGTAAGGAAAGATCTTGCCATAAACTAATTTGCAAAATTTGTAGAGATGTTTTGAATCTTTATTGCATTGATTCTAAAGGGTTTCCACCCCCCAAGATTATTATAGGGGAAAATACAATTCATCAAAATATTATATTGCCTTGGGTTTTGGAGTAAAAAGGAGAAAAAATACTGGCATCTTGGACTGAAAGGACATGCATTCCTCGAAATAGAATCTTTCGATTTTGCTTAAATTATGCTTGTGTGTCTATCAATATGTAAATGGTTCACATTTTACTTTATTCATCTTGCTTACTAAAATGCTATCAAGGTATTCAACATATGTGTAAATATATATATCATCTGATTCAGTGATATATATGGATTGAGGCTCAAGAAGACAGGGATTATCACCACTGGGCCAATTGGAAGCATCAGGATGGATGGCGAAGAGATTGAGATTGTTTACAGCTTTAGTTTGCTTGGCTCCACAGTCAACAATCTTGGCACCAGTAGCCAGGAAATTAAAAGGTGCATTCCCATGGGAATGTCTGCTGTTAGGGACCTCTCCAAAGTACTGAAGAGCAATGGTGTCTCTCTGGAGACTAAGGTGTATCTGATAAAGGCCATGGTCTTTGCAATCACTTGTTATGCATCAGTGAGTTGGACAATGACCAAGGAGAACAGTAAGAGAATTGATGTCTTTGAGCTGTGGTGCTGGAGAAGTGTATTGAGAGTACCATGGACTGCTAAGAAAACAAGCAGATTCATCCTGGAAAGGGTTAAACCAGGTGGCTCTTTAGAGGCAAGGATTCTGAGGCTCCATCTAACATACTTTGGACATATTGTAAGAAGAGACCGGTCCTTGGAGAAGGACATCATGCTGGGGAGGGTGCAGGGACAGTGCAGGAGGGGAAAGCCCTCTTTGAGGTGGATTGATTCAGTGACAGGGGTAGTCAGGACAGTGCGGTTGGCACAAGACAGAGCAGAGTTTAGGGCTGTTGTACATAGGGTCGCTATGAGTCCCAAGTGTCTCAATAGCACATAACAGCAACAACGATTATATATATATATATATATATAATTCATTGTATCCACATTCAACATTCAACACCCTTTGAAGTATTGTGCATTGAAACAATCAAATGACATATTACAGTATAAAATATGTTGGAAAAGAACTTTTTAAATTATTAAAATTCAGTGAAGGCATTTTGAGGACTAAGGTGTATACCTACAGCAGGAGGTGGTTGTACAAACAGAGCAAGGGGACATTACATAGTTTTAAATTAAGAAGGGAGTTGTGAGAGTTGTATCTGTTTTATACATATTCAATATGTTTATTGAAAAAAAATGTTACAGGAGCTGAACTTTATGAAGAGGAATGTGGCATCAGGATCACAGGGAGACTCATCAACAACTTGAATTTTGCAGATGGCTTTTCCTTGATTGCTGAAAGTGGGGACAACTTGAAGTACTTGTTGGAGAAGATCAAAGAATACATCCTTCAAAATGTATTACATCTCAATGTCAATAAAACAAAGATTCTTACCCCTGGACCTACAGGCAGCATCATGATACTGGATAAAAGATTGAAATTGTCAACAAATTCATCTTATTTGGAACCACAAATAATACCCTTGAGAAAGGATGTCAGAAAATCAAGAGATGTATTGGTCATGGGAACTTCTTCCATAAGGAACCTCTCCAAATTACTGAGGCGTAATAACATCAGTTTGATGACTAACGTGCATCTGAATCAGGCCATGGTCTTTTCAATCACTTTCTTAGAACATAGTTAGAACATGACCCATACGTGACCCTTTAGTGAATTTCTAAAGGCTGGAAATCACACAGGAGAAGATTGCCCATCTTTCTCTTCTGGAGCATCTGGTGGATTGGAACTGAATGCTCTTGTGTTGCAGTATAACTCCTCATCACAAAGCCACCAAAGGCTGCCTGTATTAGACTACCTATATAGTGTTGTTACTGTAGATGGGGGTGAACAGGAATATTAGGAGATAAACAATACACTTTATTGGAATATGTGGCAGAGAAGATGATGTGGAATGCATGAATGATGCATGAATGAGGAACAAAATATATTTAATTTCTTTTGTAAAGAAAACCATCAAAATAATATAATATGCATTATAATTTTTCACAGAAATGACAACAAAAATGCTTAAGAAGAGCCAGAACAAAGCAATATTTAAAAAAACTGCATGTTTCATGAGGTGGTAGAATTATATATATATTAATTAGGGGGTTTTTAATATTATATAGAATACTACCAATTTAAGTTAAGAAAAAGAAACACCAATATACAGAGTACCAAATTATTTGAAATATTTTGCAATTCCCTGGTTATCTTGTGAGGGAAAATATCACTCTTGTCTCATTATGAACATGCATAATTGCCAATTATTGTGGGATAGATTGCAACCTGGCAAACAAGACCGTTTTTAAAAATTTCAGAACAAAGATTTTACTTTCATAACTACAGTGAATCTTAGCCAAGTGATGATTTCCCCCCACCTAATATACATGCAGAAACTGCTGTTGTTATGTGCTGTCAAGTTGCCTATGACCCATAGCAAACCCTATGTACAGCACCTCTGAAGCCTGCCCTATCCTGAGCCAGTGTCACTGATTCTGACACACCAACCCCCATTTCCCCAGTTACTGTATCAACTCAAAAACTAGACAATGAAAAAGTAAGACCAAAGAAAAATATGAGCACAAACCTTAGTGTTGACAAAACATGTTGTCTATACTGTGAACAGCCAGAAAAAATGAACAAGCAAGTTTAGAAGAAATGTAAGTCAGATGCCACTTAGACACTAGGAGAGTGAGAAGTCAATAAAGACCAATTGTCAACTTAGAAGATTTTGGAATCTAACACAAAGCGTCAGCAAAAATGAGAAACACCTTGAATGAGAAGGATTGTGACAATAGTAGAAACAACAATCTCAAATGTACCGAACATGAAGTGGCAGAAGACAGGGCAACATTTTGTTCTGCTACTCATAAGGTTTTCATGAGTTGGATTTCACAGAACAGCCTCTAAAACAACAAGAAATTTGCACCTTAAAAATATTAAAGAACATTGTTATGGAAAAGTTCTCGTTTTGTTGTTTGCTGGAGTATTTCATATTCATAATTCATTTTCTGGAAGAGAAAATGCAGGCACAGAATTTACAGGTCATAATTTAGTACTCTTTCAGAGTTTTGCTGATCTTCTTGGACTTATGTTGGATCTGAGTTACATTAGTGCGTAAACTAGGCTAACCTTCAAAGATTTTAGTGCACACAGGGGTATGTTTATGTTAATTTTAATGATGTATTCTTGAACTATGAACACAGAGAAAATTTGATTGATTAAACTTCACTGTCTTCATTGACCCACAAATAAATAGCCAAGAACTGTTTGATTTTGTGTAATCAAGTCTCAATTCCTATGAATATCCCTCATGATTTCTGTAGTGTAATTTGGCAACTGCTTAATAGTCACTGAAGTGTTTTACACACTTCCCCAATACATTTATTCGGATTCCAGTATTAGAATTCTGAAGTCTCTATAAAATCCAGATTGTCATTCTTAGATATAAATAGTTTGGTTGTGGGTTGTTTTTTTTGGGGTGGGGGGTTTGTTTGGTTGGGTTTTCTGTTTTTTTTTTTTGCTTAAAATTAAGTAGGCTAAAAGAAAAATTTCTTCATTGGAAGAACGAACTTGAGGGAGGGGGTGAGCAGGGAGAAAAGTGCAACAATGAATGAATGAATGGAAATCCAAGATTTCTGTAAATGTTTATTAAACTTAGTAAAATAAAACTTATCAAAAAACATTAAGTAGGCTAGCAGTGGTGTCACTCTGGAGACTAAGGTGCGTCTGATACAGGCTATGGTCTTTGCAATCACTTGGTAGGCATCAGACAGTTGGACAATGACTAGGGAGGATAGAAGGAGAATTAATGCCTTTGAGCTGTGGTTCTGGAGAAGAGTATTGACTGTACCATGGACTGCCAAGAAAACAAACAGATTCATCCTGGAGAGGGTTAAACTAGACTGCTCCTTGGAGGCAAGGATTCTGGGGCTTCGTCTGACATACTTTGGACATGTTGTAAGGAAGGAGAGGTCCTTGGAGAGGGACATCATGCTTGGGAGGGTGGAGGGACGGCACAGGAGGGGAAGGCCCTCTATGAGGTGGATTGATTCAGTGACTGGGGTAATCGGGATGGGTGTGTCAGAGACAGTGCGATTGGCACAGGACAGAGCTGAAGGCTGTTGTACATAGGATTGCTATGAGTTGCAAGCTACTCGACGGCACATAACAACAGGCTAGGTGATTCTATGTAGGGCAGATAAAGTCTCAAGAAAATCTTCAGATGTCATTACCACTTACATTGTCATTAAAAAGTTCATTATTAAAAGGCTAACATTTTAATGCTTGTCTCCCATGAATGACCCTGTTAGAATTTGAAATAACAGTGACATAACTTCCAGCATTACCCAAATATGCAAGAGACCACAGTACAACAAACTAGTAAGTTAGTGCAAACTAAAAAAAAAAAAAAAGAAAAGAAGAAGATAAAATTCAGACTTCCATGTGTATCATATCACCAAATGTAAGGGAGCCTGCCACTGTGTCCTTCACACAGTCAGTCAGATGGGAGAGGAGGATCCCTGAGCCCCATCCACCACCACTGCCCTGGTACTGACAACCAGAAGGGAGATACACAGCCCTCTAGGGCTCATGCCAACAGCCCAGAAGGAGGAGCTCAGAATCCCAAACCTCACCCCCCCCCCTTTACATTGAAAGCCAGGAAGGAAGGGTAGAATCCCTGCCAACAGCCAGTGTCACCCCCCCCACAGTGGGCACAGCCCCATATTATGATAGCACCATGAAGGTGCTATCACTATAAACCTCTCACTGCAGGAGCCATCATCCGTAGCAAACAACACTATTCAAGTGCAAGCACTATCCCATCAACTGTCAGCATTAACTACTCAACCTGAGACCTCTGCTTTGAAGGAATTAAGGAAGTGTAGACATATCACTGCTAGGAAACAGTCACACAGAAACCTTACCTTGTCTGAGACCCAGAAAAGGGTTCCCTGAAGCCCTGCTTAAGGCCCAGCCAGGTTGGAAGTACAATTCTCTCTAGAGCAAAGCTTTCCTTTGGATCTACATCTGAAGATCCAGGCCACCAACAAACAGAATACAACAAAATTATTTTCTTTCCACAAAAACACTACCACCACAATAACACAGAAGTAGCAGACTATCTCAAATACTACACAAAACCAAAGCAAGTGTCACCAACAAAAAGTTATTAAAACATAGGGTCGATGGAGGGAAGGCTGCTAGAATTTCCTGATACAGAATTCTAAAGAAAATGGTCAAGTAGCTTCATTGGCTATAAGAAAAAAATATGAAGTATTGCTGGAAACTACAAGCAAAATCCTAGAGGAACTTAAAAATATGAGACTAAATAGATAAAACCACTGATGCTCTAGAAACCATAGACAAGCAAGAAACAGCAGTTCATTACAATAAGACAAACATCTCAGCAACTGTTAATATGATAAGCAGAATTGAGAGACAAAATACAGAGTAAGTGAAACAGAAGACAGAATTGTAAACTCTTATCTCTTACAGATAAAAGTTGATACAAAAATGAATATGAAGAAAATCCAAGAATTATACGAGACATTATTAAGAGGAATAATATACCTGTATTCAGAATTTCAAAACAGGAAAAAGCAAGCAAAGACACCAAAAAATGGTGGAAGAGTCACTAGGAGAAATTTTCCTGGTATCACAAAAAAAAAAGTAAAAATATATATTAAAGAAACTGAGAAAACCTCAGCTAGAACAGATTAAGAAATAAAAACAATAAGACATTGGCAAATTTTCCAGAATCAAAGACAAGGAAAGAGAATTGAAAGTAGCAAGAGAAACCAAAAAATTACCTATAAAGAGACCTATTAAGATTGAGTGCCATATAATACCACTACTGGGAATATACCCAGAAGAGACCATAACTGACACCCAAGCAGATATATGCACACCCATGTTTATTGCAGCTTTGTTCACAATAGCAAGGAGTTGGAAACAACCTAAGT
>NW_006399779.1:17623090-17654884 GCF_000299155.1 Elephantulus edwardii
AAGTAGCTAAGAGAATACACCATCCCCTTTTCCTTATGAATCAGGGTGAAGTCTCTCTCAGGGAGGAGTGATAGGGAATGGCAAGGGACACACTGACAAAGGAGCTTAATTAGAACTGGCTTTGACAAGCACTGTGGCAATTAGACAATTAAAATAGACATTGAGGGGTAAGAAGAACGAACTGGGGAGGAGTGTGGAGAAAACAGTGCAACAATGAATGAATGAAAAGCCCAAAATCTCTGTAAATGTTCATTAAAACTAATAAAATTTAATAATAATAATAAAAAAGATTGAGTGCCGATTTCTCAACAGAAATCATGCTAACAAAAAGAAAGTAGACGAAATACTCAAAACTATGAAAGACAATAACTTCCAACCAAGAACCCTGTAACCAACAAAATTCTCCATCAATTATTATAGAGAGATCAGAACATTGTCTGAACCTGGAATCAATAATCTTTCCAAATTGAGAACCTGGACATCAATCCATCTACTTTGGTCAATTACTCTTTAACATGGAGACAAAATCATCTAACTGGAGAAATGAAAGTCTCTTTAACAAATGGTTTAGGCAAAATTCAGCAACCAACTATCTTCAGCAAACTGAAGCAAGATCCATACCTCACACCATACACAAAAACTATCCAAGAGTGGATCAGGGACCTACCAGTAAAATGAGAAAAAAAATTGTAAAGGTCATCAGATAAAAAAAAAACAAAACCCCAACAAAATAAAAGGAACAAAGTTAGAAAACCTAGCATATGACAGGATAGACTATCACGCATAGCTGAAATTCCACAACAAGGGCAGGATAAAATATATGAGACCTATGGAAAAGCAAATCTTCATACATTAAAAAAAAATTTACTAACAGAATAAAAAGAAAGCCTACAGAAATAGAAACTATATTTGCCAATGATATATCTTATAAAGTACTCATTATTAAATTTAGTAACATAACAAGAAAAAGACAAAAAATCCAATCTCAAAATTTGCAGAAGCATGAATAGATATTTCATCAAAGAAGGACATCAAATGGCAAGCAAACACATAAAAAATGCCTAAAATCACTAGCTATTAGAGAAATGTAAATTAAAAGAACAATGGGATATCACCCCACCCCTGTAACAATAGCAAAGTTCTGTAGGGCAGCAGGGAGACTTAAACTCTTACACACTTTGGATGAGAATGTAAAATGACCCCGCCACTATGGAAGGTAATCTGGCACTTCCTGAGGAAGATTGAGGTAGAAACATTACTTGACCCAATTGCCCCACTACTGGGAATATTTCTCAAAGAAATAAGAGCTGTAACACAGATATATGCACACCATGTATATCACAGCATTATTAACAATAGCAAAGAAACGGAAACAGCCTAGGTGCTCATCAACAATTGAATGGATAGAGAATCTATGGTACATTCACACAATGGAACATTATACAGCATTGAAAAATAATGAGCTCATAAAATACTATACAACATGGATGAGGCTGGAAGACATGCTGAATGAAATATCTCAGTCAAAAGGTATAAATAATATAAGCCCATTTTTATACTAATATTATTGAGATGGAACAGAGTGTAAGAACAAGAAAAGAATGGATAAATAATGAATACCATACTGAAATGAGTGAAAGGGAGGACATTATGAAAGGAATGGATGCTTAGAAACCACATATATGACAACTAGTAGTAATACAAGGGGAACTGGTGGGAGGTAGGGGGAAGAAGGAAAGTGTGCATGAATGAACAAATAATAATAGTAGTCTTAAAGATAAATATTTTAAAAGTGCTGTGGGAAATAGAAAACAAGGTATTTTTGTCTGGAGAAGTGCAACTGCAATCAGAAAATTGGACTTGTAGGGGCAGCAGTCAAGAAATTGAAAAATATGTTGCATTGTAAGAACTGAAGCCAAGGACTTCTTTAAAGGGCTCAAGTGCAAGGATCCAGTTTAGAGACAAAGAATGCTTCGTTTAAGACGTGGTATTTTCAGTTGCTCCCTGTTCATTTGAAAGTTGGACAATGAATAAGGAATACTTAGAGAAGAATTCTTGTCTTTAAACCATGGTTTTGGTAAAGAGTTCCAAATATCTCATGGTATGCCTAAAGAACGAACAAACCTGTCTTGGAAGAAGTGTAACCAGAACACTCCTTGTGAAACTTTATTACATACTTGGGCATGATATCAGGAAGATCCAGTCCTTGGAAGATGCATCATCTTGGATAAAGTCTTGAGGGTCAGTGAAAGAGAGTAAAGCCATCAGAGAGATGGATTGACGCAGTGACTGTAACACTGTGCTTGAGCATGGTATTTATTTCTTGTGTGAATAGCGCATGATAGGGCAAGGTTTGTTTATGCTGTTTGTAAAATACTTAGGAGTGAGAGTTGACTTAACATCACCTCACAATAATAATTTTAGAAGCAAAATGCAATTCTTATTTGTGTTTATTTGTTTTAAATCAATATGTTCTTGTTACGTGCAGTCGAGTTGCTTGCGACTCATAGTGATGCTATGTACAACAGCCCTAAACTCTGCTCTGTCCTGTGAAAATTGCACTAGTATAAATTAAATTATTTATTAGGCTATGACTGCCCTTGATAGTGATTTTTGCAGGACAGGGATAATTTCAGATTGAGGGATAAAGATATAAAGTGAACAACGATGTAAATTTTGTATTGACATTTAGTTCAGTATATAATCCTAAATCTACTGCTCAAATAAAATTTATGTTGAGCTATGGGTCAAAGAGATATTTTTATATCCAAGTCAATCTATAATTATATTTTATAGGATACATCAAATATAATTCTTTTAAAACAATCATTAAAATAATTATAAGGAATTTAAGTCTGAAAAATATCTGAATTTTTATTTTATGAAAGTCATCCTTAAGCAGAATAAAGGGAGAAAGAAAGAAAAGAGAAATTGATGATGCTTTGAAAAACAAATGATTATTTAGTTCAAAGATATGACTTTTATAAAAGTCACACACATACATATTTAACAAACATGAATGATGAAAAACTGTCATAGTAAAATTAAGTATCATGTATAAAAATTAGTGTGTTGTTAATTATGAATATGTTAGCTAGTCTAATAAATGATTTAGCCAATTTTATTTATTATAAAAAGCACACAATGTATAAGCAAATGTAACATTTACTATATTGTTGTTGTTATGTACCATCGAGTTGGAACCCATCCATATCGGACCCTATTGTTGTTTTTCAGAGGCAGTTACTGAAGTCACATGAGGAGATTTCCTATCTTTTTCCCATGGAGCAACTGGTGGATTTGAAACTCATAACTTTTGTGTTGGCACTACAGCTCCTATCACTGAGCCACCAGATCTCCCTAGCTTTTACTATAGTATTTAAGTAAATACTATATTAAATCAGTTTTACTGATCCTCTGCTTTTAATTAATGTTTGGAATTAATTAATACTTTTAATGTGTTTATGAGAAAACAAACACACTTGCCAAAAAGAAGGGGAAAACTCAAATAAACCTACAAAAAATGTAAATAAGGTATGTATTTGTATGTGTGTGTGCATGAATCTCAAGTGATTACCATGTTGATGAACTTTTGCTGAAATGTTTAACCCATATTAAAAAACTGAAATATTTTCCTTTTTAAAAAAAGTTTCAAGCAACACCACAATGATTGAGGTTGTGCATGATTTCATTTACTTGGATCTATGATCAATACTCATGGAAGCAGCAGTGAAGCAAATGATATGTTGTTGTACTGGACAAATATACTGTCAGGATCTTTTTTAAAGTGCTAAAGAGCAATAATGTCAATTTAAAGACTAATGTGTGCTTAATGCAAGCCGTTGCATTTTCAATTGTTTCAGTGCTGGTGAACTTTGGACAATGAATAAGAACAACTTAAGTATAATCGACACCTTTAAATTGATGAAGAGTAATGAATATATGAGAGACTGTCAAAAGAGAAAATGAATCTGTGTCAGAGTAAGTGCAATAAACATGTGCCTTAGAGACTTGAATGGGGAACTATCTTACTTTGTGTATGCTGGCAGAAGGTGCCAGTTCTTAGATAAAAGACATCATGCAAAGAAAAGTAGGGGTAAGCTACAAATCCTCAATGAGTGGATAGACATAGTAACTGAGAGACACTGAGCTTCAATATTGCAGAAATACAAGAGGGAGAGTGCAGAATAAAACAGTTTGTGTCCACATCTATGCTTTTATTATATTTTATTCTTGCTGTTAGTTCATTAGAGTTGGTGCACACTCATTTTTGATCCTCTAGTGAGTTTTTAGAATATCTAAATCCTAAGAGAGGAGATCATCCATCTTTCTCCAGTGGAGAAATTTATGGCTTTGAGACATGGTCTTCGGTTTGATAGTGCAATTCTAACCCAAAGGCCATGAATCTAATGCACCAGCTGCTCCACGGAAGAAATATGGTCAGGAATCTCCTTCCTTGGGATTGAAATTCTCTGATAACCTGCTAGAGGGTCAGCAATGAGTTCTCACTCAGCAGAAATGTTGTGTCTTTTACTATTATTGAGTTGAAACTGACCTACAGCTGAACCTCCAGTGGTTTTTCAGAGGCAAGTAATCACATCGGAGATTGCCCACCCTTCTGTGTGGAGCAGCTAGTGAATTTGAGCTGCATGCTATCAAAATTGTGGTGCAACTTCTTACCACCAGACCACCAGTGCCCCCTTATGATGTGTGAATGAATTATATATACACAATCACATCTCATGCAATTTAGTTCCTCTGAAAACCTGTTGGAGAATCAGCTATGGGTCAGTTTTAACACAACAGCATGCAACAAAATATTGTGTTGTGTTCCATCGAGTTGGATACAACTTAAAGTGACTCTATAAACCTGAATTCTCCCCTATCATCTCTCTCGCACACAAGAGCCCATTGCTGAAGTCATTGTGTCAAAATATCTTGTTGGAAGTTTTCCACTCCTTTACTGAAACCTCTGTCTTTCTAAGCATAATGTCCCTTTCCAAGAAATAGTTTCACCTAGCTATGTGTATAAAGTATGAAAGAAAAAGCTTTATCATCTTTGCTTTCAAGGAGCACTCTGGCTGTACTTTTTTCTAGACATATATGTTTGCTTTTTTGAGAGTTCATGGGATAAAGACTTCTCCAACACCATAACTCAAAGGTATCAATTTTTCTTCTGTCATATGTATTTATTGTTTAGCTCTCTGATGAATAGTAGATGACTGAGAAGATCATGACCTTAATCAGATACACCTTAGTCTTCAAATTGACATGGTTGTTCAAATTTTGGAGAAGTTCTTGACAGCAGACTTGCCCAATGCAATATGTCTCCTGAATATATATTATGTATAATAGTTATGTATTCTGGAAACTAAAGTATGCCTGATCCAAGCCATAGTCTTTGCATTTACTTAACATGCATAAGAAAACTGGACAATGACTTAGGGATGATTGAAGGAGAATTAATTGTCTTTGAGCTGTGGTGCCGGAGAAGAGTATCGAATATACCATGCATTACTAGAAACAATGAAAATTATACAAGTATTCAGGTTGTCTTTCATTCATAAGGTTGCAGTGAGTCATCTACAACTCGACAGCACTTAACAACAACAACAATAACAACAACCAGTAGAACAAATAGCTTTGTCCTAGAGAGGGTGAGACCAGGCTATTCCTTGGAGTCAAGGATTCTGAAGCTTCATCTGGCATGCTTTGGACATCTTGCAAGGAGGGACCAGTCCTTGGAGAGGGATGCCATGCTTGGGAGGGTGGAGGGACAGTGTTCAAGAGAGGAAGACCCTCAATGAGATGGATTGATTCAGTCACTGGGTTAATGGGGGTATGTGTATCAGAGACAATAAGATTGGCGTAGGATAGAGTTTAAGGCTGTTGTACATAAAGTGGTTATGAGTCACAGGTGACTTGACAGCACACAACAACAACAATATATGCAAGCATGTATCTTTATTACTGTAGTACATATGTGCTATGATTTATGTATTACTTGTAATTGTTGTGTTGTTGATTGCCATTGAGTTGAGTATGACTCATAGAGACCCCATGAACAAAAGGCCTGAAGCCCTTCCATAACCCATTACGATTTATCTAAGTTTACAGTTTCCAGGGACATGCTGTTTAGGAAATGGATACATATGTTATATATGCATTTTATGTTTATATATAGTACTTGCATATTAAACATAATGCATATATTAAATGTAATATATTGTTGTTGTTATGTGCCGTCGAGTCGCCTGCAACTCAGAGCGACCCTATGTACAACAGCCCTAAACTCCGCTCTGTCCTGTGCCAATCGCACTGTCTAGGATATATAAATATATACTTATATATAATTTTTCTTTTTATTATTCTTTTTTATAGCCAACAGAATTAATATACATCTTTAAAGTAAGTTATGAGTTTTGTTTGTAATTATAGGTATATTTACCCTACTGTATTTAGCACAGTTCCAATAAACCTGTATTTGGAATACTTACAATTGAATAAGGATCCCAGGTATCCTTATAATGTCATTTTACAAACAAACTAATTAAGTAAAGGAAAATATATTCACAATTGAAGAAAAATAAAAGCAGAAATCTCTTGCAGAGATCAAAACTCCTAATTATTTCCAAGACAGGCAATTTTGGGTTCCATGCTGTTAATTCAGCTAAGAAAAAGGATGAAGGTAGAAGAATTCTGAAATGTTATCTAAAGCGGCCTCCAGCCATGTATCTCAGGCTGTGCTTTCACTAGCTTGGAACCAAAAAAGGAAAACTGAAATAAACTAAATGGGAATCCTCTGAGGACTGCCTGTTGGCGATGGTGACTGTGATTTCCCTCTATAGTTCAAGTCTCAACAACTCTCTGGAAATTAGAGCTACAATGAATTTGTTATATTTAAACATAAAAAAAAAGAGTTCTACATCTACTTGTTACCAAAGTACATTTGTGATAATTCTTGGGGGATTGCCTCTAAATAAGGTATTTAAAAATATAAAAGACTAAGAATTCCCCAGAGTGTCTATTTTTGTTGTTATACTGTATCTCATAATATCTTATATCATACAAAATAAATAATCATTCTATGTAAATAAGCTTTAAGTGTTTTCAAAAAGTGGTAAAGATTTTATCTCTCCTATGTCAGCTCTCAGTTTCCTTTGTGTTCTTTCACTGGTATAAATCATATTTACCACCATAGAATTGATTCTTGCTCATAGTGATTGCATTTCCATAGACATGCTGAGGCTGCAATTTTTTTTTAATAGGAAAAGATTGCTCATCTTTCTCTCATAAAACAAATCAATGGATTTCAGCCGCAATCCTTTGGTGAGTAGTTCAGCATGTTATTCACTTATAGGAGTTCTGGTCCTTGTGGCTAACAGGATGTGCTTCCAACCCACAGTTTTTGTTGGATGACATTGAGTGGAGTATGGCTCATAGTACACTACGGACAATAGACTTGACCCCTGTCCTATTCTATGCCCTCATCATCATCTCTGACACATTTTGCTGGAGTCACTGTGCCTATCCATCCCATGAGGGGTGCTCTGGAAGAGCGATGGACGTTCATCTCTCATGGGATTGACAGCCTCAGAATATGTACTTGAGAAACAGCTATACTTTGGTTTTAACTGGAAGGCGATGAGTTAGAGCTGGTTCGTGTTTGATTTGTTATTTGTGTGGGTTTGTTGTTTTTTTTTTTTAAGTTATATCAGATTTCTTGTCTATTGCCATTATTTAAACCACACACTGAGTTTTTGAAGACTATTGATACAACACTAAAGAAATAAGAAAATAATAAAAGAGCTGTGAATAAAGTGAAATATGGTATAAATAAATAATAAATTAAAAATATAAAAGAAAATTAATAAAGACAAAAATTGTACGAAAAATTAAAGATAATGTCTAAGCCAATTCCTTTTGCCTAAAGAAAATGAAAATATAGATGAATGTCATCCCAGGAAATTATATTGCTATTGTTAGTTGCCATTGAGTTGTTTTCAACTTATGGGTATATTTTTATATGACAGAATGAAATGATGACCAGTGCTGTGTCATCTTTTTACTCATTGTTGTTGTTGACTGCCTTCAAGTCGAACACAACTCATAGCAACTCTATGAACAAAAGGCCTGAAGCCCTTCTACACTATCAACATTTATCAAAGTTCATAGAGTTTCTGTAGATGTTATTTAGGAAGAGGATGCCACTCTTGCCTCCAATTATGACCAGGAGTATATAGTAATTTATATAAACTTTATACTGCGTGTCTAGATAAGTGAATAAAGTCACGGATTTCTATTCCTCTCTATCCTCTTCATATTCCTTATCATGAAAATAGATGTAGTCACATACAACCTTCAACAACTTTAGTTAGATTTTTTAAAAAAAAGATAACTGAATATGAATCTGTAAGCATATACTTTTGGATTCCAAAGGATACAGTGAATTTCTGGTGTAATCTACACTATTGAAGCCATTCTTTAGAAAAAGATGATGGTAAGAAATTGAATGAATCTTGATATTGTTCAAGTTCCTAGTTTATTTTTGAGGTGAAATATGCTACTAACTCCACTGGTTTTGAGTTAACTGTGTCACATAGTAACCCTATACGGGGGTTTTAAATGTTGTAAAACTTCAAGGGAAGATACTGTAATATTACTATTTATTATGTATAATATATGTACATATATGCATACATGCATACACACATTTTTGTGTGTGTATAAAGTGTGTGTGTGTGTGTGTGTGTGTGTGTGTGTGTGTGTGTGTAAACACCCAACAACATCCAGTCACTTGGACAGAGAGCTGTGTTCCAAATTTCCTTGCATAGACTGAGGCAGATGTTCAGGGTTGCATCTGTTAGTTGAAAACCTGTTAATTAGTATTTCATCTTCTTCCTTCTTTTCCATTGGCTCTTGGTTTTAAGGTATATCCTGAAATTTTTCAGTATCAAATAATTAACATTTTCTTAGCTTTAAAAATAATAGTAGACTCCTACAATATTTGTTCATTGTGCCTGATCTATCTAACGTCTCCCCTATCAACAGATACCAATTGACAAGTTTTTGCTAACAGATGGTACCCTGAATGTCCTCCTCAGTCAGTGACTAAGGAATTTATAGGACAGCTTTCTAATCAACTGGCTCCAAGAGATCCTTATTTGTTTCCATTCTCAGAAAAGGCAAGCCAACAGAGTATGGAGATTTTCGAACAATATCATTAATTTCACATTCAAGAAATATATTCCTAAAGATCATCCAAAAGGGCTAGAACAGTACAATGAGAAACAATAGTCAGAAGTTCAAGCAGGATTTAGAAGAGGCTGTGGCACCACCAGGGATATTACTGCTGATGTCAGATCCTGGCTGAAAGCAGAGAATTCTAGAAGAATGGCTATTTGTGTTTCAGTGACTATGCAAAAGCAATTAGCAATGTGCGTCATAACAAGCTATGACTAAGATTGCGAAGAATGAGGAGACTGTGACAATTAATTATGTTTAGTGTTGTCTAAACAGAGAGAGGGAACACCGTCTGATTTAAATATAAGAAATGTATGTCAGGGCTGTATCTTTTCTCCATACCTGTTAAATTTACATGCTGAGAAAAATCTTTCTAGAATCTAAACTCTTTGAAGAATTTGGTACCAGGATTGGAAGAAGACTCATCTATAACCTGCATTATGCAGATAACATAACTTCGCTTCATAAAAGTAAGGATGATTTGAAGCACTTGCTGTGGAAGAACCAAGACTAAAGTCTGTAAATATGCATTTCATCTTAATATCAGAAAGAGAAAAATACCACTAGAAGGGTAAGCAAAATAGTGATAGGTGGAGAAAAGCTTGAATTTGTCAACAATTTCAAATTACTTGGATCCAAAATCAACACACTTGGTAAGCAGTGAGTAGATCAGAAAACATTGGATTGGGAACGTTTGCTGTCTGAAGACTCACGGTGTCAGTTTATAGACTTAGAGGTATTTGATTCAGGTTACTGTTTTCTTCCCTATCACTTGCTACGCACCTAAGAACTGGACAATGAATAAGGATGGCAGAAGAAGAATTGATGCCTTTTATTTGTGATGTTGGATAATAGTGCTGAATATTATGGACTGCCCAAAGAATAAATGGATATCTTCAGAAATGTGCACCTTGTATTAACAGAAACAACGTTTACCTACACATGAATGTATAAATAATAAATGCTACCCTCGATGTGCTCACCAGTCTGTACCAGAAAATCTGGAAGACAGCAACCTGGCCACTTGACTCAAAAAGTTCTATATTTATCCTCATTCCCAAGAAAGATGATCCAACAGAATGTAGAAATGATTAAAAAAAAAAGTCAATATCACATGCAAGTACAATACTACTAAAGATCATTCCAAAAAGGCAAGAAAAGTACACTGGCAGAGAAGTTCAGACTGGCTTTAGAAGAGGCATTATCACCAGCAATATCACTGTTGCTGTCAGATAAATGTTGACCAATGCATTTGAGTTGTGATATTGAAGAAAAGTCCTGATTATTTCCTGGACCACCAAAAGAATAAACACATATGCCTTGGAGAGAGTACAATAAGATTACTCCTTTGAGGCAAGGATGGTGAAGATTTGTTTCACATAGCTGGAAAGGTGGAGGGTCAGCAAAGAAGAGGAAGACTGTGAACAAGATGAATTGATACAGTGTCTGCAGCAATGAGCTCCAAAGTTTAAGTTGCAGGATAGGACGGGGTTCACATTTATTGTGAATAAGGATGTTAGGGGTTATGCTGGACTCAGCAGCACTTTACAAAAATAACACCTGAATGTACAAACTGAGAGATAAGACAAAAAGGTAAAAGCAAATGAAAAGGAGTACAGTCATGGACATGCACATTTGGCAAATGATAGCTCAACATGAGTGTATGTGCTACAAATATTTCCATGCAGATAATACAGCCAATAGGAACAATATTGCATAAATCTATTAAACATGACCAAATTCTTTCAAGTATTCACTAAAGATCCACTAAAGGCTATAGTCTTTGCAATTACGTGCTATGCATCAGAGAGTTGGACAGTGAATAGTGATGGTAGAAAGGGAATTGATGCCTTTGAGCTTTGGTGCTGGAGAAGGGTGTTGAATATACCATGGACTGCTAGGAGAACACACAGATTTGTCCTGGAAAAAGTGAAGCTGGAATGCTCCTTGGAGTCAAGGATTCTGAAGCTTTATCTGACATACTTTGGGCATGTTGCAAGGAGGGACTGGTCCTTGGAGAGGGACATCATGTTTGGCAGAGTGGAGGGGCGGTGAAGGAGAGGAAGACCTTCGATGAGATAGATTGATTCTGTGACTGCAGTGGTGGGAATGAGTGTGTTTGAGATGGCAAGGTTGGCACAGGATAGAACAGCATTTAGGGCCTTGTACATAGGGTCATTATGAGTTGCAAGCGACTTGATGGCACATAACAATAACAACAACAAAGTATTTTAAAATTTGACTAATCACCAAAAAGAAAAAAAAGACAAGGTGTGTTCATTGACTGGATACATTATTTATAACAAATGCCTTATCAATTATTTAATCTAAGACATTTAAGTCTATCTCTACTTATTCAAAGTTGGCTTGCTTTTTGTGGTGTATTTTGTTGTTGGTTTTATTTTGTTGTTAGCATTTTATCCTAGTATTATATATAACTTTAAGGCTATTTGTGGCAATTCTTGAAAGCCAATTAAAAGCTCTCCTGTTGGCTCAACATAGAGATCTCACATGTACCTCAAAAATGGTCCTCGTTTAAAAATAATTTAATGAAGAAAAAAGCAGTGGGTTTCTAAGCAGCTTAAAAGTGACACACAGAAGGGGGCAAAGAGGGAGAGTCATTGCTTGAAGGAGTACAAGAGAAAGGAATCAGTTGCATTTCTTGCATTTTATTATGTGGTTCATATCACGGCATGGTGTTAAGTAGATTGGGAAGGAAAATAAAGTTCTATAGACTCTTTTGCTTTTTATCTTCTATTTTTATATTTTGGCTGCAAACTAAGGTTTTCAATAGCAAATGCAAGTACCCTAGAGTCACATTGGTCATTTCAATCCATTTTGAGACTTTTCAAACGTTTTCATTAAGGCACCATAATTTATCTCCATCTAATAGAACTAAAATACATGCCTGATGCCATTTTTAAGGCTATTAATGTTCAGTCTTACAAAATTTGTATTTACTCTTTAAAAAATTAAATCAAATTTTTAACACTGTGTTATGTCCTAGAGGAAAAAATATAAAAATCTATTTAGGGCAGGGAAGGGAGTGTGTGGGAGGTGAGGGGGAAAAGCAACCAACCTCTATGGCTTCACAATAGGAAGTGATTTTTGTATTAATAATGGTAGTTTTACTTTTGAATGTGTTGTTAATTAGGGATACTCAATGTGTCTAGGATTGCCAAAAGAATGAAAAAAGAGGGATAAGTATGGCCAGAATGCTCCTTAGGATGCCAAAACTACATCTCACCTGGCTTGGAAGTACACCATATTAAAATAGAGAGCCAGTGAATAATAGAATTTTCAGAGATGGTCTGACACAGTTATACTACCCTGAATTCTAATATATCTATTATTACGAAGAAGGTAGTGTACTCAGCAGTATTTTGTTGTGTGTGGGTTACCATGAGTTGGAAAAAAATCAATGGAACATTACAACAGTTTATATGCTTTATAGTCTTTTTTTTCTATAATTATATTTTATTAATTTTCAAAAACATTTACAGAGATTTTGGGCTTCCACTCATTCATTGTTGCACTATTTCTCTACCTTCCTCCCAGTTTGTTCTTGTCCAAATGCCACAGTGCTTGTCAAAGCCAGTTCTGATTAATCTTCTTTGTCAGTGTATCCTTTGCCATTCCCTATCACTCCTCCCTGAGAGAGACTTCACCCTGAGTCATAAGGAAAAGGGGATGGCGTATTCTCTTAGCTACTTCCTGCTGAAAAGGGACGCTGTGGGTTTCAGGGTGAAGATCTTCTCTCACTACTCTAAAGGGCCCCTTTGGCAGTAGGAAACACATAGACTATTATGGAGATTGATTTTGGAATTTAGATGCACTCTTATTGATTGTGCTTGGCTGTACATGTTCATATCCTTGAAGATGTATCATGGGGGTGTTGCAACCTAGAAGACACAAATTTGACTAACAAGTTATAAGTACATGAGTCAAAAATTATGGAAAAGTAAAAGAAAAGATTCTTTCATTGTTTTACAAACCCTCCCCCAGGTCCCCTCCACCATGTAGCCCTCGCTCTAGTCTCCTGTGATGACAGAAATACCCAGTTATATCTCTCTTTTAAACGGTTCTCTCCCTCCTCTATTTCAGTGCAGTATACATTATTGAACCCATCTTATTCAGTCTCTCCCCAACCCCAAGGACAGTCCCATTCTACAACATGAATTCACCCTATTTTGTTTGCCTCTATCATCCGATCTTTCAATTATTTATTAATTGTTGATGCTGCTGTTTCTCATCTTCTGGCATATTACTTATAGGTCTTGAGCTTGTAGGGGATACAGGATCTCCATGTTCATACTCTGCATACACTTTGGATAATTTCCGCTGTGATGTCTTTAAGTTAACTTCAGTTTAATGAATTAATTTGTTTGTATGATAGCTAGTATGTTATTAAGGACATTCACTTGCTCTTTCACTATGACATGTTTTCCTTTATATTTGGCTTCTCAATGTTCCAGCGCATCTTCAGAGTCTCTTCTGACCTCCATTACAGGTTTTTCTTCCTCTTCTGGTTTTGTAATGACCTTTTGCATTCTTCATGAATGATAACTTATCTAGTCTTCTATCACTGGTGTTCAATGCTTCAAACCTATTCTTAAGATGGTCATGAAATTCAGATGGAATAGATTCAAGATCATATCTTGCTTTTTGTGGCCTTATTTTAATTTTCTTAAGCCTCAATTAAAAGTGTACATTTTGTACACTTCCATTAAATTTGTCTTTTTATATTTGAACATTAAATATATTAGTATTTCAAAAATTGTGTGATATTAGTTATTTAAGCCATCTTTCTAAAGTTAAATAGTCTTTGAACTTTTTTGCATCAGAATTTTGAAAATAAATGTTTAGGATGGGCAATCTCCTCCCATGTGATTAACTACCTCTGAAAACCCAGTGGAAGGTCAGCTTTGGGTCAGTTCTGACTCTACGGTACACATCAAAAACAACGCAAAGTGATATAAAAACATATCAGCTCTGAATACAGTAAAGACATTCTGCATACATTTAAAATATATGTAAAAATGATAAAATAAGGACCATAATGAGTGAAGGCTAAATAATGCCAGTTAGATTGCTATTGTACATTTCAGTTTACAAATACTTAACATTACAAATGCAGTAAGACTGTTACTTAATATAAAATTTTACTCTAAAACGATACCTATCATCTCAAATACACATATTTCCTCTTAAGAATAAAAAATAGTTATGTTTTTAATTCTTAAGTTGAAATGTAACTTAAATTTTTTTCCTCTTTTTCTTTTGCTTGAGCTCACATGTTGATTCTTTGAGTTTACAACAATAATTTTTATATTTTTTTACAAGTTTTTATGCCTCAAAGGATTATCTCACATATCAATGGTTAGGGCTTGGTAAGCATTCCATGTTCATCTATTTTATCCCTTTGGTGATCATATTCCCTCTAAGATTTCATTTCTAAAGCCTCATAAATAATGAATTCTCATTTTTAATTTAATCTTGCAAAAGGACTTTTGATTATTTTTTTTTATACAGTCTCTTCATTTTTCTCTCACTAGGAGAGAAAACACAATCTCACAGCTCTATAGCTAGTACATTACATGGCATATCTCTAATGAATTTTCAGACAAAGATCACACTCTACTTACCATTTGGTGATTTTCTATTCACAGTGGCACATATTACTCTCAGTTCTAATTCTTAAATTACAATTGCGATCAGACACCATTGTATTATGAATATAATTTAACTTTCTTAACAAATAGAGTGATTTACATTAACTATTCTAAAGTTTCCTCTCCAAAGTTCTGAAGAGCAATGGTGTCTCTCTGGAGACTAAGGGGCATCTGATATAGGCCATGGTCTTTGCTATCACTTGTTATACATCAGAAAGCTGGACAATGACCAAGGAGGATAGAAGGAGAATTGATGTCTTCGAGCTGTGGTGCTGGAGAAGAGTATTGAGGGTACCATGGACTTCTAGGAAAACAAACAGATTCATCCTGATAAAGGTTAAACCGGGTGGCTCCTTGGAGGCAAGAATTCTGAGGCTCCGTCTAAAATACTTTGGACATGTAAGGAGAGACTAGTCCTTGGAGAGGGACATCATGTTCGGAAGGGTGGAGGGATGGCACAGGAGGGGAAGGCGCTCTCTGAGGTGGATTGATTCAGTAACTGTTGTAATGGGGATGGGAACATCAGAGACAGTGCAATTGGCACAGGACAGAGCAGAGTTTAGAGCTGTTGCACAAAGGGCTGCTATGAGTTGCAGGCACTCGATGGCACATAACAACAACAACAACAACAATTCTAAAGTTTAGCTATCATTATTCCACCTGAAATATAGCATACTGGAATATGATACTATGTGAAATTTTACATACCTTGGTTATTTTTAAGGGGAACTTAATATCTGCTTAGAAACATAATCATTAATTCTAATATGATTAGAAGATCTCATGTATGTTAAATCCCTGAAAGTTTAAGCTTTGTACATTATGGTAATTATTTTACTGATGTAGAAGTCAATTTTGTGTGATTTTACTTTATTTGCATTGCTTCAAGGAGATGTGTAATTAATCAATATTGTGCTTTCATGATCTCGTATCTAAATATCTAATATGAGCAAAATATTAGCTTTTATTAATGAGAAAAGGATATAGGAAAATGGCAGAATATTGGTTAAATAATAATTGTATTTGTATATTGATAACATCTTAAATGAAAATCCAAGGATGCATTTCATTGGGGAAATGCTGTTAAGAATTTCTGTAAAGTGCTAAAGTGCAAGGATGTTAGTTTAAAAACTAAGGTGCACCTGATAAACCACTGTATTTTCATTCTCTTTCTAGGGGTCTGAAAGTTAGGCAGTGAGTAAGGAATACCATAAAATTTATTTCCTTGAATTATTATGTTAACAAGGAGTATTGAATACCTTATAAGTCTACATATTGGAAAGAAAAAACTTGTCTTTTTTTCAAAACTAAAATAATCAGGTATATATATTTTTATATTGGTTTGCACACAAATTTGCATACAGTGTGTTTAATTCATATACATTATGCTTCACACAATCTTTCATTCAAATTGTGTATCAAACACTCGTTCCCCTACATTGTGTTTTATACAATCACTTACCATTGATCTATGGCCATTATTACTCTTTCTTTTTAGGTCCCCCTAATTCCATCCCAATTCCTTCACCTGATCCTTCTGTCCACCAAACTCTGTAACCTCTTAATTTCTTTCCTTCCCACCCTCAGCTCTCAGTGCAGCTGCACTTCCACATTCCCCCCCTTGGGATTTTTAAACACATCTTACTAGTTATTCTTTCATATTTACAATAATGTTCTTACAAAGTATTTTTTTTTCTTGTGAGACTGAATTAGTTCATTCAGCAGAATGTTCTTTATTCTCTCCCATTATATAGTATTTTTCAAAATTATTGCTCTTGAGTGCTGCCTAATATTGATTTTCTTGCCATGTTTTCTAATTTCTCAATTGTATATCCTATATCATGTTTATTTATACTATATTTAACAATGTAGAAGGAGGAGTGGCATCCACTTCCATAATAGCTTGCCTCTGGAAACCCTATGAACTTGGAGAAAGGATGAAAGGTACCCAAGCATCAAGGACTCTCCTTCATAGGGTCGCTATGAGTCACATGTGACTCGATGGCACTTAACAACAACAACAACATATTTAACAATATTGTTGTTGGTGTATACTGTCAAGTCAAAACCAACCAATAGCTGACCCTCCAGCGGGTTTTTAAAGCCAGTAAATTATATGAGATATGATTGAGAAGTGATTGTCCAATTTTCACCATGGAGCAGCTGGTGCATTCAAAATCATACTTTTGGATTGGAAATTCTACTTGGGAAGATGGAGGGTCAGTTAGAGAAGACAACAATCACTAAGATAATTTGACACAGTGACTGTAACGATGACTTCAAATATGTCAAAGATGATGAAGATGACACTGGAAAGAACAAAGGTGAGATGTGAAGTTCATAGATCAGTGATGAATAATAATTTACTTGATGGTACCTAACAATAACAACAGTACTAATGTCAAGAATCTGTTGGTTGAA
Source organism: Elephantulus edwardii (assembly GCF_000299155.1). Lineage (NCBI taxonomy): Eukaryota > Metazoa > Chordata > Mammalia > Macroscelidea > Macroscelididae > Elephantulus > Elephantulus edwardii. The sequence continues at coordinate 17,640,427 of NW_006399779.1, forward strand.
ATCTTTCTTAGGGCTTGCTCAGGGGAAAATCTACATTAACGCCTCACCTATGGTTGTGTGTATTTGTTTGACTGAAATTATATTAACAAATCCACATAACATAAAAACATACATTTATAAATATTACTATGGCATGACAACACACATCAGTAAAGAAACTACTATGAATATAGCATAATTTGCTTCATGTTTCCTGTTTATTAAACTGTGAAGAATTTATAAAGTCATGTTAGTGTTTTAACCTTTTATCAATAAGATAATAAATGTACATAATTCTTTATTCTTTGTTTTTCTTATCATATTTGTAGGCATCCATATTTCCTTTAGGAATTTACAATTTTCTCATTCTCCATGATGTACACAGAATATATAAGTGTCCACACAAACAAACAAAAGTAAACACATTACCATCAAGTCAACTCAGACTCCAATGCTAACTTGTAGGTATTTGTGCTGTTAACCCAAAGGCTGAAAATGTCTGGTAGTTTGAATTCACTAACAGCTCTGACTGAGAAAGAGAAACAATCTTCTCTCCTTGTGACTTGGACATCCAATGGAGTAGTAGCTATGAACTGCTTCCAAAATCAATAGGAGTGAGATTTAGCTTGTGAAATATTTATAAAAGGAGAATGTTCATCTCTCTCTAGAGGAGGAGCTGACAGATTAGAACTGCTGACATTTCATTAGCATCCAAACACAGAAAGCACTATGCCAGCAGGGCTCATTAACACTCCATATTTTTCCCATGCTCCTTTTTTTGATATTTAGTATTCCCTGATAATTTACTAGCAGTATAACCATTATTCCATATAACTTGTGGTGAATATATATACACATTTTAATTGAAGTACATCTGTGCTTAATATTTTCTATGTAAATTCAATATTCATCCAGCTGTAGAAGATAGTGTCAAACAGATTTTCAAAGTGTTTGCCCTATTTTGTTCCCTAAAACAACAGATGAGAGTTCTCATTATACCATATGTTTAACTGACTTGAGGTGATCATTCTTAAACATTGTCTTTCTTTGGATGTAAAGTGTTATTTTATACGAATAATATGCTTTTATTAATAAATATATCCTTATTCGTGATTGTTGTTGTTGGGTCTCATCAAGTTGACTACGGCATGTGACTCTATGTCATAGATGAACCAACAGCTCTGAACACTGACCTATCCTGTACCATCCTCACACTTCCTGACAAACTAGAGCTCATTGTGACAGTCACTACTGGTTGAGGGTCTTCCCTTCTTTGCCGATCCTACGTCTTTATGAGCTTCTTGTCCTCTCCAAGGAACAGCCCCTCCTAGCAACAGGCCCAATGTTTGTGAGACAAAGCCTTATCATCTTTGCTTCTAATGAGCATTCTGGCTACGCTCTTTTCCAAGATATTTTTGTTCTTTTGGTAGTCCCTGGTTTAGTCAGTACTCTTCTCTAACACCACAACTCAAAGGCATCAATGTTTTTTCTGCCATCCTTATTTCTTGCACAATTCTTAAATGCATAGCAAGTGATCAGAAAGACCATGTCCTGAATAAGACATACTTACTGACATCATTACTCCTCAATAATTTGGAGAGATCCCTAGCTGAAGACTTTCCCAGTGTGTAAGTCTCCTAAATTCCTGACTGCTGGTACTAAGGGTGTTAATTGTGGACCAAGAAAAAGAAATTGCTTGATAGTTTCAACCTTTTTCCATCTATTATGGGGTAGCTAATAGGACAAGGGGTAAATATCTTTGTTTTATTGACATTGTGATGAAATCCATATTGACGGCTGTATTCTTTGATCTTCTGCGACAAGTGTTTTAAGTTCTTCCTACTTTCAGTCTCCCTTGGATCCTAATGCCACATTCTTTTTCATAGGGTCCAGCTCCAATAATTTTCTCAGTATAAAGATTGAATAGGTATGTAGAGAGAATAGAACCCTGATCTTCAACTGTAAAACGTGTAGTGTTCTTTGCTCTATTTGTATAATAGCCTCCTGGTCTAGGTATAGGTTTTTCATTAGTGCAATTAGGTGCTCTAGGATTCCAATTATATTCAATGCTAGTCATAATTTGTTATTATACACTCAGTCAAATACCTTTGCATAGTCAGTTAGTCAGTAATGCACTAATAGACATTCTTCTGGTATTCTTTACTTATAGCTAGGATCCTTCTGATATCAGCAGTAATATCACTAGTACCATGACCTCTTTTAAATCTTGCTTGCTTGAACTTCTGGGAGTCCCGCATCTATGTAGTTCTAGCCATTTTTGAATGATCTTCAGCAATATTTTCCTTGAATGTTATACCAATGATACTGTTCAATAGTTTTCACATTCTGTTGGATACCCTTTCTCGAGAAGGGGAACTATTATGGATCTCTTCCAATCCATTGGCTGAACAACTGTCTTCCAAATTTCCTGGTGAGTATATGCAGAGCCATATCTGTAAATTGAAACAAGTCAATTGGTATCCCATCAATTCCACCGACTTTATTTCTTGACCAGTATCTTCAATGCAGCTTCTATTTCTTCCCTCACTGTCAATAGATCCTGCTCACATGGTACTTTCTGAATTTTTCTGGGTCAGTCAGCTCTTTTTGGCATAGTGATTCTGTGTATTCCCTCCATCTTCTTTTGATATTTCTGGCTCATTCAATATATTACACACAGAATCTTTCAATATTACAATTAAAGGCTTAAATTTGGTTTTTAGTTCAATATTACAATTCAAAGCTTATATTTTGGTTTTGATAAATACTAGGCAAATTCTTCCCTATTTATTGTCCTATTCCATTTATCTGCACATTCCATTGTAATACTTTTGTCTTCTGAAGCTGCCCATTGAAATCATCTGTTCAGCTCATTCATTTTAGCATATTTTCCCTTTGCTTTGGCTTCTCCATGCTCCAGTGCAGTCCTCAGAGTCTCTTCTGACATCCATTCAGTTTTTAATTTCTCCTCTGTCTTCATAATGACCTTTTACTTTCTTCATAGATGATATCTTTGACTCTCATAATTTATCTTGTCTTCGATCATTGATGTTTAATGTTTCAAACCTATTTTTAAGATGATCTTTAAATTCAAATGGAATAGATTCAGGATCATGTCTTGATCTTTATGGGCCTGTTTTAAGTTTCTTCAGCATCAATTTGAACTTGCACATGAGTAATTGATTTATCTGACCAACAGTTGGTCATGGCCTATTTTGACTACCAATATTGAGCTTCTCAAAAATTTCTTCCACAAATGTAATCCTATCAGGTGAGATTCATATGTAAAGTTGTAGTTTGTGTCTTTTAATAAAAGTATTTGCAATGAATAAATTATTTGAAATACAAAATCCCTTCATTCTTTTTCCAACCTCATTTCTATCACCAATCCCTTATTTTCTGACAATTATTTCATTTTGTTTGTTTCCAGCATCAGAATTCAAGTCAACAGTTTTCATCAGCTCATCTTAATTGAATATTTGGTCAATTTTTGACTATAAGATTATGTAAAAAAATGTGTCTTCCTTTTTGGTTCTGGATGTAGGAGCATATATTTGAATAAAAAATTATATTAATGAGTCTTTCTTATATGCAGATAATATACTATTACTCATAGCATTGTATTTCAAGATAATATTTGAAATTGCCTTTTTGGCTATGAATGCAATACAATTCTTCTGTTTTTCATTTCCAGCATAATATACATTATGATTATCTGATTCAAAGTAGCCAAAGCTAGTCAAACTCATCTCATTAATGTCTACTATACTGATATTCATGTGTTCTATTTCATTTTTCACAATTTCTTGTTTTCTAACATTCAAGCTACATACATGTTCCAATTATTAAATGATATTTACCATTGCTCTTCCTCATTTGACATCAGCAGTTATTCCCTGTTCTAATTTGGGCTTCCAATCTAGACTCTGCCAACCACTGCACTATTATATCTATCTGTCTTTCTCTACTGTTAATAGGGTTTTCAGAGGACTGTTATTTAAGAAATGGGTGGTCAATCCTGCTTCCTAAACTGTTTTAATCTGGGAGCTCTACTAAAACCTTTCAACCATGGGTAACCCTTACGGCATTTGATGCACCAATGGCACAGCTTTCAGTTTCAAAGCAACCCACTAGTTATCTTAGTACAGCTGACTGACAGACGAGTGCTGTACTAATTAGAACAATGTTCTCCCCAAACACAACAAACTGCCAATTTAGTGTATAACTCTAATAGAAAATCAGTCTTTAATCAACTTTTAGTCACAAAGGCCCACATACCAGATCCTAATGGGTGATGATACAAAAGAGTATGAAACTATTAAACCATGCCATTCATATCACACAAAAAATTATTAAGAAATGTCTACACAGGTACATCAACAGGAAACTTGCAGATTAAGGCTAGTTTTAGAAATTAGAATAAGGAATAACTGCTGATGTCAAATGAATTTTTGCAGAAGGCAGAGGATATCAGATTTTTATATAATTAGTAAGTATGGATAAATTGAATAGTTTTTCCTATGTGTTGCTGACTGTGGTTAAAGAGTTGTGATGCCACCCCACAAGCAGGTGGTGTGAACCTACTGAGGAAGAGGAATAGGCATTAGTTTGGAAGATGCTCAAAATGAAACTGAAAAAGGTAAATAGCATTGTACATTAATGATGTTGATGAAGCAATGGTTTCATTCAATGAAATACTGTCACTATTAGGTGTGGCAAGAGCTACAAAAAAGAGCTTCAAACGTCAATAATCAGAGTAAAGAGTGCATATGTTATGAAACTAGAATAATAGGAAGTTGTAAAAAAAAGAAATGGAATGCATAAAAATTGACAGTCTAAGAATTAGTGAGATGAACTGGAATTGTTCATTTTTAATCAGACAAATATGTAATCTGCTATGTTGTGAATGGCATATTGAAGAGGAATACTATCTAATTATTCATCAAGAGAACATGATAAGATTTACCTGAAAGACAATATTGTTAGTAATAGGATAATACTAATATAGATAAAATGAAGAATGGTTAATATGACAATTAATCAAAGAGTTATGTTAACAGCTAAAGTAAAAATTGAAGAAATTGATGATCTCTCCTAACTTCTGCAGTTAGAAGTCAAAAGTCAAAGACAGGGAAGAAAGGAAAATCATAGTGAGTCAAAAGATACTGAAAATAAGCCAAAATAATGTGAAGGAATGCATGAAGTACCAGAGCTAAAAAGTAAATTTCAAAAGGCCACTTGAGAAGGCAAGACAGTATTATAATTAAGCATATATCAAGCTGGAGTTAGTACACCAAGAGGAAAGAACATGCTCAAGATTTCTTAAGCTGAAAGAATTGAAGAACAAATTTAAGCCAGGATTGCAACACTGAAGGATTCCATGGACAAAACTGAAATATGCATGAAGCATCAAACAAAGATGAAAGAAATTAATAGAGTCACTGTGCCATAAAGAAGTGGTTAATACCAATCCAGATTAACACCTGCAACCATTTCAGGAAGTAACATATGATCAAGAACTAAAGGAAAATGTCCAAATTGCATTTATATTGTTGTTGTGTTCTGTTGAGTAAACTATGACCAATGAACGGTGGCTCTGAATCTTTCCCTCTCTGGAGTCAACTTCACCATCTCTACCCATCACTACCCCATTGTCACTGTAACTGTCAATCCATCTATCAAAGGTCCTCCTCTCCTGTGCTGACATTCCACCCTTCCAACACGAAAGAAATGAATAATATTTTGTTATAAGTACCCAAAGGCTTTTGATAAGAAAAATTGTGTCTTTTTTTAATATTTTTCAAGTATTCTTTCATATTTTTATGTCTTGTGAGGAAAAATGGAAAATATTTTTAATTTTGTTTGTCTTTATGGCTTTGCAAGAAAATGTTAAATGTGTAAAATTTGGGTACTAGTGCTGTAATGCTCTTTATTTGTCCCTGAAGACCCTTACTTATTTGATTAATCTCAGTAAATGAAGAAAAACTATACTAAGCTATTTTACAAACATTCAACCATCTAAAATGGATAGATGTCTCATTCTACCTATAAAAACCAAACAGAATAGATAATAGAAGGGTGGTTAAGTATGCTATTCCAAGATTTTAGGGTATTTTCAAATTGAAATCTCAGTGTGAAAAGCCTGAAATCAGATGCTCACATAAAGTGCTATTCATTCAGTAAACTAAAAAAGCACATGTATAATTCTGGCCATATATTGCTTTTCTGATAGCTGTGAATCTAAAAGAATCTGCTTCTTTTCTTTCCCCAATAAGACTATGTAAATGTATATTCAAACCTGCAGAATATTAAATAGAAGTTTAGCCAAAACAAAAGTTACCTCAAAAAAAAATTTTGATGCATTGAACATAAAATAAATCCTGCATGAATAACATAAAAGACCAGTAGAAATGAAGAAAAGAAAGAAATGATTAAAAAGATATGAGAAGCGTCTCTGTAGCTTGCTTTTGAATGGAGAGAAATTTAAAGAAATGGTAATATAGGGGAGCTTAATAGGACATATCAACGAGTAACTCAAGACAAAGCAAAGTTTTATGATGAAATGTACAAAGACCTTGAGTTAGAAAAACAAAAGGCACAACATATTCAACATTTCTCAGCCAGAAAAAAAAATGAAAATCTTGAGATTGAGTTTTGAAGAATTTCATTGGGTATATTGAATGAATATTGAATGCAAAAGATGATTACAAAGGCTGAAAAAGAAGAAAAGACCAAGATGGATGTCAGACGAGACTCTGAGTATTGCATTAGAGTACCGAGAAGCCAAAGCTAAAGGAAGAAACCAAGGAATCAAAGAGCTGAAGAGAAAATTTCAAAAGGCAGCTCGGGAGGACAAAGCAAGATACTATAATGAAATGTGCGGAGATTTGGAGCCAGAAAATCTAAAGGTCCGAACTTGGTCAGCATTTCTTAAGCTGAAGGAGCTGAAAAAAAAAATTCAAGCCACGGGTGGCATTACTTAAGGATACTTTGGGTAGAATGTTAAATGATCCAGGAAGTATCAAGAAAAGATGGAAGGAGTACACAGAGTCACTGTATCAGAAAGAATTGTTTGACACAGAAGAATTTCATGAAATAACAAGAGCAAGAGCCTATGGTGACGAAGGAGGAAGTTCAAGTTGCTCTGAAGGGATTGGCAAAAAACAAGGCTCCAGGAGTTGACAACATACCAACTGACATATTTCACCAAACAGACACTGCACTAGATGTGCTCACTAAGTTGTGCCAAGAAATCTGGAGAACAGCCAGCTGGCCCACTGACTGGAAAAGATCGATATTTGTTCCCATTCCAAAGAAAGGTGACCCAACAGAGTGCAGAAATTATCAAACAATATCATTAATATCACCTGCAAGCAAGATTCTGCTGAAAATGATACCAAAACGTTTTGAACAATATGTCAACAGAGAACCTCCAGATGTGCAGGCTGGATTTAGAAGAGGTCATGATACTAGGGATATTATAGCTAATGTTAGATGGATCTTGGCAGAAAGCAGAGAATACCAGAAGAATGTGTATCTGTGTTTCATTGACTATACAAGGGCTTTAGACTGTGTGGATCACAACAAGATGTGGCTGACTCTGAGAAGAATGAGAATCCCAGAATATTTGCTTGTGTTAATGTGAAACCTATATTTGGACAAGGAGACAGTCATCAGAACAGAGCAAGGAGAGACTACATGGTTTAAAATCAAGAAGGGGTCCATCAGGGATGGATGCTGTCTCCATACCTTTTCGATCTCTAAGCAGAACAGATCATCTGATACGCTGGGCTGTACAAGGAGGAATGTGGCATCAGGATTGGTGGAAGAGTCATCAATAATCTGCGTTATGCAGATAACACAACCCTGCTTGCTGAAACTAAGGAGGACCTGAAGCACTTGCTGCAGAAGGTCAAGGACTGCAGCCTCTTATATGGATTGAAGCTTAACATAAAAAAACAAAACAAAACAAAACAAAGATTCTAACCACTTGGTCAATTGACAGCATCAGTATTGATGGTGAAGAGATTGAGATAGTTAACAGTTTTAGTTTACTTGGCTCCACAGTCAACAATCTTAGTACCAGCAGCCAGGAAATCAAGAGATGAATTGTATTGGGAAAGTCAGTTGGGAGGGACCTCTCAAGAGTACTGAAGAGCAACGACATCAGACTGGATACTAAGGTGCACCTAATCCAGGCTATAATCTTTGCAATTACATGCTATGCATCAGAGAGTTAGAAAGTGAATAGGGATGATAGAAAGAGAATTGATGCCTTTGAGATGTGGTGTTGGAGAAGAGTGTTGAATGAACTGCTAGGAGAACAAATAGGTTTGTCCTGGAGAAAGTGAAGCTGGATTCTGGAGTCAAGGATTCTGAAGCTTCATCTGACATACTTTCGACATGTTGGTCCTTGGAGAGGGACATCATGTTTGGCAGAGTGGAGGGGTGGCGAAGGAGAGGAAGACCTTTGTTGAGATGGATCGATTCTGTAAGTGGAGTGGTGGAAATGAATGTGTTTGAGATGGCTAGGCTGGCACTGGACGGAATGGCGTTTAGAGCTCTTGTACATAGGGTTGCTATGAGTTGCAAGCGACTCAAAGACATGTAACAACAACAGCAACAACAATAACAACAACAAAATGAGTCAGAAATTATCAACAAAAAATAAAGGAAATGCAGTTATTGTACCAAAGAGTGTTAACTGGTGCTAAAACCTTTCAGGAAGTAAAATATGATCAAGAATAAATATCCTGAAGCAAGTAGTTCAAGGTGTACTGAAGGCATGGTGAAAAATAAGGACGTAGAGTTGAAGAAATTCATTATTAAGTTGTTTCAGGAAACAGATTCAGACTCTGGACATCCTCACTAGAGTATGAAACAAAATTTGGAAAATAGCCACCTTGCCCAATGACTGGAAGAGATTCCTATTTGTCCCATTACAGGAAAAAAACCAAAACACTAAAAAAGAAAAAAAAAACCACCTACCAAACATATAAAAGTGTATGTAAGTTATTGAACTCTGCCATTCATATCACACAAAAGATTACTGAGAAATGGCTAGACTGTTACATCAAAATGGGACTTCCAGAAATCCAAGCCAGTTTCAGAACAGACAATAGAACAAAAGATATCTGCTGATAACAAATGAACTTTGGCTGAAGGCAGAGGATATCAGATGCTTTCTTGTGTTTTATTGACTGTGCAAAGGTTTTCAACCCTGTGCATCATGTTAAAATACCGATAACATTGATAAGAAAGAGAATTCGTAATTTATCTAATGTATACACTGAGAAAATTATTTGTGATATTGTTCTATGATAATCAAGGGCTATAGCTTTTGGTATGGATTACATTTCAATCTAAGAAAGCAAAAGCCCTCACCACAGGACCAACAGCCAACATTATGATGTTGTTATGTGCCGTCGAGTCGTTTGCGACTCATAGTGACCCTATGCACAACAGCCCTAAACCCTGCTCTATCCTGCGCCAACTGCACTGCCTGACACACCCATCCCGGTTACCCCAGTCACCAAATCAATCCATCTCATAGAGGGTCTTCCCCTCCTGTGCCGTCCCTCCGCCCTCCCAAGCATGGTGTCCCTCTCCAAGGACCCGACATTATGATAGATGGAGAAAGTATTAAAGCTGCCAAAGATTTCATTTTGCTTGGATCAACTGTCAACATCCTTGGTACCAGCAATAAAGAGATCAGGAGGCATATTGCGTTGAACAAGTCCGTTATCAGGGACTTCACAAAATGCTGAAAAGCAATCAGTCTGAAGAGCAAGATATGCCAGATTCAGGCCATGATCTTCTCCATCATATTCTATGCATCAGAGGGCAGCGGAATGAATAAGGATGGCATATTTGATTGCTTTGTGATGAGGTATTGGAGAGGAGTGCTGAATATTCTATGGACTGCAAAAGAACAAGCAGATATATCTTGGACAAAGTGCAGTAAGAGTGCTCCTTGGAGATAAAGATGGCAAAACTTCATCTCTTATATTTTGGACATGCAGCAAGGTAAAGCTATTCCTTGGAAAGGGGCATCGTGCTTGGAAAACTGGAGTATCAGCGAAGGAGAGGAACCCAAATGAAATGAATTGACATGGTGACTATAGCAATGAGCTCTAGTGTCTCAGAGATGTTAAGGATGACACAGGACAAGGCAGGGTTCAGGCTATTCATAGGGCTACTATGAGTAATAATCAGATTGATGGCACGTAACAGCAACAAACTGTATCTGAAGAATCATCTGGCATCAGAATTTGAGAAAGCCTCCTCAACAACTTACATGGTACAGATGACACAACCTCTTTACAAAAAGTGAAGAGGACAACACCTAACAACAAAAGCTTTGGAAAGGGATATTTATTTGTGAATCTTTGTCTATTCACTTGCTATGAATGTAATATTTTTCAAAATTTAGTCTCTGTTCCTCAGTTTCATCATCTCTAAAATGAGAACAGCATAAATAAAAGTAACAGTTATAATAGAATCTTGTGCATTCACGTGTCAAATACTTAAAATACTTAGAACTTATTATAAAATAAATTACATAATCATCATTTCATATTATAGTTATGTATCACATAAAAAGTAGGAAATAATACATTATATTTATTGATGCTACTCAGATACTTTGTGTAACTTGTCTAATACTTCAGAGTGACTAAGTGAGGAAAATAGTAAGTAACATAAATCCTTCCCAGTTTTATTCCAAAGCTCGTATTTATTTATTATATTACACTGTCTCAAAGGGTACCAGAATAGCTATAAAGTTCTGATACTTGTTATATATATTGGTAACCCATAGATCAATTGTCTTCTTGATAATGAGTAAAAATAAATGAATAATTTTCAAACTTTTTTTTAATGTCATATTGTGTTATGAGTTTTCCCTTTTTCTTTCATTAGCCAAGCATGTATATTGTGTATGCCAAAGTGCACTTTGCATGAACACTTTTAGGAAACTAAAGTGACTTCTATAAAATCTCAGCAATGAAGATTCTCATTTTACTGGGACTCATTAAAACAACTTATTATTGATGTTCAAAATGGGTAATTTTTCACCTATTCAATGCAAAGAAAGGAAAATTATGTAGAATTTTTGTTACTTGGCAGTAACTTCTATCTTGAGTTGAAAATAGTGAGAAAAAAAAGATTTTCCTTATTTTTAAAATGCATACTTTAAATTAGACTTATAAACCAAAGTGTTTGGTTTCTCGATGGATAATTACTTTTTATGCTAAGTTGGAACTAACTTCAATTTTTTTAATTAAATTACTTAGTGATTGGGAGCCTGGGGATTATTATAAAAGTTAAGTAACAGCAGAAAATCAAAGCTTTTAAAGATGCAAGTGAACGTATCATAATGTCAAGTGTCTCTGCTGGTCCATATTCATGTAAAGTTAATTAAAGAATATTCCAAAGTCATTCTAGCTATAATTTATTTTTCCTATATGCTAGTCTAAATAATCTTGGTTTGTTTTTTTTTCTAACAATCTGCCTATCCTTATTGTCATTGTCTTCAATCTAATTATAGATAAAAAGGAAGGTGATAGATTAAATACTGACCATTTTATTCAAGTGGGAGCTTTGCGAAAGGGTCATGATCAGTTTGATAGAAGTAAACATTATTACTTTCAAATAAAACTAGGTAATCTATTTTTTTTTTTTCTTTGAAGCAAGTTTCTATAAATAAATTTCTTTCCTGGGCTGAAAAATAGTAAAATCAAAGATCAATTTTTAATAGAGTATTTCATGAACAAAGCTGTCAAACAGAAGGATTGAGAGAGAACCAAAAAAAAAAAAAAAAAAGAAAAGCATAGCCATGTGATAGAACATATGCTTTAAATGAAAGCTCCAAGGAGCACCCTGGTGGCTACACCCTCCCAAAACATGGTGTTTTTTTGTTTTGTTTTGTTTGTTTGTTTGTTTGTTTCCTTTTGGCAGTCCCTGAGATATTCAGTACTCTTACCTAGCACCTCAACTCAAAGGCATCAATTCTTCTTCTGTCATTTTTAATCATTGTCCAACTTGCAGGTGCATAGCAAGTGATTGAAAAATCTGTATCTTGAGTCAGATGCACCTTAGTCTTCAAATTGATGTCTTAGCTCTTCTGTACTTTGGAGAAGTCCCTAAAAGCAGATTTTTCCAATGCCATACATCTTTTTATTTATTGGCTGCTAGGGCAAGAGGTATCGATTATAGATCTAAGTAAGATGAAGTCATTGGCAATTTCTGTCATGATGTTGCAAGCTACTGTTTAAAAAGCTAAAGATAAGTTTGCACACATAATTGTTCTTTGATGAGTATCAGGAAGGGATGGAGGGTGGAATAATAAATATTATTAGATAATGATGTTGCTTTTGTGTTCTGTTGAGTCAGAACTGACTCATAGCTGACCCTAGATCACATTTTCAGAGGTAGTTTAATCACACTGGAGGAAATTGTTCATTCTTTCTCCCAGAGAGTAGCTAGTGTATTAAAACCTTGTGCTTTTAGGATTGAAGTACATCTTCCTACCAGTAGGCCACTAGAGCGCCTTATAGATTGGTCTGTCTCAAATACACACAGCTCAAAACCACCAGCTGCTGTGTGACACAAGGATGAGCAATCTCCTCCCATTTGATTAACTGCCTTTGAAACCCACAAGAGGGTCAGCTGCACCAGCAGCCAGGAAATAAAAAAATGTATCGCGATGGGAAAGTCTGCTGTTAGGGACCTGAGAGACAGAGAGAGAGAGAGAGAGAAAGAGAGTCACACACACACACACACACACAGAGACAGAGAGAGAAAATGAAAGACACACACACACACACACGGAGAGAGAGATTGAAATTGAGAGAAAAGTGCTACAATCCCTAAGATAAGCAGTTTGAGGCTATTATTGCTCCACAGAAGCAGGATAGGCAGGCAATCTCCTCCTTTGCAATTAACTGTCTCTGAAAACCCCTGGAGGGTCAGCTATGTGTCGGTTCTGACTCTACGATACACAACAACAATAACAATATGTGTACATGTGGATATGGAGCTTTGGTGGTCTAGTGGCACGAGCTGCACTGCAGTCCTAAGGGCAAATAGTTTGTGTGTGTAAGAAGCTGCACTTCATTCCCAAAGGCAGCAGTTTGAATTCACCAGCTGCTCTGTGGGACAACGATGGGCAATTGCCTGCCTGTTCCATTAACTGCCTCTGAAAACTCTTCAGCTGTGGGTTAATTCCAACTGGACCATAGTCATCCACCACCACCACCACGTGTGTGTGTGTGTGTGTGTGTGTGTGTGTGTGTGTGTGTGTGTGTGTGTGTAATGTTAACAGCGTTAGTTTGCTTGGTTCCACAATCAACAGTCTTGGTACGAGCAACCAGTGAATCAAGAGATGCATTGCATTTGGAAAGTAGGTTGTCAGGGTCCTCTTCAGAGTACTGAAAAGCAACTATGTCAGTCCAGAGACTAAAATGTGCCTGATCCAGGCCATAGTCTTCACAATTGCTTGCTATGCATAAAAAAGCTGCTATAATTAGGGATGATGGAAAGAGAATTGATGCCTTTGAGCTGTGGTGCTGGAGAAGAGTGTTGAATATACCATAAACCACTAGGGGAACAAACAGATTCAGCCTAGAAATGGTGAAACCAGGCTGCTCCTTGGAGGCAAGGTTTCTGAGGCTTCATCTGACAGACTTTCGTCATGTTGCAAGGAGGGACCAGTCTTTGGAGATGGACATCATGCTTGGAATGGTGGAAGGACAGAGAAAGAGAGGAAGACCATCGATGAAATGGGTAGATTCAGTGACCAGGGTAATGAGGGTAGGTGTGTCAGAGGCAGCAAAGTTGGCACAGGATAGAACAGGTTTCAGGGCTGTTTTACACAGAGTCGTTATGCGTTGCAAGTGACTGGATGGCGCATAATAAGAACTAGATGGTACACAATACACATATCCTATGTATTTATTTTTTGTTTTGACCTAGATATGTTTGAGTTCCAAAGTCTTAGAACTAACTCCAGTTGTTTTTCCAAGGCTATAAAAATGCACTACAAGAGATTACTCCTCTCTTTTCCATGGAATACTCGATGGTTTGGCCCTTCTGTTTTGGGTTTGACAGTGTGACTTCTTAGCACTAAGCTATAAGAGGGCCTTAAATGCTGGAGAAAAGGGATTTCATTTGATATAAGCCTTTCTACACAAGTTAAATGTAAACCAATACAATCTAGAATTCCTTGGTCAATGTGTTAACTGTTGATAAAAGAGATTTGACATATTTTATGTTTTGATAATTCTTATACCAATCATACATACAATTTGAGAAATAAATGTTAATAAAACAAATCTAACTCAGGACCATTTCTTAGAGGCACTCATGATAACTTCATCATAAAAAGCCCCGAATAAGCAAAGCACTCCTTAAGAATAGAAGAACGGTAGGAGGTATCTCACTCCCTGATTTCAAATCCTACTACACTGCCGTAGTGGTC
>NW_006399779.1:17656594-17663206 GCF_000299155.1 Elephantulus edwardii
ACAATGAATGAGTGGAAGCCCAAAATCTCTGTAAATGTTTATGAAAATTAATAAAATATAATCATAGAAAAAAAAAACAAATAAAAAAATTGCAAGTTTGTCTACTTAGAACTTTTCATAAGATAAGCAAAACATTTTCAGATAGCTTAAGATTATACTTCTTTCTATACATTACATGAAACAATTGCTAGTATAGAAAAATACTAAAATCAGTAAAAAGTTAAAGCAATAATATTAGACTTTTTATTTCCTTGATTGTTGTTTTGGTTTTATCATTTGTATATGAATGTAATGGCAATTTAAGCATGTTATTGCTGTTAAGCATAATAGAGTCTTATACATGATGCTTATTTTAGATATGACAAGTTCCTAATTAAAGTATTTATATTTTGTTTTTCTTTACTATTTAATCAAAGTTTGATCAATTAATGTAGAATTTAATGTCTTTTGAAAATGAATGGATTCTGTTATTAACGTTTTGCTAGGTTTTGATTGTTCTGTATATCATTATAAATGCACCGTGTTTTGACTACATGAGGAAGTGATTGTTGTTTATATCTGCCATTGATTTGCAACCAACTCATAGCTGACGCTCCAGTGGTTTTTTCAGAGGCTGGAAATCACATAGAAGGAGACTGCTCACCCTTCTAAGGAGAAGCTCGTGAGTTTGACATGTATGCCTTTAGACTGTAGCACAGATTCTTACCACTGTTATTATTAGGTGCTGTTGAGTCAAGAACAACTCATAGAAACTCGATGAACAACCGATCTGAACCGTATGTTATCTTGTATTATCCTTACAATCTCTGACACATTGTTTCAGTTACTGTGTCAATCCACTTGGTTAAGAGTCTTCCTCTCCTTCGCCATCCCTCCACCTTTCTGATGTTCCTCTCTAAGGAATCTACTAGCAGTACGTCAAAAGTATATGACACAAAGCTTCATCTTTTCTGCCTTCCAAGAGCACTCTGGTGCACGTTCCCCAAGATATACTTGCTCGTTCTTTGGGCATTTATATGCGAAAACCACTAAGACTAAACAAAGCATTTTTACTCTGATTTTCTAATTGATATGTGGGGTCGCTATGAGTCGCAGACGACTCGACGGCACATAACAACAACAACAACAACAACATGTTCTAAAAAGGACTTTTTAAAAAAAAAAAGATATTATACCATATTATTGATAAAGCATTTCCATCTTTGGAATGTAGACAGAAGCTTTCTTAAGGTTGAAATATTTTATTTCTTTTTTAAAATTTTGATTGTTTTTAATGAAACTTTACAGAAGTTTGGCTTTTCATTCATTTCTTGTTGCACACTTTCCTCCCCTTCCCACTCCACTCGGTAATGCATCTCTCATTCCAGATTTTCGCCATGCATGTAATGTTTAATCATATATTCCTTTAAGATAGTTCTTTCCCTCATATGTTCTAATACAGTCTTCATTACGTATTTATCTACTCTCTTTCTAGTCTTTCCCCAAACCCCCATGTCAATCTTATTTTATCACATTATTATTAGGTAGTATTTGTTCTTCTGTGACAGATTTTCACTCAGCATAACGTCTTCTAGTCTTCTCTATGCTATAATGTCTTCTAGTCTCCCCTATTCTGTTTAGTGTTTTATTATTTCATGTCTTCTATTACGCTGTTTAGTGTTTTATTATCTCATATGCAACATGTTCTGAATATGATTTAAATAATTTATGACAATATGTCCTACCTTTTGTATCAATTTGAACATATTGTCATTGTTAAGTGCCATCGAGACGTACACAACTCGTAGTGACCTTATGAACTAAAGACCTGAACACTCATATAAGTTTCATCCTGTCTCCACATTCATAGAGTTTCTGGAGGCAAGCTGTTTTGGAAGTGGTGCCACTCCTGCTTCCAAGCTTGTTTTAATCAGGGAGCTACACTACACATTGTCCACCATGGGTAACCATTATAGCATTTGGCACATCAGTGTCACAGTGTTTAGCATCACAGAAACCATGAGTTACCTCTGTATAGCCAATGGACAGAGCAGTGCTATACCATTTAGAAGAATATTTGAACAAAAATAATTATATAATGACTCTCATCAAAGTTTTTCTTGTTAGGCACCAACGACTTGACTATGACTCAAAGAGACCCTAAGAACAGCAGATATTAACTCTCCCCCATCCCTTGCTATCCTTATCATCTTTGACATACTTGAGCTGGCTATTATAGTTACTGTGTAAATTCATGTTGCTGAAAGTCTTCACAACCTTTGTTGAGTCTTCAATTTTCCAAGCATTATGTCTTTTTTCCAAGGACTGGCCCCACCAAACAACATGTCACAGTATATTAGACTAAGTTTCACTATACTTCCCTCCAGTGAGCATCCTGGCTGCATATTTTCCAAGTATAGAGCACAAAATCATAACTCTAACATCTGAAGTAGAATTATAACTCTCATATTACATATGTGTGTGATTTCTTCATGTTTTCTGAAAAGAATTATGAGCCTATTTTCTAGACTAGTAGAATTATAACTCTCATATTACATATGTGTGTGATTTCTTCATGTTTTCTGAAAAGAATTATGAGCCTATTTTCTAGACTATTTATTCTGACTCTCACATCTAAAAATTCAAGGGGCAGTAAATTCCCACCTGTGCAAATAAATAATGAGACTCAGATTCACAGCAACAGAATACCACTATTGGCATTCCACCATTGGGTTATCCATTTTGTAGGGACATATTACCAAATTTTGGTAAAGCTATATATTTACTTACATGTAACACACAAATTTCATTTTTTCCTAAGTTGATTATTGACAGAAGGAAATACATCAGCATTTGGTCAGTAGTAGAAGTTGAATATGAACTAAAGCAAGCTTAGTAATCATTAATCATTCTTAATCACCTTGCCAAATTTGACATCAAATCAGAAACATTGATTAATATGTGTTTGAATAACCCAGAATCTTTTAATGAACAAATTCTAATTCAATCATTCTGAGGCCTTCATTTCTAACAAACTTTTACTAATACTCATGCTATTGGCCTTGGAAAAGATTCTGAATAAAAGATTCTAAGTTAGAATAACTAATAGACTGTGACTGTGACACTTGATTTCTGTATTATCCAATACAACGGATACTCAACACAAATGCTTTCAATTTCTCAAGTAGAATATAAAGTAATCAATTACTGGTTTTTAACTTTATTTCCATTTTAATGGCTTCCTGTGGCCAGTAGCTCATATATAAGGTGGCACAGGTCTAAATATTTCAAGCTACTTGTCTCCTGATAATATTAGAGACAGTGTGGAGGAAATAAAATTATTTTCTATGTGGTGTATCAGAGTAATGTTCATTGATTTACTTAGTCCTGACTTGGGTTTATCAGTCTGCTCAAATGCGGCATAAAAATGTTACTAATCAAAATTTTAAGATAGCATCTTCTACATACTTTATTGGAAATCAATTTAGGAAAGTTATTAACTGCAAGAGTGGTACCAACCTGCATGCTTTCAAGTCTCCACTATGTAGTGACTGTGAGATCTTGAGTAAATCCTTAATACAGATTATGACTCACCTTTTTTAAAAAGGAGGATGATAATAGTACATTTACTGTGAGAACTTAATATTTAATATTCACAAAATATTGGTACAAGATCTGACAAAAAGTATGCTAAACTGTGAAAGCCAACTATAGAGACTACTCTTTGTATTGTATTAGCTACTATCCATTATTAAAACACGAAATCTGAAAATGAGCCATATGTGAAATATCCATCAGAGTATTGATTACAAAATTCCTCCAGGTAATCTCTAAGAAGAAAGGATGCTGCGAGTTTTCCAGTTTACACTTCCATCTAGGTCACCTCTGTTAGAATCATCCATCACAGGGTGTTCAAGAGTTCCTAAGAGAGTAAGAGAATATTTTAATTTTATCAGTCAAGATATGCTATTCATAATCCTGACTGTATGAACTTCATATTCAAATGCTAGTTTTCACAAGCGATGCACAAAATAGTTTAGAAATTGGTATGCTATAATTAAACTCTTAGATCACAAGCCTGTCAAGGATATGTTGCTTTTAGCCAGAAAGGGGGGGGGAGTAATAATACCAAGGAAAATTAGAGCAACACAAAATTGGATGCTTTATGTTGTTTCTATATATTTGTGAAATATCTTTGCTAGTCAATAACAAGAGAAAAGATGAATATCCAAAGAGATAATGACAACTTGATCAAAGGAAGGGAAAAGCAAGTCATGCACCACAAGTTTAATCAGGTTAATTAGAATCTGGGTTGGAAGTTTGGACCTGAGAATACCCATCAACAGGCTGTCATCTGAAGAAGGATTATCTTCACTTAGTCTAAGGAGCATGGCATGTGTATGGCATTTAAATAGATTGTCTCACACCAGCTCTCTAAGAAGCAGCTTTCTGAGAGATGCAATTTGCAGGTGGCTGTAGGAGAAGTTGAGAAATGCACAGTTCTTTCTGTTGGTTAACTATAGAGGCTGGGTATGAATTAAAAGAAGTTTTATAGACAGAAAAATGTGTAATAAAAATAACAAATGGCAAGGGCACAAAGAGGCCATCAAAGGGGAAGTGAGAAATTGAGAGCAAGAGAAAAATCAATTCCACTGCCATTGAGTTAATTCAAGTCATAGGGACCTTGCCGAATCAAACCTACAGAGCTCACTGGTCCATATGGATTGCAAGTCTGCATCTTTAAAGAAGGTAAGATGCTCAATGAAAGCTTTCATTTGAATTCTGAATGCTGAATTGGTTATGGGTAAGTATAAAACTAAGTATTTTGGAATTTTGAGCATTTTTGGTCTATTCATCAATAAATTGATATTTATGATTTTTTTTAAAAAAAGAAGATAAGTTGCATGTCTCTCTCCCAGAGAGTAGATTTGAACCGCTAACTTGTAGTTAACACTTGAACACTTTAACCATTGAGATTCCAGAGACTGTTGAGCAATGAAGGAAGACAGCCAAAATAAGGGAGGAGAAGTAGGGAGGAGAAAAGTCTATGGGAAATGAAAAGGATATTGTGGATAAAATTAACATATCTAAAATTTCAGTTAGAAACTACTTTCAAGTAAACAGCTGTCCTCATGTTTGAAAATGCATTCTATAAAAGTACTTTCTCTCTTGATTAAATACATAATCAAAATGCTACCTTGGTCTCTCTTTTTTTTTTAAAGCATAATTCATGTAAACTCCTCACTCTCTTCCCCCTCTTTCATTTCCTTCTTATAATTCAATATGTATACTATCTTAAGAAATGATTTTCAATCAGAAAATATTTCCATGGTCTTCTGGAACACCACATTTCACAGGGTGGAAAAATTTCAGGGAAAACTGGATGAAGTAATTTACATTTATTTCTTTGCAAATATCATGCACTAATTTTAAGTCAAAAGGTGTGTTCTCTTGATTTCATCTGACTTAATTAAAACTGTGCTGAGTGTCTCTCTCTCACTTGACTGTCAGTAAGTAAAAACCAACTTACAGTGGGACATCCACTGAGTTTCAAAGGCTATATCGTCCATGTGAAGAGTTTGCACACCTTTTCTTCTCAGACCTGATGGTAGATTCTAATCACCAGAAAGGATTGGCTTTTGGTACAGCTTGGAATAACAATTCTCTACTAAATTGGTCACCAGGATTCCCCATGGTGCATATAAGAAAAAGAAAGCTTTCCGAAGGTGATATGACTTAGTAGTTGTTGTTGTTGTTACATGCCATTAATTCGCTTGCCACTTATTATGAGCCTATGTATAAGAGTCCTAAAACCTGTTCTATCCTGTGCCAAACAACGTCTCTGACACACTTACTCCCACCACCCCAATCACAGAATCAATCCATTTCATAGAGGGTATTCCTCTTCTGCGCTGTCCCTCTCCAGGGACCAGTCCCTCCTTGCAACATGCCCAAAGTATGTCAGATGAAGCTTCAGAATCCTTGACTCCAAGGAGTAGTCTAGCTTCACCCTCTCCAGGACAAACCTGTGTGTTCCCCTAGCAGTCCATGGCATATTCAACACTCTTCTCCAGAACCACAGCTCAAAGGCATCAATTCTCTTTTTATCATCCCTAGTCACTGTCCAACTTTCCGATGCATAACACATAATTGCGAAGACAATAGGCCATACTAGGAGCACCTTAGTCTCCAGCCTGACATCATTGCTCTTCAGTACTCAGGAGAGGTCCCTGACAGCTGACTTTCCAATACATTTCATCTCTTGATTTCCTGGCTGCTGGTACCAGAGTGTTGACTATGGAGCCAAGTAAACTAAAGCTGTTATCAATATCAATATCAATATCAATCTCTTTACCATCCATACTGATGCTGCAAATTGGTCCAGTGATGAGAATCTTTGTTTTCTTTTTTTTATTATTTTTTTATTTTTAAAATTTTATTTTATGTTGGTTTGTTTACAAAGTTTTTATACATTATGTTTCACAGTATTCTTCATTCATATTGTGTTTCATACAATCTCATTGGAACCTCCTGTACTCTTTAAATAAAGTCATAAAGTGAGGTATTATTGATTAGTATTGGAGAGGATTACTTTCTTAAACTTTCCTTTTCACTTTTAAAATCTTATACATT
>NW_006399779.1:17663491-17670979 GCF_000299155.1 Elephantulus edwardii
CCCCAAATATAATCTACTCTGCAACCCTCATTGCATACTCCTACGATAAACATAATGCCCTAAAATATAATACTTTTAAACTATTCTCTCCCCCATAGACTTCAATGCCGTAAACATATTTCTTTGTTTTCTTAATGTTAAGCTTCAATCTGTATTGAAGGCTGCAGTCCTTGACATTCTGCAGCAGGTGCTTCAGGGCCTCCTCAGACTCAGCAAGCAGAGTTGTGTCATCTGCATAATGCAGGTTTGTTGATGACTCCTCCACCAATCCTGATGCCACATTCCTCCTCGTACAGCCCAACATCTCTGGTGATCTGTTCTGCATACAGATTGAAAAGGTATGGAGACAGAATACATCCTTGACGGACCCCCTGCTTGATTTTGAACCATGTAGTGTCTCCTTACTCTGTTCAAACAACTACCTCTTGGTCCAACTATGGATTTTACATAAGTACAAATGTTCTGGGATTCCCATTCTTCTCATAGTCAGCCACAGCCTGTTGTTATCCACACAGTTAAAAGCCTTTGCATAGTAAATGAAGCACCGGTAAACATTCCTCTGTTACTCTGCTTTCTGCCAAGATTCATCTAACATTAGCTCTAATATTCCTAGTATCACGACCTCTTCTAAATCCATCCTGCACATCTGGCAGTTCTCTGTTGACATATTGCTCCAAATGTTTTTGGGATAATTTTCAATAGAATCTTCCTTGCATGTGATATTAATGGTACTGTTCGATAATTTCCGCACTCTGTTGGGTCACCTTTCTTCGGAATGAGAACAAATACCAATCTTTTCCAGTTAGTCGGCCAGCTGACTATCCTCCAGATTTCTTGGCACAACTTAGTGAGCACATCCAGGGCAGCGTCTGTTGAAATATGTCAGTTGGTATACTGTCAACTCCTGGAGCCTTGATTTTTTAGTTTAAATGATAGAGCGCTCTGCTAAGCATGTGAGAGGTAGCGGGATCAATGCCCGCATTCTCCACGATGATTTAGGTAAGGAAGAAAGTTCCCATTGTACAGACCAAGAGAATAGGAAATGATCTTGACTTTATAGACATAAAGGGTGGGGGTTTTTCTTGGTTTTTATGCATAATTTTGTTTGAATTTGTCCAAATTACTCATTTCCTTGTATTTTGCCTTTAATTAAACCATTGCCAGAGGTTGATAATATTCATAGTGATCCTGAAAGATCACGTAGAATTGCCTCAATGAATTTCCAATACAGTATAATTGGACTCTTTGGTCATTTTCTTATGGAGTTTCTACTATATTTGATCTGCCTAATCTAGCTAACAGATACTTTATCCATTGTACTTTCAGAACTCCTTTTCATTTGTTAAATATTTAAATTATCATTGTAGTCTGCTAAAATAAAATACACAACATTGAGTGTGGGTGCAGGCACACACACACACACACACACACACATACATACCCTCACACACTCCTAATATATGTAGTTTCTGAAACTTTTTAGCTTTATTAAAATTATATTCTTGTTTCTCAATATATTTAATGCAATACCACATTTATACCCTTAATTTCAGAAAATGTTGGTACTTTTGCTTGAAATTCTAATACTTTCTAATGAACTTATTCTCCTAATATAAATATAATGTGTAGAACAAACACCTGAATGTTTTTAACTATTTGACACTATATATCTAATTTAAATTCAAACTCAATTGCTAAATAGTTGTTTAATAGTAATACTATAATGTCGTGTTTTGACAAAAGTCCCTTAATTTATTTTAAATCAGATATCTTTTTATTGATATTGACCATTATAGTTCTAAATCAGACAAATGCAAGTTTTCTGACTTTCATTTATTTTTAATCTATATTTTCTCTTTCACTAGCTTTTTACCTTGTTTATTGAAGTATTCATGTGAACATTTCTACTGACACTTCCCATATAACTATTCCATATATTTTAGCCACCAAAGTATATTCAATAATTTTATTATTAAAATGACTACTGATACAGACTTATTATAGCATTACTGCTATAAGTTTTCATTTCAAAGGTTTTTGTGTATTATGTGTTTGTGTGTGTGTGTATGTATATATAGAGAGAGAGAGAGAGAAAGAGAGAGAGAGAGATCTATATATAATTTCACTAAGTATTATTTCACTGATCATTTATTATGAAACTTCCCAGTATATTTGGGAAAAACAATATACTTGACTATGCAATGTATTTTCTTGTTTATTTGATTTTTGTTGTTGTTAGATGTTATCAAGTCAATTGAGTTCCAAAGTGATACCATGTACAAATGACAAAACACTGCCAATTTCTATATCGTTTCCATGTTTGAACCCCTGTTAAAGCCACTGTGCTCATCTATCCTGTTGAGTGCCTTCCTCTTGTCCCATGATTCTACACGTTACCAAGCAATATGGCCTCCTACTCCCAATCTCCACTGTCATTTTAAAAAGAAAGGAAAGGTGCTGTACACAGGAAATAATTAAATTATGTTATCCTAAAACATACTCAGAAGATAGCAGTGAAGTCTATTGGTCAGAAATAAAGCACTAAATTGAAGAACCAGAATATACGTTAAATTGGTTATACCAGAATATAAAGAAAAAAATTGACCACATTTCTAAACCAATGTCTTGCTACACTTGAACATCGCTTGCTAGTTAATTTCTCTGATAAGAATACATGATATATGTTACTAATTGCTATTTTTTTATGTCATGATCCTAAACACCTCATGAAGTTTGGAGTTTGATTTGGGAAATACACAAATTACCAAACTGCCTTAAGTGCTAAGATAGATGTACTGATAATTGTAGATGAGTCTTCCTTGAAACCACATTCTTCTTTATGTAAGTCAACTTTTCAAATGATTTTTTTCATCATATAGATTGAAGATGTAAAGAAAATAGATGTAACATTTAGCATTTTAAAAACTGTTCAGGTATTTTCATTTTTATCACAAATCCTGCATATCCTACTGAACCATAGTAGGGGACCGAGGACATGGAATACATCACATTAAGGTGCTAAAAAATCACTGGGGCTCATGACAAGTTTGGACAACCTAAACTGTAACATAATTGATGAAAATCATTCGTTTGGTAAGTCTGACCAGATCAAGCAACGTGTGACTAATGTGATTCCAGAAAGTGGTAGGAAAATAAGACATCTATCCCGGGAAAGGGGTGTAAAATGGCTTTCCATCATCCTCAAAAATATGACATGCCTCTCAAGTCGCTGTATTCTCATTATCTACCTGACAGTCTTCCAGCATTAATGTACCTGTTGTAAGAATGTGAATTTTTTTTTAAGGACAAAAGTGACTGTCACTTATAAAAGTGAAGCGAAACAAATGATTTGAAGCCATTAAAAAAGGCTATGCCTTTCTACAGAAATACTTTCTAGAGACAAAATGCACTTTTCCAAAATGTTTATGCAGCAGGGTGCCTTGAATGTTTCATTTCAAAATAAATTATCATATTAGAAATCTTCTTGGACCCGGAAACATTTTGATTTATTTTCTATATATTTGAATCCCTGTGCATTACTAGAAATAATGTCAAAGAAGACTAAATTGCAAATAGAAGAAAATTCTTCCACTTGATTATTTCATATTTTTTTCCCTAAGCCTTTGCTTTTCCAGGATTTCAGAGATGGTGTTTTATGATTGACTGACAAAATGTACTAGGAAGTAGAAAAATGACATTGAATATAGTGCATGAGTTAACTGAGATTTCGAGGAGATGTATAGAAGAGAGAAGGCAGGAGAGAAAGGTGTATGCTCTGACAGACATACAGGAAGATTAGAGATGCAGTTAAAAATAAACAGAAAATAATCCCCACATCCAAAGGAAATGTAATTCAATGATTAAGAATAAACAAAGAATAATTCCTACATCAAGAGAAAATGTAATTCAATGATAAGTGGATACATCTTTGCAATTTGGAAGAAAATGTACTATTATTGATGTTACAAGTTATAAAAGAAACATAAGATATGCACCCACCTAATATCATGAGGAACATTGTAAAAGTGGTCAGGGGTTGAGGAGCAAAAAGGTTATTATATATCTTCATAAAATGAGATTTCAAATGCATTTCAAATTCACTGTGGAGCACCCTCAATCAATAAAAATTAAAAAAAATTTGAAAGGGCAAAAGGAGCAATTTTATAATTACAGCAGTCTTGGCTAAATGAGGATAGGAAGGATAACATTTCTCTTTTTTTATAGCATTTCTTTAGAGCTGTACTTCAAGTTTGTAAACACATTTCCCAAGTTTATATTTTGCAATAAATTAAAAATAGCATGAGCCTTTCAAATACAAAATTCCATGAGAATTTAAAGGACAACACATTCGAAGTTAGAGCACTAATTTTAGCTCAATTCTAAGAGTATCTCAAGCTGTAATAATAATAATTTCAAATTCAATATAATTATAAGTGTGTCTACCATAAAACCATCCCATCCTTGATAATATGCCTCTTGAACGAAATTGTTACATTATTTTAAATAATTTAAAAACATATACTTAGCACTTTTCAGAAAAAAAAATACGCAACTTGTCATGACAATAAATATTAACATAGCAGGAGTGACAACCACTTCCTAAACAACATGCCTCTGGAAACGATAATCTTTGATAAATCACAACCGTTAAAGAAAGACTTTAGGCCTTTTGTCCATAGGGTCGCTATGAGTTGTGCACTATTTGTCAGCAATCAACTATGACGACAACAACAACGTATAACTTAGAAGAAGAAAATATTACCTTTACCACTGAATTCAATGGAGTAGCCCTTCAGACTATGTCTTTCAGTCTATTTCTTTCTGTTTTTACCCACTCCATTCCCAATAAAACTTACTCTTCTAAAATACTCGGTTTATTAATCACTGTTGTAATCTACCCCTGAATCAGAACCACGTCCTATCTGAGTCTCCAGTAGTTTCCTGAGGCTGTAAATCACACAGAAGGAGATAGCCCATTTTTTTCCCATCAAGTATGTAGTGGATTTGAACCTCCTGCCATTTGACTGTGTGGATCACAATAAACTGTGGCTAACTCTGAGAAGAACGAGAGTCCCAGAACACCTGATTGTGTTTATGTGAAATCTATATTTGGACCAGGAGGCAGTCATCAGAACAGAGCAAGGAAACATTGCATGGTTCAAACTCTGGAAGGATGTATGCCAGGAATGCATCCTATCTTCATAACTTTTCAATATATATACACAGAACAGATCATCCAGGAAGCTGGGCTCTATGAAGAGGAGTGTGGCATCAGGATTGAAGGAAGTCTCATCAACAACTTTTGTTAAGCAGATGGCACAATGCTGCTTGCTGAAAGTGAGGGGAACCTGAAGCACTTGATTCAAAAGGTCAAGAACTGCAGCCTTCAGTATAGATGAAAACTTAACATCATGAAAATAAAGATTATCACCTCTCCACTGATTTGCATCATCTTACTAGATGATGAAGGGGGTGAAATTTTTAACAGCTTTCCTTTGCTTGGCCTCCACAATCAAAAATATTGGCACCTGCATCCAGGAAATTAAAAGACATATTGCCTTGGGAAGTATGATGTCAGGGATATTTACAGAGTACTGAAGAGAAAAGATGTCAGTTTGGAGACTAAGGTGTGTGTGAACGAGGCCATTGTCTTCACTGTTACTTGATATGCATTGAAAGCTGGACAATGACTAGAGATGACAGAAGGAGAATTGATGACTTCAAGCTGTGGTGCTGGAGAAGAGTACTGAATATACCATGGACTGCTAAGAGAAGAAACAGGTTCATCCTGGAGAGAGTGAAACCAGGCTGGTCTTTGGAGGCAAGGACTCTGAATCTCCATCTGACATACTTTGGGCATGTTGCAAGGAGTGACCTGACCTTGGAGAGAGACGTCCACTTGGGAATGTGGAAGGACAGCTCAAGAGAGGAAGACCCTCAATGAGATGGCTTTATTCAGTAACTGGGGTAATGGTGGTAGGTATGTTGGAGACAGTAGGATTGACACAGGGTAGCAGGGAATAGGGCTATTGTACAAAGGGTCACTGAATCACAAGTGATTCAACAGCACATAACAACAACATATACATATACATTGTTATTGATTGCCTTTGAGTTGAGACCGGCTCATAGCAACCCTATGAACAAAACACCTGAAGCCCCTCTACAACTATCGACATTTATCAACGTTCATAAAGTTTCCGGAGGCATGTTGTTTAGGAAGTAGATGCCACTTCTGCTTCTCATATATATGGATAATAAATATGTATAAATAAACACCATAGAAACAACCCTCTGGTGAGTTTTTGATGGCAGTTAATCACATTGGAGAAAAATGTCCATTTTTCTGCCACAGAACAGCTGGTGGACTCAAACCATGTGTCAGAGTTTCTCCACTACACCACTGGAGTGTCCTACTATAGATATATAACTTACCTCCTAGAAACAACCTGATCAACCTGGTTTTACCCTCTTCAGGAAAGATTGATTTGTTTTCTTGGAAGTCCATGGTATGTTCAATACTCCCCTTTTCCAGCACCAGAAATGGAAGGCATCATTTCTTCTGCCATCCTTACTCATTCTTCATATGTCAGATGCATAGCAAGCAATTGAGAAAATCATGGCTTGGAACAGGTGTAATTTAGTCTCTAAACTGGCATTGTTGCTTTTTAGGAACCTGGAGATACCATTACAGCAGATTTTTCCCAATGAAATTTGTCTTTTAGATTCCTGTCTCCTGGTGCGAAGAATGTTGATTATGAATATAAGCAAGATGAAATCATTAACAATCACAATACTTTCTCCATTTATAACCATACTGCCTATTGGCTGAGTGATGAAGGTCTTTGTACTCTTCATGTTGAGGTCTAGGTCTGATCTTTGTGGAAGGCTGTAATGTTTTAACTGCTGTAACATATGCTTCAAGTCCTCCTCAGTTTCAGCAAGGAAGATTGTGTCATCTGCACAATGCAGGTTGTTAATGAATCTTCCTCCAATCCTGATGCTACATTCTTCGTCATCAAGTCCAGTCTCCCAAGTGATCAGTTATGCATATAGATTGAAAAAGTTTGGGGAAAGAACACATTCGGACAAACTCCTTTCTTGATTTTGAAACGTGCACTGCTGCCTTGATCTCTTCAGACAATAGCATCCTGGTCTAGGTAGTTGTACACAAGTGCTCTCTAGTGTTCTGGGATTCCTGTTGTTTTCAACGTTAGCCACAACTTGGTGTGCTCCACACAAATTCCTTTAGCTAGTTGATCAAACCAAAATATACATCCTTCTGGTAATGTCTACTTTCTTTTTTTTTAAAAAAATTATTTTATTTAGGAATAATAACTATCTCCAATAGCCCGAAAAAGATATTTCCATTATCCTTAATGGAACTGTATGTTACTTTCTTTTAGAATGTCCTCTTTTTCTCGGAAATAATTTTTAAACCACTCTATGTGTTCAATTTTCTGTTTAACACTCAAATATGGGTTTTTT
>NW_006399779.1:17671819-17673259 GCF_000299155.1 Elephantulus edwardii
TGTCTTAGGAACTTCAGTAGACTCCTCATCTTTCTTGTTAGTGCCAAAATACCTCTGGATGATAGTCTTTGTCCTGACAGTTCCCTGCGGAACAGCGAGGATCAGCCTCCCAGGCAGAGATTCTTCCACGCTTCCAGGGCACACCGGGAAGTGTGACGTGGGGCGAACAGACAACAGGGTGGAGACTCGAGGAAACATCTCAGAGGGACCAGTAATGTCTACTTTCAATCATGACTCATCTTACATCAGTAGTGATATTTTTAGTGCCATAAGCTCTTCTAAATCCAACTTATATTTCTAGTAGTTCTCTGTCAATATGCTCTTCTAATAATTGTTACCTGATATTCAGAAAGATTTTGCTAGCATGTAATATTGTTCTATAATTTCCACATTCTATAGAATTGCCGTTTTTTTTTTTAAATGGGAATAAGTATGGGTCTCTTCCCATCAGTTTAGGTACCTGACCTCCAGATTTCCTGGCACAGACTAGTAATCACATGTAGGACTGCACGTGTTTATTGAAACGTTTTAACAGGTATTCCGTTAATTTCTGGAGCCTTACTTTTTGTCAATTCCTTCAGAGCACCTTGAATTTCTTCCTTCATCACTATTGGTTCCTGTTTATATGCTAATCCTGAAAAGGTTCTGTGTCTGCCAATTCTTTTCCGCTCAGTGACTCTATTTCTTCCATCTCCTTTTGAAATTTCCTAGATTTTCCAATAAATTGTCCATAACAGCCTTATGTATTGCAACTTCCCTTTTTTGTGTTGCATTAACTGTTCTTTAGTTTCTTCTTAGAGAAAAGCTGTGTTCTTCCCTTTTGATTTTCTGACTGAACTCTATGCAAATTTCATCATGAAATTTTGCCTTTTCTTTGTGAGTTGTTCAACTCTTTAATTTCGACATTCCTTCTCTTTGTTTGGCTTTCTGACACCTGAGTGCAAAATTCAGATTCTCCTTGATGTTCATCTTGCTCTTTTATTCCTCCCATGTCTGTAATAACCATACGCTTTCTTAACAGCTGATGTGATTGATATTCCACAGCTCATCTAATTAGTATTTTATTAATGTTCAATGCTTCAAACCTGTTGTTGAAATAATTTTTAAATTCAGGTGGGATAAAATCAACATCATATTTGGGGGTTTTTTTGTGAATTTTTTTTTTTTCATTTTGTTTCAATTTGAACTTGTAAGTGAGTAGTTAATGGTCTGGTTTCACAGTTACCACCAGGCCTGGTTTAAACAGCTGATATTGAACGTCCTCAGTGATTCTTTCCACAGATGTAATCATCCTGACTCCACCTTGAATTAGATGAAGTCCATGTGTACAATTGATGTTTGTGGGTTTTTTGGTTTGTTTGCTTTTTAAATTTAGGTTGTTTATTTTTCATTTCAATGAACATCTACAGAGATTTGGGGATTCCTTTCATTCATTGTTGC
>NW_006399779.1:17673549-17676279 GCF_000299155.1 Elephantulus edwardii
TGTGTAAAATTCTGTCATTCTATTTCTAGTATCACTCATATATATAGTTGTACTTACGTATCATAAGAACAGATTCCGAGTTGACCTTCCAGAGGGCTTTCAGAGGCAGTGAATCACATAAAAGAATATCATCCATCAGCTGGAGAAATGAAACAATGATCCTTTGTGTTGGCAACACGACTATCTACTATGTGTCAAATCACGCACGCATGCGCGTGTGCACACACACAGAGAGAAAGAAAAAGAGAGGAAGACCTTCAAACAAAAAATTGACACATGCTGTAGAGCAATGAACCCAAGTGTGTCAGAATTGTGAGGACTGTAAGGATAGTAAAGGGTTCATGGATTTAGATTTGTTGTTTATAGAGTTGTCATGAGTCAAACTTGACTCAATGGCATAAAAAAAATCCCAATATATATGTGGTGTCCTAGTAGGTAAGGACTTGCCTGCCCACACAAAGCCATATGATTCAAATCCATCTGTAGCTCGGGGAGAAAGATGAATATTCTTCTACCATCCTGGAGGGCTGACTAGGAGATGGTTCAGACATGACAACAATGACTGAGTGACTGAGTGAAATAGAAACATAGATACATACATAGGTATTTCAAATGCCAGAAACGATGTGATTCCACTGAATGTAAGACTTATAAATCCATGGAATTGATATCACATACAAGTCATAAATACACTGAGAGAGCCTGCCAGAAATTCCAACTGGATTTCAAAGAGGCTTTGTAGCAAAAATTAATATTATTTACATCAGATAGCTTGGTTGAAAGCATAGAATAGAAAGAAGATGTTTACTTGTGATCTTTATTGTGCAATATCATTTGACTGTCTAGATTATTACAAATTATGCTTAGCATTGAAAAAAATGGAAATTTTTAGAACTTTTAGAAATACATCTATAAATTCTGTACAGGAATCAAGAAGCTATCATTGGAGTAGGTTAGAAAAAGGGCATACTATCTGGCTTAAAAACCAGAAAAATGTGTATTAAAGTTATAAGGTTCATCATAGCCAATCAATATGTATGCTAAGCAAATAATTTCATAAGGTAGAACTACCTCATCAACTGACTGGGAAAGATTCATATCTATTCCATTCTAAAAAAAAGGTGACCGACAGAGTGTAGAAATTAGAGAACAATATAACTACTATCACACATAAGTAAAATGCTACTGAAGATTAAACAAAAAAATAACTCTAACAATACATTGACAGAGACCCACTAGCAGTAAACTTACAGAGAGATAAAAATCTGGTTCAGAAGAGTCCAAGGCCCTAGAGAAATCATCATCAATGTCACATGAATTTTAGCTGAATGCAAAGAGTAACAGAGGAGGTCTATCTGTGTTCCATTGATTGTAAAAAGTCATTTAATTGTGCGGATCACAACAAACTGTGGCTAACCTTGAGAAGAATTAGAATTCCAGAACACTTAATTGTGTTTATGTGAAATCTATACCTAGACCAGGAAGCAGTTGTCAAAATAGAGGAACAAACACTGCCTGGTTCAAAATCAGGAAAGGAGTGTGTCAGGGATATGTGCTTTCTCCACACCTTTTTCATCTTTATGTGGAACAGATACTTCAGGAGGCTGGACTTTATGAGAAGGAATGTGGCTTATGTATTGAAAGAAGACTCAACACCCTGTCTTATGAAGATGACAAAACTTTGCTTGCTGAAAGTAGGAAGCCAATTGTCAATACCATTATAGATGAAGAAGAAATTGAGGTTGTTAACAATTTCAGCTTTCTTGACTCCAAAATCAACACCCTTGGTACAAGCAGTCAGGAAAACAAAAGACTAATTGCATTGGAGAAGTCTTCGGTTATGGACCTCTCCAAAGTGCTAAAGAGCAATGATACCAATCTAGAGATTAAGGTACACCTGATATATGCCATGGTCTTTGCAATTAGTCGCTATGCACTGGAGAGCTGGGCGATAGAAGGATGAAAGAACAAGAATCAATAATTTTGAGTTGTGGTGCTGGAGAAGAGTATTGAATATACCACCAACCATCAAGAGAATAGAATCCTCTTGGAGAGGATGAAACCAAGTCTCTCTTTAAAAACAAGGATTTTGAGGCTCTGTCTCACATACTTTGGGCATGTGGCTAAGAGGGAATCAGTCCTTGGAGAAGGATTTCATGCTTGGAAGGATGGAGGGACAGAGAAAAAGAGGACGACACCATATGAGATGGATTGATGAAGTAACTGGGTTAATGAGAGTATGTGTGTTAAGTCAGTGAGACTGGCTCAGGACAGGGCAGGGTGCGAGCTATTGTACAGAGGGTGACTATGAATCCCAGGTGACTCGATGGTACATACAACAAAATGTGGCATCAAGATTGAAGGAAGACTCATCAGTAACCTATACTACTGAGATTATACATCTTTTTTTTTTTTTTAAAGTGAAGAAGACAGGAAGCATTAATTAATGAAGATGGGGGGGGAAAGCCTCACATGTGAATTACAGTTCTATATAAAAAAATTAAAATCCTCATAATTAAACAAGGCTGTGATAACTGAAGAAAAGATTGAAATTGTCAAGGATTTCTTCTCACTTGGATACATAATCACTCACCAAAGACGCGTAAGTGAAGTTGTTGTTGTCGTTATGTGCCGTCGAGTAATTTTGCGACTCATGGCGACCCTATGCACAACAGCCCTAAACCCTGCTCTATCCTGCGCCAACCGCACTGCCTCTGACACACCCATCCC
>NW_006399779.1:17676569-17703421 GCF_000299155.1 Elephantulus edwardii
CACCTTAGTCTCCAGAGAGACACCGTAAGTGAAAAAATAAAAAAATATACAGCATTGATCAGGTCTATTGGTAAAGATGTCTTTAACATGCTTAGCAACCAGGATGTCACTTTAAGAATTGAAGTGTGTGATGTCAGCATGACTTTCAAATAGATCAATTCTAATTAAATATCTTAACATTATTCACTTTTTAAAACTGGTGACAATTGTAGGAAGATAAGCTCACTGCTGCTGTGATGCTGGGGAGGATGTTTTGGAGATGGAAAGGGGAAATTTACATGTAAGTTGAAAAACTATGAAACAATTCAAAAATTTTGGGGAAGAATCTTAGCCATGATTTGTTATTTTAATGAACATTCTCACCACTAACGGTGTTATTTATAGTTCCTTGGAGATCCGACTTGTTCTCACTCATTCCCCATATTTGCTTCACAGTGGCCATGAAACAAATTTAATCTGACTAAAGGAAATCATAGAGAGAAGTCAGAAAAATATTTGCTGGGGAAACATATATGTCATGACAATTCAAAACTGTTCTATCTTTGCATTTGAAGAAAAACTATAGTTAACTTGAACTTCAATAAGGATTACTTAAATTAATTGTAAAACTTAAAACATTTCATTTTATGCAGTTTGTAACAGCAGGAATAAAATTAACTGCCTTTGACATAAATTATAAACACGGTATAATTCTGCTTAATTCTGATTACTGCTGTTTATATTAGAGAGAAATAGAAACACATCTAGATATGTTGTTCTTGTTGTTTACCTTCAAGTTGGAATCTACCTATAGCTGATCCTCCGGGGGCTTTTCGGAGGCAGTTAATCACAGGAGAGGAGACTGTTGATACTCCTCCCATGGAGCAGCTGGTGGCGTCGAACCTCGTGCCTTTGGGATTGCAGTGCTCCTTCTTGCCACTAGGTCACTAGAGCTCTACATTTAGCTCTATTGCAAGGTGGCAAAAGGAATAAGTGAAAGGTCAGTGGTTCAAAAACACCATCTACTCCACTGGAGAAAGATGTGGCAGTCTGCTTCTGAAAAGATTTACAGCCTCATAAACCCTGGCGTATCGGTTTTAAATAACAGGGTTATTATAAACTAAATGGACTCCATAACATAGGAATGTTTGGTTTTGCTTTTTAATCTCACACATTCTCAACAAGTGAATTTCATCTCTTTCAACCGTTATCATCACTTTCTCTTCTAAATCACTGAACTCAACTATAAAGTGTTCTCCTTGACTAGTTTGCCGTATATTTTAGCTCAATATAGTAACATAACTGGAAAAAATAAACTTTAATTGCTTTGTGGATAGAAAGAAAAGTGGCTGGTTGTAGGGTAGAAAAATTTAAGAATCCTATCAATTTATGGTCAAGGTTTAAGATTTGTTTCATCGTAAGACATACAACTTTTTGACAGGTCTTACAAATGTGTTCTTACTTTTGATTACTCTAAGTATTCTTATCTGAAAGCTTTCTTAACTTGGTGGTAGTTGTTATGTGCTGTGGATTCACTTGCAACCCATAGCGATCCTATTGCTACACAATAACTCTAATTCCTGCCCTTTCCTGAGCCAAAATCATTGTTTCCAACACGTATACTCCCGTTACCCCTTTACTGTATCAATACATATCATTTGGGGTCTTTCGCTCCTGTGTCTCTCTCCACCCTTCCGAGCATGATGTTTTTCTCCAAAGACTAGTCCTTCCTGGCAACATGCCCAAATATGTGAGATGGAGCTTCAAAATCCTTGCCTACAAGGAGAAACTTGGTTTCACCTTCTTCAGGACAGACTTGTTTGTTCTCTTGATAGTTTATGTTATGTTCAATACTCTTCTCCAGCACCACAACTCAAATACAGTAATTCTTCTTCTGTCACTCTTATCATTGTCCAGTTCCCTGATACATAGCAATTAATTGTGAAGACCATGGCCTGGATAAAGTGTACCTAAGTCTCCAGAGCGACATCGTTGCTATGTAGCACTCTAGAGAGGTCCCTGACAGCAGATTTTCCCAATGCAATTAATCTTTTTATTTCCTGACTTCTGGTGCCAAACGTGTTTATTGTGTAGAGAGGTGTGATGGCTTAGTGACAAGAATTTGTACTGTAATACCAAAGAAGCCCACTTTAAATCCACAAGCTGCTCCATGGGTAATGTTTTTTGGTCAAACATTCTTCTAAATGGTATAACACTGGTCTGTCCATTAGCTGTACAGAGATAACTCTTGGTGGTTGTGATGCTAAACACTGCGACACTGAATGTGATAATGGTTACCCATGGTGGATAGTGTTTGGTGGAGCTCCCCAATTAAAACAAGCGTGGAAGCAGGAGGAGCATCTACTTCCAAAATAGCTTATCTCTGGAAATTCTATGAACTTGGAGAAATGCTAAAAGTTACACAAGTGTTCAGGTCTTTCATTCGTAGGGTCACTATGAGTCATCTATGACTCAATGCGACTTAACAGCAACAACAAGCTTCTCAAGGGAAAAGGATGAGTAATCTCCTTCTGTGAGTTTTCTCTGGCTCAACCACATACAACAAATCTTTAACTTTGTATTTGCTAAACAAATATTTCCATAAAGACAGAAATGAAAGTTATAGTATACAGAGGGAGAAAACAATTATTAAACCTCTCACATTCAGTAAGGGCTTAGAATATTACTTTCTTGTAAACATAACAATTTCCAGAAGATTATGTTATCATACCCATCTTCTTCCCAATGTTCAAGACATATTTTTTATAAGATAATAAAGGTTTTCTTTACAAAAATATTTCAGCTGTTTTCTTATAAATTGCATTCATTACCTTCCAATTTCAGGGCAGGAGGTGAAAGTTAATTTTCAAACAAACTCAATATATGCAACACTGACCTTTTATATCAGAAGGTTATTTTAACACATAATCAAATTCTCTATAGTTTGGGTGATTTTTAATGGACCTTAATATCATGTATTAAAACAACTTAACTCAATTTCAATAAAACATTTTTAGTGGAAAATCATTTTCACCTTGGCATAATTCAGATATAAAATAACATCATTTTTCGAAAATTAAATATAATCCTGAAATATGCATTTTACAGTTGCAGCACATAGTTATTTGTATGATTTGTGAAAACAATGTAATATTCTATGAGCAACAGAAAGCAGTGCAGTCTTTTCTAAGGTTGTGAATCAGGAACAAGAAAATAAATATTTGGTATTAAAAATTAAAATCACAAATGTTATAGCTTCTGCCGTTGTTGTCATTAGGTGCCACGGAGTCAACTACCATCCGTAATGTCCCTAAGAACAGCGTAACTGTTCAGTTTTGTGTCATTCTCATACTCTCCAACATGCCACAATATTGTTATGGTTCATACAACTAACTGCTCTGTATGAAAATCAAGAGAGTAAATAAACCAGTGTATTGCATCCCTCCTATCCCCAGTTATTCTAACCATTAACCAAATGCCTCTTGTGTTGTAATTAATAAAATCAGACCCTTCTTCACACTAATTATGGTCTTTGACAATAAAAAAATTGAAATCATAAGAGAGTCAGTTACAAAGTTTAAAAACAAATACAATAGAAATTTCATTATACTTCACATTGCGGAATAAATTAACCGGTTCTTTGCAGTGCTTTGTTGTTTTATTTTTTTCCATTTTTTGGTACCAAAAAACAAAGATTCAATTAAACTTTAAATACAGTTATTAGATATTTTCTGTATTCTGATTTTCAGGTTTTGTATTTCTGAAAATTCTAATGAGTGTGTTTCCCTTAAAGAGCAGCAGCAAGGGAACTCAACTTGTAGAAAGGAAGAAATGGAAAAACAAGAGAGCGTAAAAAAATAAACAAAAATTTAAAACTGTCAAAATTCTCTAAATTAGAGATGAAGATATATAAAATTATAATTTAAAATAGGAAGTTGAGAATGTTACAGAATCATCTATGAATTTTTTAGCTTCCATCAGATATAGAGAACTTAGGGGTCTTCCTCTATTTCTTCTAAGTGTATACACATCTATTTATATATATTGCTTTTACAACTGCTTAAAAACAGATTGAGTGGAAATAAAGTGATTTCTTACCTAAAAATAAATGCGAATCCCAGACTACTTACTCACAGTCATTTGAAACCTTTACTTAGACAAAGAAATTGTCATTGAACGAAACAAGGGAGTATCACATGGTTTGAAATCAAGAAAGGTGTGAGTCAGGACTATGTCATTTCTCCATGTCTATTTCATCTGCCCTCATAAAGATTTACAACTTTGGACACACCAAGAAACTACTATATCTTACAGAATCACTTTGGGTTGAGTTGAGTTTTATTTAATGCCATACTTATTTTTATATGGTTTGTTAAGATTCCTTTGAAGGTAAGAATTTTGAAAAAAAATAAGCAATATTTGAAAACCCATTATAATTTCAAGTTAGCAATCTTAATTTGAAAGGTTATTTGAACATGAAAAATATGTGATCCAAAGAGAAACTGACTGGTAGGGGTTGCATTAGGCTAAGGAAAACGGCAGAGTGAACTCCTGTAGCCAACACCCATGGATTGATGCCCTTATCCTCTCAGAACTCGTCCTTGCTTTTAACTTTCTTGGTCAGTTCACACTGTGAATGCTTCCAAGATTAGACATCTACCCCTTCTATCTGAATGCTGAAGACATGATCCAGAAGCTAGACAAAATAAAGAAGTAAAGAAGAATGTATTATGCAGCACACAGGAACAATGGTTTTTTTTTCGATTATTACCCAACTTGGGATGGAATGGAGAGCACTATGCTGAATGAATTAACTCAGTCTCACAGGATAAATATTGTATAAAATCATTATTGCAGAATGAGTATAAGGATCCAAGAGGGGTAGGAGAGGCTGGAAGCAGAGGGAGGGGGGATTAACCAGGGGGCTATACAATTTGATGGGTGGAAGGGTGAGCAAAATGAAAAGAATTTGTTCTTCTAAACAATGTATTTGAATTTTTTAAATAAACTAGTAGGGAAAAAAAATATAAATTGTATCAACAAAAAGCACAACAAAAAAGAATGACCATAAGGTTTGGAGGAAGACCCATTAAGAACTTACAGGATGCAGATGGAAGCCTTGCTTCTAGAAAATGAAAGTAATTTAAAGCACTTATTGATGGACTGGAAAGAATGTCACCTTAACATAAAGGTTATACTTAACAAGAAGAAAGCAAAAATCCTAAGAAATTATTTTAAAAGCCTAAGCAGGAAAGAGAAGAAGGGAGGATAGGAAGGAAAAGGGCAAGGGAGAAGAAGAGCGAGGGGGAGGAAGAAGAGAAGGGGAGAAAGATGGCGGGTGAAGAAGGGGAGGAGGGGTGTAGGAAGAAAGCAGCATGAGGAGAAGAATGTAGAGGAGGGGTGTGGGCGAGGGGTGGGTGTGGAGGAAGGAAGATGGAGGTTCAGGTGAGGGTGGAGGAAAAGGAATGAATGGAGATGAGATGAGAAAAATGAGTAAAATATTTTACATTTAGAATATTGATGACACAGTTCTTTAATTTCTGTACTTTGTTGGATCATCATTCTTCAGAATGGGCATAGATAGAAATATATTCCTGTCAGTTGGACTGGAGGTTGTTTTCTGAATTGCTTGGCATAGATAATTGAACATCATGATAAACATAAAATATGGAAATTGTTCATAATTTCATTTCAGTTTAATCTGCAATCCAAACTCAGGGACTAACAATAAAAAAATTAAAATGGCAGTGGCTGTGACTGGGGTAAATCAGGATGGGAGTGTCAGAGACAGTGCTATTGGTACATAAGGTCGCTATGAGTAGAAAGCGACTCGACGGCATTGAAGACTAAAGTGTGCTTGCCCTGGTATTCTAACCTTCCTTGTGTACATACGAAACTGCACTGAATAAGGAAGACAGAATAAGAATCTATTTCATTAAATCACAGGGTTGACAAAGAATACTGACTATACTATGGGTTTACTGTGCAAAACCCCAATATATCTTGGGAAAAAGTATATGCTCATGTTCTTCGAAGCAAACATAATGAAGCTTTGTCTTTCTTGAATTACGCTGTTGTTGTTATGTGCCGTCAAGTGGTTTGCGACTCATAGCGACCATATGCACAACAGCCCTAAACCCTGCTCTATCCTGTGCCAATCACACTGCCTCTAACACACACATCCCGATTACCCCAGTCACTGAATCAATCCACCTCATAGAGGGTCTTCCCCTCCTGTGCTGTCCCTCCAACCTCCCAAGCATGATTTCCCTCTCTAAGGACCTGTCCCTCCTTACAACATGTCCACAGTATGTCAGACGAAGCCCAAAATCCTTGCCTCCAAGGAGTAGCCTGGTTTAACCTTCTCCAGGATGAATCTGTTTGTTTTCTTGGCAGTCCATGAATAACATGGCGCTTGTACCTATTGTTGCTCTTAAGTGCCGTCAAGTTGTATGTGACTTATAGCGAATGTCTGGAGACTAAGGTGTGCCTAATAGAGGCCATGGTCTTTGCTACTACTTGTTAAGCATCAGAGATCTGGACAATTACTAAGGATAATAGAAGGAGAGCCTTTGAGCTGTGGTGTTGGAGAAGGGTATCGAGTATACCATGGACTGCAAGGAGAACAAACAAGTTTGCCCTGGAGAGGGTGAAGCCAGACTAGTCCTTGGAGGTAAGGATTCTGAAGCTTCGTCTTACATACTTTGGACATGTTACAAGAGGGATCAGTTCTTAGGAACATCATGCTTGGGAGGGTGAAGGGACAGAACAGGAGAGGAAGATCCTCTAGGATATGGATTGATTTTGTCACTGGAGTAATGGGGATAGGCGGGTTAGAGACAGTAAGTTGGGCAAGAGATAGAACAGGGTTTAGGGCTGTTGTACATAGGCTTGCTATGAGTCAAATGACTCAATGGCACATAACAACAACAATGAAAGAAACAAAGGCACACATTAAAGAAATTGATGGTATATAACAGCAATGAGGGAGGGGAAAAAGATCTTTGGGAGCCTAGGTCATAAGGATTTCCACTGCTAAACTAAAGGTCAAAGCTTCTCTTATGTTTCAAATTCAACAACTGCTCAGAGGGAGAAAGGAGATCTGCCTTAGTGTGATTTAAAGCTTCAGGACTCACTAGAGGGTCAGCCATGAGAGGTTCTGACTCCATGGCAATGACTTTTTTTTTCTTCTACTTTGAATGAAAGAAAATTTTGCATGATGCTGATAATAGTCCTTGAACTGTATGACTTCTAAAGGCAGCAGTCAGTTGATAAAATAGGGAACAAAAGTCTTTACAATTGGCTATTGTTTTTGAAAGCCATTGTATTAGAACTGGTCAACTCCAGCATATTTTCAGAGACTGTAAATAGCATAGGAGAAGATTGTACATCTTTGTTCTGCAGACCAGCTTTGGACCAGACTTGAACTGCTTGCTCTTGAGTTGACAGCATAACTCCTTACCAACTAGGTCCCCAAAACTCCTTTCAGAACTAGTTTCAGTGAAATTCTTATATATTCTCAAAGTTAGTATTTACCACAAGTATTTAGAGATAATTGTGTGAACCTGTATCATATTTGCCAAACCAACCAAAAATATCTTTGTTTTTGTTTTCTTTTTCACTATTAATAATATTATTTTCATTGCTTGTTTTCCCTTTTTTTAAAATTTCATGTCAGTACCAAAATTATCTAATGTTACTGTTTTCAGAGTATCCCATATCCCCAAATCATCCCAATCTAATTTGTAAAGGAACATTCTGTTAGAATATCCTCAAATAATTCTCTCATTGTGCCATTAATATAGTCAAAGGCCTCTACAAGATCCATTATTTTATTCAATATTGTCTCAACAACTATCTTTAATGTGTACAAGGTGCTAAGTGTTATTCTGTGTGTGTGAAAATAACTGTGAGCATAGTTAAATATACTCAAAATTTCTCGCCATATATATTTTTTTTCATATTCCTCTCTACTTACCAGAAAACCTCTACTTTGCTTTCAATCCTTGATTCTGATTGACTGTGTTTAGGATGAGTAAAAGGTTCAACTCTACCAACTGCTCTGATGTAGAAAGATGAGCAGTATTCTCCCATAAAGATTTATAGCATTGGAAATGCGATCAAAGGAAGCTATGAGTCAGAATTAACTTGGTAATAATAGGCTTGATTAGGTTTTGGTGTCTATAACAGGAGGTCTGATGGTTCAAAGCTTAAATGTTCAACTGTTGATTGGAAAGATGGTATTTGAACCTAACAGCCATTCAATAAGAAAAAGATGTCTCAGAACCTCATAAAGCCTAATCTTAAACCAAACCTCCACATATTTCAAATAATACCCCAATACCCATGAGTTCAATTATTATCAAACAGCTTGAGAAATAATCTGAGAGAAGTGACTAATTATAGATTCTTGGTATTGGCAGAATCATGAATATGATTAAAAATGTATTGAACATCTAATTAAGAGTAGTCATAAATTCAATTTTGAAATTTTAAAATACAAATTTTGGAAAAAACTCCAAACAAACAAATCTGTGTTAAATACATTACATTAAATCAGTGCCACCATCCTTAGCTTTAAGGAAGAAGGGATTGCCAACATAGATTTGTTATTTTGGCCATCCCTGGGTATTCCCTTTTCTTCACCAACACCACTATTCAAAAGCATCCACTCTCCTGCGGTCCTCCATATTCATTGTCTAAAATTTCAGAAGCCTATACATAATTGAAAATATTATTACTTGAATTAGGTACACTATAGTCTCTACTAACTTTTGTTATTTTTTGTTGCTGTTAATGACAGATTATAAAATATTAGGGCATATATTCTGTGGATACATGTCTAAGAGAACACAGATTGTTTCCAGATAAGCAGGAATTAAAGAAATTAATGTGAATTTTTATAAAACTAATGTGAATTATTATCAAATTATAATAGTTTACTACAGTAGTGTTGATAATATTCATTGCAAAGGATTTTTTCCTTACTGAAGGAGACAAGTTAGAAAAGTGTCAGGCTTATTTTATATGCAAGCATAAGATACTGATTTATTATGTCCATGGTAATGAAATTATAATTTAAAGTATATTTTTATAGATTGAGAAAAAATAAAAACTTAATGTAATTATTTGGTAATACAGGTTAACTAGAAAGTCATTAAGTGTTCTTAACACAGGACGATATTGTGATAGTGTCACTAAAGACTACTGATTATTTCTTCCAAAAAGTATTCGTCTCCTTTCCTCATGATTATATCTTTCAAATAGACTATAAATTTGATCCAGCTGCTTAGTAATATAGGCTAATTTCTTGTTAAAGATTTCTTTGAATGAGTAAATTAATGTTTTCAATGTGAACTTTCTCTTTCAATTTCACCATTGATAAAAAATTATAGAGTTGGCCTTATTTCTTGAGTGTTTTGTTTTTCCTTTTCGTTGATTTAAAGAACATATCCCATGTCATTTATTTTGTTACTGGAAAACATCAGCAGTGTTGTTCTTAGGTGCATCCAGTCATCACTGACTCATAGTGTCTCTATATACACCACCTCTGAACCCTGCTCTATCCTGAGAAAATTTCACTCTCTCCCATTACCCTGGTCACTGAGTCAATCCTTTGCATTCATGACCTCCCTCTCTTGTGCTGTTTCTCCACCCTGCCCATCATGATATCCCTCTCCAAGGACAGGTCCCTCCTAGTAATATGCCCAAAGTATGTCAGATGGAGCTTCAAAATCTTTACCTCCAAGGAGCAGGATGGTTTTACCCTTTTCAGGATGGATTTGCTAGTTCTTTTAGAAGTTCATGGTATATTCTTCTCCAACACCACAAATCAGAGGCATCAATTCTTCTTCATCATCCTTAGTCATTGTCTGGCTCTCTGATTCATAGTAAGTAATTGTGAAGATCATTGCCTGAATCAGGCACACCTAAGTATCTAGACTGACATCATTGTTCTTCAGTACTTTAGAGAGGTCCCTGAAAACAGATTTTCCAAATGCAATTTGTCTTTTCATTTTCTGCCTGCTAGTACCAAGAGTGTTGATTGTGGAGCCATGCAAGCTGAAACTGTTAACAATCTCAATCTCTTCACCATTTCTCCTAATCATGATGTTGTCAATTGGTCCAGTGATAAGAAACTTTTTTGTTTTCTTGATGTTGAGTTTTATGTTCATGTTTAGCTGATCCAAATCCACAAAGCAGAGGATCAAAGAATATGTAAGCATGCTTGAAAACTATCTTTCTTCTGAGTATTTCATGTATCCATTGGCCATATACAGTTCTAAGCTCCCTCTCCAAGACAAACCTGTTTGTTTTCTTGACAGTCCATGTTATGTCCAATACTCTTCTCCAGCACCTCAACTTAAAGGCATCAATTCTTCTTCTGCTATT
Source organism: Elephantulus edwardii (assembly GCF_000299155.1). NCBI lineage: Eukaryota > Metazoa > Chordata > Mammalia > Macroscelidea > Macroscelididae > Elephantulus > Elephantulus edwardii. Next base: position 17,686,941 of record NW_006399779.1, read on the forward strand.
CTTATCCAGCACAGAAATTAAACAGTTTGGCATAGATCATATGAGAGGCTTGGCTTTATGAAGAAGAATCTGCCTTTATTATTGGAGAAAGACTCATCAACACCAGCGTTATGCAGATGACACAGTCTTGCTTGTAGAAACTAAGGATTATGTGAAGCTTTTGCTGCAAAATCAAGACTTTAGCCTTAAATATGGATTGCATCTCAACAGCAAAGAAAGATCCTCACCCAGTGGACTAATAAGCAACATCATGACAGACGGAGAAAAGTCCGAGGTTGTTAATGATTTCATCATGCTACTATCTACAATGCAGACTCTCAGCACCAACAGTCAAGGGATCAAAAGATGGGTTGCATTGGGGAAATATGCTGTCAAGATCTTCTCCAGAGTGCTAAAAGACACCTATGTCATTCTAGAGAATAAGATATACCTGATCCAGGTCATTGTCTTCCCAATTTGTTGTTATGCATGGTAGAGCTAGACAATGAATAAGAATGAGATAAGAGGAATTGATTGGTAGTGAAATTAGGTGCTTTTTTAATAGTGTAAGGTCGACTAGTGCTGTTATATCTTGAAGAACACTCTTCCACTTGTACATCACTCTTTGTCAATGTGCTGTATGAAGTAATCTGGGTTTGCTGTGATGCTGAACCTTGTGCCATTGGGGTATCAAATACCATAATGGTTTCCCAATGTGGACAGTGTTTGGTGGAGTTCCCAGTTGTCGAAGAGGTTTGGAAGCAGGAGCAGCATCCACTTTCTAAACCACATGCTTCTGGAAACTCTATGATCTTGTAGAAATGATAATAGTTATGGAAAATCATTAGGTCTTCTGTCCATTGTGTCACAATGAGTTGTCCTCAACTCGATAGCAATCAACAATAACAACAACAACAACAAGGTTGGTACATGAAAAGGTCAGTATGAACTTATATAGAGCTAGGAAAACTGTGCTATTGCAAATTGTGTCAAATTGCTAGGATTTGCTCCCAACTGAGTTGATCTGATAAAAACATCTATGTTTCAAGCATCAGTAATGAATATATTAAATAGAAAGGAAAGGTAAGGTAAGTAGTACATTAAAGTAAAGGCAATAAAGCAAAGATAAATTAAAATATGTGATTTTTTCTATACTTCATCAGGAGATAAAGCCAAGTTAGTAAAAGAAAGATATGTGAAAATATTGCAAGTAGTATGCAGATGTGATAAATTAAATTATTGCTATAATTGATAAAAGAACACTTTTGCATTAAGGTTATCAGTATTCAATGATTACTAAAGCTAAAAGTAAAATAATTCCACAAATGCACATATAATATTTAATACTATTAAATGCCAATGGTGAGGAAATAAAGTCCTACTATTTCAACAGTTTACATTTAATCATATTCTATAATCTTAGATCAATTAATTGCCTTTAAAGCTGGCCGTTTCCGGTTGCTGGGGTGTTTCTGCTTAAACTTAAAATCTATCACTGGCTAACACACTCAGATAGGTGCTTTGTGATAAATTAATCCAAGGAATGATTCTAGTTTTGTTGTGTAAGGGTTAATTAAAAGGTCAAGAAAAGGCCTCTACCAGCAGAGTTCCATAGAATCTGCACATGTTGTCTTTTCTAATAAATTCAATCTTCTGGATTATTTTTAACTAACAGCAAGAAAATTAGATACCTGCTCCTCAAATGTTTATTTTTTGAAGAATATTTCTTAAATTGTTTCATTAAAAATTATCAAATATCAATAATACAAATTCTTGATCAATAAGAACACTGTAAGGGAAGACAATACAACTTCCAGTAGCTGGTTCATAAAGATTATGAGACTCAAAATAGTACTATTAAATCAAGAAACATTGAAGTGAGAGTTTTTGTCTTAGACAAACTTTAAAATTCAGAAAATTTAAGCAGTTGAGCATTTATTATAGTTTGGTCATTCTGTAAATTTAGAAGACTTTTGTCTCTACACAATTCAGATTACATATAATTCATATGTAATCACTGGCATACATTGATAATTCAGCAGCATTCTTAAACAATTTGTCAAAAAAAACACTTGATCATTCTAATGTGAAACTTATACTTGGACCAGGAGGCAGTCATCAGAACAGAGCAAGGGAACACTGCATGGTTCAAAATTGGGAAGGGCATATGCCAGGGATGCATCCTATCTCCATACCTTTTAAACCTATATGCAGAACAGATTATCCGGGAGGCTGGGCACTATGAGGAGAAATGTGGGGTCAAGATTAGTGGACGATTTATCAACAGTCTGCATTATGCGGATGACACAGCCCTGCTTGCTGAAACTGAAGAGGACCTGAAGCGCCTGCTTCAGAGGGTCAAGGACTGCAGCCTACAATATGGATTGAGGCTCAATGTCAAGAAGACAAAGATTCTCACCACTGGACCAGCTGGCAACATCAGGATGGATGGTGAAGAGATTGAAATTGTACACAGCTTCAGTTTGCTTGGTTCCACAGTCAACAGTCTTGGCACCAGCATCCAGCAAATTAAAAGGTGCATTGCCATGGCAAAGTCTGCTGTTAGGGATCTCTCCAAAGTACTGAAGAGCAATGGTGTCTCTCTGGAGACTAAGGTGCGTCTGATACAGGACATGGTCTTTGCACTCACTAGTTATGCATCAGAGAGTTGGGCAATGACTAGGGACGATAGAAGGAGAATTGATGCCTTTGAGCTGTGGTGCTGGAGAAGAGTATTGAGGGTACCATGGACTGCTAGGAAAACAAACAGATTCATCCTGGAGAGGTTAAACCGGGCTGTTCCTTGGAGGCAAGGATTATCAGGCTTCATCTAACATACTTTGGACATGTTGTGAGGAGAGACAGGTCCTTAGAGAGGGACATCATGCTTGGGAGGGTGGAGGGACAGTGCAGGAGAGGAAGGCCCTCTAGGAGGTGGATTGATTCAGTGACTGGGATAATTGGGATGGGAGTGTCAGAGACAGTGTGGTTGGCACAGGACAGAGCGGAGTTTAGGGCTGTTGTACATAGGGTCACTATGAGTCGCAAGCGACTCGACGGCACATAACAACAAACAACAAGCAAGAAGTATATTATTCAAAGAATTTGTTTTTATTTTGGGTTTTTGTTTTTCTACACAGGAGAAATACTATGCCATCAGGTGAAAGTCTCTATGCAATGAGGAAAATCCTGAAATAACTGATAAGGTATACTTAGAACTTTTTAAAATTGGAACATAGATAATATCTAAATTGTACTCAAGCATAGGTCCAGAAGGCAAAAGGTAAATCTTTGAGTGTTATAATTAAGACAAAGGGATTATGAGAAGTAAATGTTCTTCACACTCAAAAATATTCTTTATATTTCCTTGAAATTTTATTCATTTTCTCTCTCTCTAAATAAACATTCCCATGTAGAGTTCTAATCATGTTAAATGTCATTGAGTTGGTTCCATTTTATTGCTATTCCACGTAACTCATAAAATCTTGCTTAATTTCACAATCTGTACTGTGCTTAAGATCATTGTCATCACTTTGTCAATCCATCTTGTTGAAGATTTTTCCTTCAAATATTGTTATCTTGTCCCTCCTGGTAGCATGCTCAAAGGATGCAACACAAAGTTTTATCATTCTTACTTTTAAGAATGTTCATGACAAGTAAAAAATCCACTCATTGTCATTCAATCAATAGTTACTCACGTCAGCCACTTAATCATCTACCCAATTTCTAAGGCTGAAATTGCAATGGGATGAATTTCTCCTGCAGAGACACTTGCAGGTTCAAACAATTGAAGATAAACAGCATTTAGGGAAATAAAACCAGAACACTCTTTCTTATTATTTTTTGATGTGACTAAGACTCACAATAACACTATAAATATTGGACCTGAACCTTGTCATATCTACACCATCCTCCAGATTTCTCATAAGCTCAGACCAATTGTTAAAGTCACTGTGTTAACCCATTTTGGTGAGCATTTTACAAAGTACAAGGGACACATGGGGAGCTCTATATCTGAACATTACCAACTTTGCAGCTGGAAACTATCCCCACCCACACCATCAGTAACACAAAACTAATTTCCATGACATCAAGCATCATGCCTTCATGCTCCCAATGTCTATTTAAACTCATCAACACCAATATTGCTTGGTTGTGTCTGAAATCACACCGAACCATATTAGTGGCATTAAGAGGTTATAATTCAGATTAATAACAAAATAAAATATAGCTCCTGAAATGTACACATAGGAACCTCAGCCTCATGGCTCTAAGTGTTGCCAATTTCTCAGTCCTGCGAATATTGGCTTCCCCCATAACTGTACAACGAAGTTCTCAATCTTACCAATATTGGCTTCCCCACCCCAAAGTCCCATCTCACATTCAGTTCTCCAGTTCAGCCATTACTGCTGCTGCCATCCTGAGTAGGTTGGGAGATGTTTCTTTTCTCTGGCTAAGCAAAGAATCTCTTCTGGTGCAAGGAGAATTTCTTATCTCTGTGGCAAGAGCTATTCAATTTATTGGCAAGACTAGCCAATCCTTTTGTAGATTGCTGAGGCTAGCTAATCCCCTTAGAGAATGGTAGATAGCCAATCCCTTTGTGCACAGGCCAACAAACCTTACTCACACAGTTCTACTTCTTCACATAATCAGTCATCAACACTAGAAAAGCCATATGGAAAGAAAAACTCCATGAGGATCTTCTTTTTTCTGACACTTCACCTTTCCAAGCACAGGTTTTTTGGAATGTCAGTTGATACATTTGAACAAACAGATGCTGCCCTGGGTGTGCCAAAAAATCTGGAGGACAATTACCTGGTCAACTTATTGGAACCTCATTTCTTTGGGATTGCAGCACAGCTTCTTGCCACTAGACCACCCATACTTTTAGATAGACTCTGATTTTTTAAATAATTATAATTACTATCATTCTTTACTTCTAATTTAATGGTTATTGTTTCAATCACAGGTCCCATAAGAGAAAAGCTGAAAATCTGCTCCTTTCAAATATACAGCCTAGATGCCCTTGTGCAGATATACCAGGTCCTATCACTGTTATTGTTGTTGTTTGCCATTTGGTTAGAACATACCGAACAGCTGACTCTCCAGTGGATTTGCAGGGACAGTACATTTCACAGGAGATTCCCCATCCTTCTCTCACTGAGGAGCAACTGGTGGATTCTAAGAATGTATCTTTGGGATTACAGCACAGCTTCTTACCCTTAGACCACCAGAGAAGTCCCTATAAGATTACTATGATGGGGTGAAAAGTGAGCCCAGCCCCAGTCTCAGAATGAGGCCCTGGCCTAAAGGCCAGCCTTAAAGGGACCTGTCTGCACTCATGCTTCAGGGATTCAGGATCCTCATGGAGAAGCAGGAGCTTCAGAAGGTTCTGGGGTTCCTGGGCAGCTCAAGTACCCCTGCAGCCCTTGAAGGGATGGGAAGACAGAGGCAATCATGCTGACCTGCTCTCCGGTCAGGTTCAGGGGAAAACCCTCACATCATGCTTGATAAGTTATCAATGCCATCTTTGAAGAGCCATGGAAGATAAACTAATTTGCCTGAATTCCGAATAGAATCTCAGAGCCAAAAGAGATATAAAAAAGCAACAACTGCAGAATTTAAGACATTTGTGATGACATCATGATAGCAGATGATGACTGTCTAATGATACTCTACCAAGTAGGTGATGTTTTCATTAGCCATTCTCAAGAGAAGATATAAGAAATGTTAGAAGAACCAAAGAAAAATGTGCAAGAAGAAATCTATGCCTTGGAATCCAGAGTAAAATCCATCCAGTGGGTGCTAGCAGATTAGAAATTTCAGTCATATGCAAAATTCAGGACAAAATTAAACCTGGAAGGGGATGAAAGTTAGACATTTTAGAATGCTTTAAAAAATGTTTACTAAACTTGAATATTGTTTAAATTTTAAAAAACACCAACTCTACTATATAGAATTGATGGTATGTAACAGCAAAGTGTGTCCAAATACTTTTGTGAATTCAAAACCACAGAATCAGTTTTAAAAGCAGGGAAAATATAAGTACAACATAAATATCTATAAAATGTATTATCAATATGTTCTTATATTGAAATATTTTCAAACTGTAATGTAAGCTTCACTTTGCAAATGAGACCCAGAAAATTGCATGTCAAAATGATAAATCTTTCAATTTGTCCAATATTATTTTAATCACAGTACTGATGATATCATAAAATCAGGGTTGTTTTTTCTTTTCCCCCTGAAAAAACTCATCCAGGGAAGAAGTAAGACTCTCTTTCTTCACTTTGGTCCCACAAGTGATTTCCTGACTTTACTTATTACAATTTACTTGTTCTGCCTTTTAAGGTTTTTAACTTTGCATCTCTTGTATCTGCTTCTTACTCCTTCCTTTTCTCTTCCTTTCCTTCATACTTTCTTTATTCCTTCTTTCCTCATCATATTTTTTTCACTTTCTTTTTTTTCTCCTTCCCTTCTATTTCTCTCTATTTATGTACTTCATTTTATAATCTCATTAACAAGACTTTTATGTAAATGAAATTTAACTCAGTTATGTTCTTTGCTGCAGAGGTCTTATGAAGTTATATTGATCATCTATTTGTTAGAACTCCTAAGAAGTATCTACCATGCCTTTGTAATTATAATTTGTTCAATTCAAATAATGCTCTCAAGAAAATGTCATCAGTGAAGAGTAGGTAATTAGATCTTGAATTGGTGAAAAATAGTGTAGAATAATAGCAAAAATTCTTTCTCCAAAGTTGGAATGAATTTTTTCTCTACCTACTTGATTGTAAAAGTTTTTATGTTAATTTTTCTTCTATAATTAAATGCAGATATGTTAAGTAGTCATTATGTATTTTTGCATTAATTATTGAGGAAACAGTTTTAAAAAAATTTAAATTAAGTATTTATAGGCTCTGGAAATCATGGAAGATTGCTGTTGTTGTTATGTGCTGTTGAGTTGCTTGTAACTCACAAAAACCCAACGTAAACAGCTCTGAACCCTGCTTTATCTTTAGCCAATTTCATTGTCTCTGATAGATCTACTCCATTACCCTAGTCACTGAGTCTGTCCGTCTCATTCAAAGTCTTCTTCTCTTGTGTTGTCCCTCCTTCCTTTCTAGCATGATGTCCTTCTCCAAAGACTGGTCCCTCCTGGCAAATGCCCTAAATATTACAGAAGGAGCTTCAAAATCTTTGCCTCCAAGAAGCAGCCTTGCCTTACTTTCTCCAACGAAAACCTGTTTGTTCTCTTAGCAGTCAATGTAATTTTAAATACTCTTCTCCTGCACCACAACTCAAATGCATCAATTCTTCTTCTTTCATCCTTAGTTATTGTCCAGTTCTCTGATACAAATGCCATAGCTTGGATCACGGGCACTTTAGATTCTAAACTGATACCATTGCTCTTTAGTACTTTGAAAGGTCTCTGACAACAGATTTTTCCAATGCAATTAATCTTTTGCTTTCCTAGCTGCAGGTAGCAAGAGTGGTTGATTGTGGAGTCAAGCAAGCTGAAGCTGTTTACAATCTTAATCTCTTTACCATCTATAGTTACAGTGGTGAGAATCGTTGTTTTCATAATATTGAGCTTCAATCCACATTGAAGGCTTCAGTCCTTGACTTCTGCCTCAGATGTTTCAGAATTTCCCCCTCAGTTTCAGCAAGCAAGGTTTTGTCATCTGCATAACATAGGTTGTTGATGAGTCTTCATTCAATCCTGATGCTATATACCCTCTCATAAAGTCCAGCTTCCAGGATAATCTGTTCCACATACAGATTGAAAAAGTCTGGAGATAGACTGCATCCCTGGTGTACAACTTTCCTGATTTTGAATCATGTACTAACATTTGCTTGCTTTGTTCTGACAGCTGTCTGCTGGTCCAAGTATATATTTTGGAGACGATTATATCTATGTGACTGATGTAACACAATGTGATACAGAAGTAAAGTGCAGTAACTTTACACTTTTCTTCAACAATGAACACATTTTATTAAACAATAACTTTAAATTTTAGAATGAAATTAATTTTATAAAAGACTCTGATTTTGGGGGCCAAAACATCATTAATGTTTTCTTTGTTCCTGTGCAAACATGCTGTCAAGCATAGGAGAAGACAAAAGTTTAGGTAGATTTAGAAGTAGATAATATTTCTTTAAAATCTTAGAATTAAATGAATGCTTTTTGTATGATAATGTCTAGAGATTGCTACCTTGATATGCTTATAAAATTCATTTACAAAGAAATTAAATTAGACTACTTAGAAGATATTAAAGTATTTAAGAAGTATTTAAAATAAAGTGTCATTCCTGAGTAATCATGTACAACTCAAAATATCTCAAACTCTATCTCCTTCTGATTCTTTAGGCCTTAAAAACTGACTCACTAAATTAAATAGTGTTTAATATCATTCACTAAGTGGAAAAACAACATAATATTAGTATAACAAAGCTCTTGAAACATAAAATATGGAAATGGAAAACTGAAAGAGAGTACTATATAAGAAAGATTATGCACTTTTGGCAAAGCTACTTTCAATACACAAAAACTTTAAAAAATTATGTTTTTACATATTTTACTTTAATTGAGTCTCTTTTTTCTTTATGCATTTAGTCAAATGAAAGATTTCATAAATTAGATCTAGAGAGAACATTTAAATGCTTAACAGATACCAACTGCAATTTGAAATAGTTTAATGAATAAGAAGTAAATGCAATATAAGTGATTCAGTGTTCATAAGTTTAGATTCTTTTCTTCAACCATGAGCAAGAAAAAATTTGAAGTTACAAACAATATATGAATTAGAGATAAATTAATCCAATAGCTTATTAATGGATTTAGAAATTTACACGTCCAGGTGAAGTGGAACAGAAAAGTTTAGAATTGAATTATCATGTCATTATGATATATCTCACTAAACCTCCTAAGAAGGTCTTAAAAATGTCATATGCCATGTGCTTATTTCAGCTTTACATTTTAACTGTAGAACAGATTATATACAAATTTAGTATTTTTAGAATATTAAGGAATTATTAATGATTCTACAAATTGCTTGTCTGTCAATTTTTCATACTGTGGTGCTAGAAGTTGCACCATCGGCATTTCAAGAATCAGTTGGTTCACCCAACCGTAAGCATTTGTGTAGCTATATTAAAGATAATATTCAATGTATGCAGGTTCCAGTTAATAAGAGGAAAAAGACAATAAGGCAAAGAGTTGGGGAGTAGCATTGTTTCTATTGTTAGATGTCATCAAGTCAAATACATGTCATAGCAACCCTATGAACAATTGATCTGATATTTTCCCTTTCCTTGTCATCATCAAGACCTGGATAATGCTCAAGACCACGTCTGTAGTCAATGTGTCAGTCACTATCTGTGAGGGTCTGTTTGAGCCTGGCTAACTTGTAAAGGAAGATCAGCCCTGTACCAGCAAAACCAGCAAAACTAACTCCATCTTGGCTATAGAAAACAACTCAAGGAAGCATAATGTTAAAAAGTAAGCCATACTTCAGCCATTTTATGCCAGGGTCAAATGTGCAGATGTTTAAAGGGGAGCAAAAACAGGCTTAACTATTCCTTGAACCCCAATGCTAAGCAAGGATGTACAGAATGGCATGTCCCTCCCTAATGACTCTGTTCAGATAGCCTTGCTTGCTGCTGATAACAAAATAAGCAATCTTGCAGGTGGCAGGAATATCAAAACAAATGTATTGTCAGAAAACAAATGTATTGTCAGCCTTGAGACTGAGTTGTTTTTCTGTTCACTGCAAAAAGAATATATAACTCAGGAGTTCAAGAATAAATTCTGCTATTCGCCATCAGTGGTAGCCTCTCTGTGTCTTCATTTAATCCTCATCCCTTCTCTTGGTGAAACTGTTCGATATAACGAGGCTGGACCCATTAAGGGTCTTCCTCTCTTTCTCTGACTATCTAACTTTTCCCAGCCTGACATATTTTTCCAATAACTGGCCCCTCCTAGAAACATACCCCAAGTATGTGAGATGAAGTTTCATCACCTTTGCCTCTAAGAAGCTCCTTGGTTGCACTTTCTGCAAAAAGATTGCTTTGTCCTTTTGGCAGTCTGTGGGACATTCGATACTCTCCATTAATGTCATAATTCAAAGGCATGGATTATTCCATCTTCCTTACTCATTGTGAAATTTTCAAAAGCATAACTGGAAACACTATGGTTTTTAAAAATACCATGGTTTACATCAGGCACACCTTGGCCTTTAAATTGAACTTGTTGACCTTCTTTGATTCCATGAAAGTAGATTTCTCAAATGAAAAGTGTCTTTTTTTTCCTTTTTTTTTTTTTCAGTGACTGGGGTAATTGGAATGAGTATGTCAGAGACAGTGTAATTGGCCAGAACAGAGCAGAGTTTAGGGCTGTTGTGCATAGGGTCACAAACACCTCGATGGCACATAACAACAACAACAACAACAACAACAATTCTTACCATAGGTGTTCACTAAGGATCTAAATAAATGAAATTATTGACTATTGCTATCTTTTCACCATCTAGCATATTGTTGTTGCCTATTGAACACTTATTTTCTTGATCTTGAGATGTAACCTATTTTGTAAAGCTGGCTCCTCAAAGTGTTGTAGTTGTTGTTAGGTGACTTTGAGTCAAATATGACTGATAGAGACCATCTATGAACAGTGGATCAGAACCCAGTCTGATCCTGTGCCATCTTCATACCTCCAGATACACTTGAACACATTGCGCAGTCACCAAGTCAATTCACCTGGTTGAGGGTCTTCCTCTCCTTTGCTGACCTTCCACTCCTCCAAGTGTCATATGTCTCTCCAAGGACTAACCCCTCCTAGATACATGACTGAAATATGTGAGGCAAAGCCTCATCAACTCTGCCTTCAAAGAGTACTACAATGGCCTACTTTCTAAGACATACTTATTTGTTCTTTCAACAGTCCATTGGATATCCAGTGTTCTTCTCCAACATACAACTCAAAGTAATCATTTCTTCTTCTGTCATTCCTATTCACTTTCCACCTCTCAGATGCACATCAAGTGATAAAAAAAATAAAACCCCCAAAGCATGGTCTGAATCAGGTTCTCCTTAGTCCTCAAACTGACATCATTATTCCTCAATTTGGAGAGGACTCTAACAGAAGACTTTCCCAATGCAATTAATCTCCTAATTTCCTGACTGCGGTACCAAGGGTGTTAATTGTGAGTCTGAGTAAAATGAAGCTTTTGACAATTACAGTATCTTCTGCATCCACCATGGTGTTGTCTGTCAGTTTTCTGTACGGAGATAACTTGTGAGTCACTGTGACTGAAAACTGCCACTGGTGTGTCTTCTCGAAGTAGAGTCTACCATAATGATGTGAATGGAGTAAAGCTTTTACTCAGTGAAGAACCCTCACTTGCTAATTCAACAAGACTTAAAACAAGGAGAAGCAGCCAAAATGAATTATCCATTATTAATTAGGATATGTAATGTACGAAGTATGAATAAAATGTTGTCAACCATGAAATATAATTCACGAAGACTAATATCCTAGACATTAGTGAGTTGAGATGACTGGTATTGGGCATTTCATCTGACAATCATGATTTACTAAAATACGAACAATGAAATAAAGAAGTTGAATGATGCCACATTCAGATTAAAGAAGCGCATTTCAAGATTTCTTCTAAAGTAGTGCTGTGACTGATATGATACTGTCCATATTCACATAAGGATGACTTGTTAATAAAACTATTATTCAAGGATATGCACCAATGACTAATTGATGAAGAAAACACTGAAGATTTCTACCAATTTATGCAGTCTAATATTAGCTGATGTAAAAAATAAATACAGTACAGATGCAAAAGAATAGAAAGGAGTAGAGTATGCGTTTTACAGAGTGGAAAAGCAGCTTGTGAGAAAGGTAACTCTTGGATAAGTAAACATTTAGCTTATATTCTCTAAATGTTCATAGTAGTTTATTAAGCTATAAGAGAAAGATAAGCATTATGGTAAATATATGTCATTTAAGAGGAAACATCTTAGATGTTTAGGAAAATGTACATGGATGTGAATAATATTGTTAAAGCAGAAAACTCGTGTACTGTATACATAATATAAAGAAATCTAACCTTTCCCCCACTTTGTAGTTCCTCCATTGTATTGTACTTTTTTAACGTGAACACTAAATCCATTAATATATGAAAGTCTAGGACCTGGTGTTTATATGAGAAATATTGTTCTTATTTTGATAATGTTCTTTTGGCTTATAAGTTTCTATTTTCTTATTTATTATGATCTTGAATAATTAAATTGAATATTTTAATACTATTAAAACTATAACACAATGAATTCAGATTATTCTTTTTTAAAAGCATTTAGGAAATAATACAGCTTTTAGTCCTTGTTGAAGTAAAGGTAAAAAATATGTTGACTTATTTTGGCCTTAATTCTTCTAAAATTAAATAATCTATTTTAATATCATTTAGCAATGACTACTGAACAAGTTAAATTTTTAAAAATACCATATTGTAAAGGGCAACAAAACCAGAAAGTCAATATTCAATTAAAGATATTACAGAAAATATTCCAATAAAAATAGCAAGAAGATGACCGCATTTTTTCTGAGATGCCTTTGAATTGCTTACATTACGTTGGTCTCCAGAAGAAAATGTTATAAACTTCTGCTCATCTTTGTAACATATGTAGACATATGTCTTCAAGACGCATTAACACAAGATAAAAGTAGTGTCATCATGGTCTTCACAATTTATTTAAAGGAAACTAAATCAGATTTAGCAAAATGGAAATTTTATTTGTCTCTACATATTACAACAATTGTCTCAGATAATTAATTTAATGAAGTATTTTCAGATAGAAAATGTGTTCATGTTCTGCTAGGAATACTTGAAAAATAGGGCAAGTTTAAGTTTGTGATATGAAGTTGAATTAATATGTATAATTTTAAATTCAGATAAGATACCAGGGTTTTGGGGTTTTTTTTGCCTGATTCATTCCTAGTATATGATACTTTTATGAAGGTTCCTTTTTCATTTAAGATACATATCTTTTCAATTATCTCAGATTTTCCAAAATATTCTTTTCAGGACTCCCCATTATACATTTAGTTGGATGAATTACTTTTTAAGGTGAAAGTAACACCTTTATTAGAAAAAAAATACATGAGAGAGAGAGAGAGATCATTCTCCAAAATTAAAGTGAAGAAAGACATATGCTGGTGCAATTTTAATTGCATTTGTTACTTATTCCACCCTCAGTTCTTCCTCTAATACAATCATTTTGTAAATAATATAGTAAAGGCTAAACAGAAAGGACATATTTATCTTTAACAATGTCATTGTTTTTCAATTATTTTTTTTTATTTCTAGCTTGCTTACTCTCTCAATCTGAACCTCTCCCTTTCCCTACCCCCTCCCCCTCCCTCTTTCTCTCCCTCTCATTCTCCCTTTCCCTCTTTCCCTTTGCCTCTCTCTCTTCCCCTCTCATTTTCCCACTCTCCCTCTCCTGTCTCAGTTGAATGAATCACACTGTAGCAATAAGTGTCCTGCCAAAAGGTGCTCAGATCTAGCTTCATGAGCTGAAGGCAATAAGGTTCCTTGTGTGTGGATAGGGAAGATAACTGATCTGCTTATGCCAGCTTCCTCTGCTCTCCTATGCCTGCAACCACTTCTCTTTGTCCATCCAGTTTTGTAGTAGTTGTTGTTATGTGTCATGGTGTAAACTATGATTCATAGTGAATTAATGAACATGAGATCTAAACTCTATCCTGCACTCACTATTAAACTTGAACCCATTATTAGAGATACTGTGCCAACACAACTTGTTGAGAATCTCCACTTTTACAGTTTATCAATTCTTAAGTTGAAGATTTTCAGTCTAGGGATTTTAGGTCCAGAAGACATACTCGCATTCCTCACACTTCTTTGCTTTTTTATCCCATTTTTAATTAGCTTGCTTATAAACTCATTATTAATATGTGTTTATAATAATTCATATACATTATATTTATAAAATTAATTGCTATTGATCTATGGCTATTACCATTCCTTTCCTACAACTCCTCATGAAATAGTTCCTATTTCTTCACCTCCATCCACACATTAATCTCTGCTATCCTAGTAATTTACCCCTCTTCCCTTTCTTCTACCCCTTTATACCTTCTCTTTCCTCTTTTAAACATTTTTATATATCTTGCTCAATCATAACACTATTTTCACAAAAAACACTAAAAGAAGATTGAATGAGTATGTAGAATCACTGTACCAGAAGGAATTGGCTGACTCCGAAGAATTTCATAAAACAACGTATGAGCAAGAGCCTGTGGTGATGAAGGAAGAAGTTCAAGATGCTCTAAAAGAATTGGCAAAAAGCAAGGCTCCAGGAATTGATAGCATACTGATGAACATATTTCAACAAAGAGAAGCTGCCCTGGATGTGCTCAATAAGTTGTGCCAAGAAATCTGGAGGACAGACACCTGGCCAACTGACTGGAAGAGATCTGTATTTGTTCCTATTCTTACGAAAGTTGACCTGACAGAGTACAGAAATTATCAAACAGTAGCATTAATATCACATGGAAGCAAGATTATTCTGAAAATTATCCAAAAAAATGACTGGAGCAACACGTCAACAGAGAACTTCCAGATGTGCAGGCTGGGTTTAGAAGAGGACATGATATTAGGGATATTATAGCTAATAGCAGATGGATCTTAACTGAAAGCAGAGATTATCAGAGAAATGTCTGTGTTTCACTGATTATGCAAAAGTATTTGACTATGTGGACTACAATAAAACGTGGCTGACTCTGAGAAGAATGGGAATCTCAGAACCTTTGATTGTGTTTATGCAAAACATATACTTGGACCAAGAGGCAGTTGTCAGAACAGAGCAAGGAGACACTGCATGGTTCAAAATAGAGAAAGATGTATGGTAGGAATGTATTCTATCTCCATACCTTTTCAATCTTAATGCAGAACAAATCATCTGGGAATCTGGGCTGAATGAGGAGTAATGTGAAATCAGGATTAGAGGAAGAGTCACCAACAACCTGTGTTAAGATGATGACAAAATCCTGCTTGCAGAAACTGAGAAGTGCCTGAAGCATTTGCAGCAGAAATGAAGCACTGCAGCCTTCAATATGAATTAAAGTTCAACATCCAGAAAACGATGATTTTCACCACTTGGCCAATTGACAACATCATGATGGATGCTGAAGAGATTGAGATTACTAACAGCTTTACATTGCTTGGTTCCACAACCAACACTCTTGATACCAGCAGCCAGAAAATCAAGAGATGAATTGAACTTGGAAAGTTAGCTGTCAGAGACCTCTCCAGAGGACTGAAGAGCAATGATGTCAGTCTGGAGACTAAGGTGCACCTGATCTAGGCTATAGTCTTCACAATTGCTTGCTATGCGTCAGAGAGCTGGACAATAATTAGGGATGATAGAAAGATGATTGATGTCTTTGAGCTGTGGTACTGGAAAAGAGTGTTGAATATACATAGAATACCAGAACAAACAGGTTTGTCCTAGAGAGGGTGAAGCCAACCTGCTCCTTGGAGGCAAGGTATCTGAGGCTTCACCTGACATGCTTTGAGCATGGTGCATGAAGGGACTGGTCTTTGGAGAGGGACATCATGCTTGGAAGAGTGGAGGAACATAGAAAGAGAGGAGACCATTGATGAGATAGATACAGTGAATGGGTAAAATGAGCATACAGGTGTCAGAGACAATAAAGTTGGCATAGGATAGAGCAGGTTTCAGGGCCATTGTTCATAGAGTCATTATGAGTCACAAGCAACTCGATGGCACATAACAGCAACAACAACAAAAACAGTCTTATGTGCTATTTTTCTTCATGTGACTTGTTAGCTTCTCTCATATTATATAATACTTAATGGCTGCATAACATTTCATTTCATGAATGTACCACACTTTCTAAATTAATTTGTTTGTTCAAGGACATTTAGGCTGTTTCTGTTTTATTGATATTAAGAATAATGCTGCTATGATCATAGATGTACATGTCTCCATTCATGTCTCAGTTCTAATTTCCTTGAAATATATGCATAACAGTGAATAGTTGGGTCACATGAGATTTCTATGTCTAGCATTTGAGGAAATCCCAAACTGCTTTCCATAGCGATTGCACCACGAAAAACTCATGTTGATGAAAACTACGTGATTAATTAGGCCTTGAGCAACATGTCTGCTTTAATGACAACAGAATAAAGTTACTTCAATGGAGTTTATTTGAATTTTCAAATACATTATTTTTCTAATTATAATTTCTTCACCAAACTTATTTATATTTAGCTCTAAAACTACTATTAAACCAATTATTTATCAGTAGCTAACAATTTCAAATGACTTTTATTTAATAGCAAAATACTTTTCCCCAGTCAGTGGCTTCCCTTTTTACCCTACTGGAGAAGTTTTTGGATGTGCATAGGGATTTGAGTCTTAGAAGATCCCATTCATCTATGTTATCT